>NC_062228.1:56170509-56482209 GCF_902686445.1 Sciurus carolinensis | reverse complement strand
CCAGCCAGCCTTGCCCCTCACCCCTGCCTGCCATTTGTTTGCAGAAGTTGTTAGAAGCTCATGAGGAACAGAATGTGGACAGCTACACAGAGTCGGTGAGTAGCAGTAGGGATGCCAGGTCCCTCCAGGGGACGGTCCCCAGGGCAGACTGCCCTCCTCAACACACTGCCCCAGATTTCTCCTTTTTGGTCTCTGGCCCCTGGGCCCTGGCTGGAATTTCTTTCCTCAGTCACTCACCCCAGCATCCTCACGAGTCTCTCCTAGAGGTGTGGGAGCTTTGCCTCTTTTGTAAGTGGCAGCCCTGAGGCCAAGGAGGGAAGGGGACTCAGCCTTGGCCCCTCGGGGTACAGACCCACAACTGTCTGCTCACAAAGCCGAGGTCTTTGCACCCCTGGGAGTCTCCCAGGGGAGCAGTGGGGGCTGTCTCACACCAGGCACTTGAGGTGGCCCGGGAGGGAGGAGCCTCTAGTGGGGGAGAGGGATCCCCGGGGGCCAGCCCCCTCTCCCCAGTGGACCTGCCCACGTGAATAGCTCTCTTTCCTTACTCTGCTCTAAAATTCTGGAACTCACTTGTGTCCACCTCTGTCTGGTCCAACTTTGGTTTTCGGGGTGGCGTGTGCCACGCCTCTGTTCCCTAGGTGCTCCCAGGAATTTAAGCCAACCCCCTCTGATCCATCGACCCCAGAGAGGTGGCCCAGGGAAGTGGGTGGGCAGGCAGGGCTGGTCCCCCACCCTCCTTCTCGGAGACGAGAGATGACAGGAGCACATCTGGAAGAGCCCCTGGGCTGCAGGGCTGGGCTGGGGCAGAGGCTGTCTCACCCGCGGCACCCGCAGGTGAAGGAGTACGACTCCATCTCGCGGCTGGACCAGTGGCTCACCACCATGCTGCTGCGTATCAAGAAGACCATCCAGGGCGATGAGGAGGACCTGCGCTAAGCCCCGCCTCCCACCTGTCTTCTGTCTGTCTGCTCAGAGACTAGCTGGCCTTGAGACCTTCCCTCCCCTTCCCCAGCTGGGGAGTCTCGCAGGCCACGTGGGTGGCAGTGTGGTCTCAGCACCACTTCAGGGCGCCGGAGGCCAGGGCCTGCTGGCTGGACAGTCACCCTCTGTTCTTGCTACATCCCTCACCCCCTGCCCATTTATTTAAGCCCTTAAAGGTGTCCTCCACCCTAGAACCAGGTGTGCAGAATCTTCAATATAGACCTGTTTGCTCTGGGTCCTGTCTGGAGTCTGGGATCAGTACCTGGTCCCTATCTCCTGAGCAGCTGAGTCACAAGGCTGGTTTCTTCTCTCCCACCTTGTCCCCAGCTGAGCTCTGAGTACACATAGCCACTGAGATTTGCTCTCACTGCTCGGGGTGTGCTCCACCCCAGCCTCCTGCAGCCCCCCACCTCTCAGGTTAGCCCTGGGCCCTGGAGCCCAGAGGGTGTCCCCAGACCCACCCTTGTGCCTGCTCCTTCCCCAGTGCTTCAAGGTTTTGTCAGTTGGTTGGAAGCTGCAGCTGGCCCAGGAAGGAAAATAAAAAACGCCACTTTTGCATGAGTCTCTCTTCCTCCTCACCTGACACCCTCCTCAGCCCACGGCATCCCCTCCTGGCCTTGGGCACATTCTGTGGGTAGTGGGACATGCTCTCTTGAGCAAGCTTGACGAGACTTGGGCTGGGCAGGGTCTGCAGGTGGAGACCCAGGGACGGTGGGCCTACGAAGGAGCCACAGGTCCAGATCCGACTTTCCTGGGCTTTTGGAAGTGAGAGACCTTGGTTTCCACCACTGGTGACCCTCAGAGCTGGCTGGAGGAGGGATTGGTGGTGGAGCGGGTAGGAGAGGCCTGCTGACTCCCACCTTTGCCTCACACTCTGTTGGAAGGCAGGCTTAATGCCCCAGTGACAGTGGTTCCATATGTCAGAGGAAGGGAGAGGAGTTGACCACGGGGCAGAGTAAGGCCTGGGGCTCTAGGGGTGGGAGAAGTGAGGGACCCCTTTGCCTGACAACACTTTGCCACACTCCAGGGTTGGGTTCCTTGTGAGTCAGGGGAAGCACCTGGTCCACCTGGGCTTCCCTAACCCCAGGGTGGCCCCTTCCTGTAGGGGAGAACTGGCTGGAGGGGACTGCAGGGAGGCAGAGTGTCACAACATGATGGGATGACATCAGAAAGCAAGCAGGGACAGTGAGGAGCGGAACTGGGGCTGCCTGGGAGGGGCTTCTGCACTGGGGCCTACAGGAGGTTCAGGTGAGGTTCAGATGTTGGCAGAAGCGGCCATCCCCATACCGGCCCTGCCCCTCCACCCCGGCACCCCACCTCCTGCCAGCTCTAGGCACCTGGTGACCACGCAGAGATCCCTGAAGGCTGCTGAGACCTGGGGCCTTCACGAAATTTAGCTGTGTCTGCCGTGGGCACTGGCTGAAGGGGAAGTGAGAATCTGCTTCCGCCACCTGTGACCTAGGTCTAATCTCAGCCCTGGCTGTGCTTTAAAATTACTAAGCGTTCTCAAGCTTGGGCCACAGCCTCCTGAAGGTGGTTTGAGGGAGGTTCCTGCTCATCTGTTTGGTCTACTGAAGCTCTGAAGGTGGTTCAAATGCGCAGTAGGGTTGGACCTGAACACAACAACGCAACAATTCTTTGCTTGCCAGCCCATAATTTCCTGTTTTTTGTTCACTCAAGTGAATGAAAGTGAAGGTGGTTCACAGGCTGCCACATGGGCGAAGGGCACTGACCCCCAAGTCCCACTTATTCAGCCAGGCTTCGCACCTGCTCTGCCAGGCCCAGGCATACCCTGGGCACACGCAGTGCTGCCCCCTGGTAGCTCTTATCAAATCCTGATCTCTGGAGTCATCCACCCGCTTTCTTTTCCTCACTGTCCATATCCAGCATGCCTTCGAGAGCTTTCCATGTGCTGTCCTTTATGTACTAATTTCCCAGGGTCTTGGTAAAGGGACTGGCATACGGTTTGTGGCTTGTAACAGGTACTGCTTGCTGCCTGCTCGATGTCGGGCCTGGTGCTCCAGGTGCAGGAGATTTGGCTGAGTCCAGGAGGAGACCCAGGTTCTGCCGTCCTGGAGCTTTTATGCAGGGAGGAGAGTGACAGGTTACTCAGTTCCCAAGACAGCTGACCAGCCCATGTCTTCTGGAAATGATACATGATGTCCACAGGGTCCCCAAACTCTTCACATCCTTCCAGGGACAAGGAAGCACATTCAGGAACCCCTGAAAGCCTTAAACCCTGTTTTACATCCTGTCTCCACCACTCACTGGTCATCAGCCAAGGACTTACAGTCCCTGAGCCTCAATTTCATTATTTGTAAGCTGGGATAATAAATCTCTTTATAAAGAGTTCTTGCAAGGATTTTCCGGGTAGATTTTGTAACGGCTGTCCTGGCACAGGAGGGAACTCAGTGAATGAATGAAAGGGAGAAGGTAGCAACTGGCCCTGCAGAATATTGTGGTATCAAGATGAGAATGGCCAACGTGATTGTCAGCGGGTAAGGAGGTAGTTATGTGCCACCGTGATAGATCTTTTATTTTAGGGTAAGAACATGAAATATATTGTTAAGATAATGAATGAAAGCACCAACTTGTTTGGGCTCCAGTGCTGCTGCTGCTGCTGCTCTTCAGGGAGATGGGTACTGGGGATCAGACCCAGGGGCTCTTTACCACTGAGTTACATCCCCAACCCTTTTCAGCTTTTACGTTTGAGATAGGGCCTCGCTAAATTGCCCGGGCTGGCCTTGAACTTCTTGCTTTGCAATTCTGCTTCAGTCTCCGGAGTCCCTGGGATTACGGGCGCGCCCCACTGCATCAGGCCTAACTGGTTCTTTCTAGCTGTGTGGTCTTAGGCAAGTTACTTTACCCCTCTGTACCTCAACTCCATCTGGAGTCTGTAATGTGGATGTGAGTGAATGCGAGTACCTGTCTCGGGCTGCTTTTGAGTGCTGAATAAATCGTTAGGTGGAATGCGCTTAGAGTAACTTCCTGGCACGGAAGGGCAATGTTAAGTTTTAGGACAATTCTCATTCTACCTTCCACACAGCCAACAAGAAAGGGCCGTGGGCCGCCACCTCCCATCACTGGTCACACTCATGCAGACCTTTTGCTTGCAGGTGAAATGGAAAGCGGACGAGCGCGCAAGCGCAGTAGGGCAAAGTGGTGCGGGCAGCCGAACTGGGCGCCATCTTGATACAGGGCAACGTCGGCAGTTGGTTTGCGTCATCCGTCTGCGCGACGGGCGGGTTTTCGATGGTTCAGGTCACTTCGGGAACAGTGGTCCGCGACGGGAGCTGCGGAAGAGCGTGATGGGGGAGGTCGTGGCCGCCGGGCCTTGCCCGCTGCGGGAGGACAGTTTCACGCGCTTCTCGTCGCAGAGCAATGTGTACGGGCTGGCCGGCGGCGCGGGTGGGCGCGGGGAGCTTCTGGCCGCCACCCTTAAAGGCAAGGTGCTCGGCTTCCGCTACCAAGACCTCCGACAGAAAATCCGGCCGGTGGCCAAGGAGCTGCAGTTTAACTACATCCCCGGTGCGTGGCGCCATGGAGCTGGGGGGGGACAGAACGTGGTGTTGAGGCTTCAGAGGCTCTGCTGGAGCCCGGTCACCATGGCGGGGGATTGGGTGACTGAACGGTTGATTATTGCTGGGGTCGGGAGCAGGGGTAATAGGGGCTTGAAAGGGGTTAGTGTTCAGGATTCCTAAAGCAAAGATCAAGATGCTGGTACCCAGTGGTCAGAGGTCATGGTGATGGTCAGGACTCCTGCAGACTCATAATTACGGTGATCAGAAGTCTCTGTGGTTGGTAGTACAGGAGTCTCAAGTCTGCTCAACAGTGACCTTTTCACTGCCCCTTCCCAGTGGACGCAGAGATTGTCTCCATCGACACCTTCAACAAGTCACCCCCGAAGCGGGGCCTGGTTGTGGGGATCACTTTCATCAAGGTACCCAGAGCACCCTCCACCTATCCACACCCTCCTCCATACACACCAGCCACCATGCCTGCCCCAGATCCCTCCTGCTACCCCTGAAGCCAGTTTCCTCCCCCAGGATTCAGGGGACAAGGGCTGCCCTTTCCTTAACATTTACTGTGACTACGAGCCTGGCTCTGAGTACAACCTTGACTCCATTGCCCGTGAGTGTGGCCGGGATCTGGGGGCCAGGGGAGGGGGGTTGGCAAGTGTGAGGTGCCCATCTGCCCATGTCCCCCTACAGAGAGCTGCCTGAACCTGGAGCTCCAGTTCACACCTTTCCAGCTGTGTCACACAGAGTGAGTGTCCCTGGGCACCTGGGGTCTCAGACCCCTGTCTGCAGGAGTCTAGTTTCCCCACCTGGGAAACAAAGGGGTTGTACTAGACCAGGGATTGGAAACTAAACTACCATTGGGGACCACAGAGGTCATGTGAGAGTGGGGAGCCACCAGTGCAGTGCAGCAGGGAGGGAGGGTGTGGGGTGCAGTTGGGAGCAGTGGCCAACTGGAGACCACACACCTGCCTGTGGACAGTATGCTCCTGAAGTGAGTGTGGACCAGACAGCCAGGGACCACCCCTTTGTCATCCCTGAAGAAGATCACCTAAGGTCTACACCTGTGCTCTAGACCTCTGGAATTAGCAGGTCCTGAGGTTCTAGATCCTGACATCCTCAGGTTCAAAGATGCTAAGTTTTAGAGTTGTAAGCTCTAAGATTCCAAGATTTGAAAGTTCTACAATTTGATAGATGCCAGCATAAGGTACCTTCTGAGATTCTGTATAAGGTATCTAAGAGTTTCATGTTACAAGCAGATGAAATACAGACCATCTAGAATCTCAAGGTTCTAGAATCCCCAGCTGTGTGGATTCCACTCCAGGGCTTATAGAACACTGATGTTCTAACGCAGGGGTTGGTGCACTGTATTTTGCAAACTTCCTCTGTAAAGGCCCAGATGGTAAATATTAGTCTTTGAGGGCCAGTCTCTATCACAACTATGCAGTTCTGCCATTGTTGCAAGAAAACAACTCTGCAAATGAATAAGCATGACTATTCCAATAAAACTTTATTTGCAAAAACAAGAATTGGGTTGGATTTGGTCCGCAGGTCCTGGTTCGCCAACCTGTGGTCAAGAAGGTAAAAGTTCTGAAACTGAAGATTCAAACTTAGTCGTGTTCTAGATGCTAGGGTTGGGATGCTCCACACATTCCACAAGGCTAGATACCCATCATGACAATTTCTAAATAAAAGCTCTAGTCTTCAAAGGAAACAAAAAGCTTCTGGAATATTGGGCTTCCAGATTAGAGAACACTCAGTGTTTTGAGGTTCTACGTCCCATTCCTGAGTGCACAGCCAGAGAAGATTCTAGTAGGGTAGGGCCCTAGGGATGGGAGGTTCTGGCAGGAGTTTCTGCAGTGCTGAGATGGGGGTGCAGCCGTTGAGTGGCCCTGAGCTTCTGAGAGGGCCAGCTTCTGCAGTTCTGTGCTTCTCAGAGGCAAGTGCCAAGAGCTGAAGTCTTAGGTTCTAGTCTGGATCTGCTGTCTGAACGTCAGGGTTCTTGCACACAAGGAGTTTTTGCAAGAAAAGGGTCCAGCCACACTCAGGTTCTTCCACTTTCTAGAGCTCTCTGCTTTCAGGGTCCAGGTTGGGGATCAGCTGGAGACTGTGTTTCTCCTGAGTGGGAACGACCCAGCCATTCATCTCTACAAGGAGGTGAGGCAGGCCCTGCATGCCGGTTAGCGCCCTGCCGGGGCTCCCCATGGGCTGGCTCTGCGGGGTGTCGGAGGCTGGTGACTGACTCCGGGGGCCTGGGTGGATCTTGTTTCCCAGAACGAAGGGCTGCATCAGTTTGAGGAACAGCCTGTGGAAAACCTCTTCCCAGAGCTCACGAACCTGACCAGTAGGTAGGAGGGGCCCTAGAAAGGCCAGCAGGGACCTAGGCTGCAACCTCAGAGAAGACAGGCAGTGGGAGTGTCCTCAAGGACAGCAGCGGGTGGAGGGGACCCTGGAGAACTTGAGCAGCTCAGAAGAGGCAAGGTGTGACCCTGGGGAAATCGGTCAACAGTGGTGATCCCAGAGAGGACAGAGCTGGACCCCGAGCAGTGGGCAGTAGGGATCACTAATGCAAATCAGGTTGCTGTCCTGGTGCTACAGGGAGGGGTGGGTGCTGGGAGCCACTGATGGCCCTCTGTGCTGTCCATCTGTCCGTCCACCCACCCACCCACCAGTGTCCTCTGGCTTGATGTCCACAACCTCCCCGGCACGTCCCGGCGCCTCTCTGCACTCGGCTGTCAGAGTGGTTACGTCCGTGTGGCGCATGTGGACCAGCGGAGTCGAGGTGAGGGCCAGGCCTGGGGGCTGGGACCGGGAGCTGGGGCACAGCCCTGACCCTGCTCTCCACGCAGAGGTCTTGCACACGTGGACGGTCCTGCAGGATGGCCCCATCTCCCGAGTGATCGTGTTCAGCCTCACAGCCCCCGAGGGTGAGCTCAGGGCACGGGGACCAGGGCAGGCAACGCGGCAGCTCAGCTCCCCACCCACGTTAGTGCCCCTCTCCCGGAGTGTCAGACCCCGTCCCCCTCCACACCCCCTCCAGCCCTTGAGCTGTGCTGTCCCTCAGGGCCCGCCTCTGTCCGACCCACCACACTGCGGTCTGATCTCAGACTTTTGCCCTGGGGTTGAACTTCTCCATTCCTTTTGAGATCTAACCTTCCTTCCTCACGTTGTGACTTACTCTTATCCCCCGTTCTGTCCTCACTGTCAGTGGACTGACTGCTGACCCACGACCAGAAACCCAACCTGTGTTCCTGTCACTGAAGGGGACGGGTGTGAGGAGGAGCCTTGGAACCTGTCCCCACAGACCCCCACACTTGCGTTTCTTCTGCAGAGACCAAGGACAGGCCGCGGCAGGAGGAGTACAGCGTGCTTGTGGCCAGCATGTTGGAACCAGCAGTGGTGTACCGGTGAGGGGCCTGCAGCGTGCCTGGGCCTGACCCTGACCTGATCTTGTCCTCAGCAGAAAGTCCCTTTGAGTGCGGTTGGTCAGGGCTGGGTAGGTAAAGATATTTGTGACCCAGGAAGGACACTGAACGTTTACGTCTGGATCCTGCCAGGAATGGGCTGCGGCCTCAGGCAGGACAGAGACCCACAGCCCCGGGGAGGGTGGGCCAGGCAGCTGTTCCCGCAAGTGTCCCCCACCGCTCTGTGGGGAAGGCCCTGATT
Source organism: Sciurus carolinensis (assembly GCF_902686445.1). Lineage (NCBI taxonomy): Eukaryota > Metazoa > Chordata > Mammalia > Rodentia > Sciuridae > Sciurus > Sciurus carolinensis. The sequence continues at coordinate 56,474,044 of NC_062228.1, read as the reverse complement.
CGCAGCATCTGCCAGATTCTGTGGTGCGGATGCTCCCGCCATGGAGGATGGCAAGCACCGCAGCAGGGCGCCCCTCCCGCCAGCCCTCCTGAGCCGCCACCAGCCAGCTCCGGCCCCCACGGGTGGATGGCGAAGATGTCCAGTCCAGGGCCAAGCATCCCAGGTTCTGTGGGGACAGTGTGGGTGTCCACACTGGGGACAGGGCGTGTGAATCCCCAGGAGGAGCAGCATGGGCTTCTGCTTGCACCTGAGGTGGCCCGGCCTCCGGGGGCAGGCGCCCTGAGGAGCAGAGTTCAGTGGCCAGGCTGACCCCTCACTGGGACCGTGAAGCTGTTCACGTTGAAGACAGTCGAGGCCTCCGAGAGGAGGCAGTGCAGGCCCAGCGGGTTCTGCCGCCAGGGTGGTGGGCGCTGCAGCCTGACCTCAGCTCCCTGGCACGGGGAACCCTCAGGGATCTGCTGAGCCGGGGCCTTGAGGACCAGCTTCTCCTGCCCGGCAGTGACCAGTTCGACAGCGTCCTCTGCGGCCTGGTCACCGATGTGGATCTAGATGGACGACCGGAAGTCCTGGTGGCCACCTATGGACAGGTGGGTCGTGGGCCAAGGTGCTGCCCCCGGTGTCCCTGCCCCCATCAGCCCGTGACGGGCCTCTCGCCCCACAGGAGCTGCTCTGCTACAAGTACGGCGGCCCCGAGGCGCCGCTGCCTGAGTCACGGCCCGGCTTCCGCCTGCTATGGCGTCGGAGCTTCTCCAGTCCCATCCTGGCCATGGCGCACGTGGACCTGACGGGCGACGGGCTGCGGGAGCTGGCCGTGGTCTCCCTGAAGGGCGTGCACATCCTGCAGGTACTGCAGCCGGGCCTGTTCCCACTGTGTCCCCCGGAGCATCGGGGAGGCAGGACGGGAGCCGGGGAGGCCTCGGCCTGATCCTGTGGGAGCGTGGACACTGGCATCCACCTCAGGCCGGGGGTCGCTGCTGAGGCCGCCTCCCTGGGGAGGGGTCCCTCTTGGCCAGGAGGACTCACAGCACCTGTGGAGGGGGTTCAGATGCTACCCCCGGCCCCGGGAGGCCCTGCCACGCCCCACGTGGGGTCCCTGTGCCTCACCACCCCTACTCTGTGGGCTAGCCTCTGCTGCCCACCGCGGTCTAACCTCGAGCCTTCCACTGCACCTGAGCTGTCGCCTGTACCGCTGGCATCAGCTGTGACTTCGCTCTCGCCACGGCCGCCCCTTCTCCTCCACTTGTTCCTGCAGTGCTGCTGGCCCCCTCCTGCCTGCCCGACCTCGTGCCCTCCTGAGCGTGCCGCCAGCTGCCTGCCACAGTCTCCCTGCCCCACACATGGTCCCTCCTCCCGCATTCCATGCTCTGACTTCCAACCCTCCCACCACAGCCCAGGCGCCTTTCTTCCTGTCCTGGTCCACCATCCACCATGGAAATGGCCTGTGGTCCAGCCTCAGACCCTCCATTGTGCTGTGGCCTCCGCCTGCTCTGGTCTGACCTCCGACCTCCTGCTGTGGCCCACGCCCTACTTTGAGGCTGTGGTGTGTCTGCCTTTCCTGATCCTGACATTGCTTTCTCCTCCCTCTGGTCTGACTCCAGGATTGTTTCTGGTGTGGTCTAACCTGGGTTCTTCCTACTGGGGTCTCACCTCCGCTACTGCTTCTTTTGTCTTTATTGGGCCTTTTCCTCCAGGCTGATCCTAATAGAATGGTCTAGATTCGGCCTCAGGAAAAGGTGAGAGTGAGATGCCAGTGGGAAGTCTGAGGTTGAACCACATCGACAGGACAAAGGTTAGATCTCAGGAGAATGGAATGAGAGTAGCCTCCAGTGGAGAGGCTTGAGATGCCCGAGGTTAGACCACAGTGAGGACTGAAGTTAGAGCCAGTAGGGAGGGCTGAGGTTAGACGCTAATGCAAAGACTGGATAACCCTATTGGAGAGGTCTGAGGTTAGACTCAGGTGGAAAACGTAGATTAGACCCCAGTGGGAAAGACTGTGGTCTGATCGTGGGAGAAAGGACTTGCCTTTTAATGTGACCCAACTGTCACATCATCCTTCATGACAGTCTGCTTCGAGCTGTTTCACTCCCGCTGTCTGTGCCTCTCTCCCTTCTACTGAGGTCTAACCTCAGACCCTCCAACTAAGCTCTAACTCTGGCCCTCGGGTATTGATAAAGCCTCTCTCGTCCACTTCGATCTGCGGCTTCTTCGCCCTCTTGCCCTATCTTCTGCCCCTGGGGTCTCCCCTGCATCTCCCCCATGTGGCAGAGCCTCCCGGTGGTTGAACCCCCTCCCTTAGAGTGTCATCTGTCCTCATTTTGACCATCTCCATCCCTCCACTGTGTTCTAACCCCACTTCCCTACCCTCTCCTGGAAGTCCACTTAAGTCCTCCTGTCTGGGGTCTAGCCTTCACCCGTCCCACAGACCCCTTCTTACCCGGCTGTAGTCTACCCTCTGCTACCCTTGGGTGTCCAGCACCACCCTGCCCGTGTGGTCTAACCTGCGTCCCCCGCTCTGCCTCAGCTGACCTCCTCCCCTCCTCCACAGCACAGCCTGATCCAGGCCTCCGAGTTGGTGCTGACCCGGCTTCGGCGTCAAGTGGAACAGAGGAGACGGCGGCTGCGGGGGCTTGGGGACAAGTCGGGCCCAGGGCCTGCTGAGACCCCAGCCTCCTGAGCACCTGCCTGTCCATTCTTCCTTCACCTGAAGCAGTTCATGGGCTCCTCTCCAGCCACCAATGGGAGGAGGCGTCTCAAGAAGAGCATGGCCCTCCCAGGTCCCCCCAGGCGGGACAGCGCGAGTTTCTGTCCCCACATGCCCTGTGACCCCAGTTTACTGCTGCGCTCTCTGTGCCTCCACATCCCACCTGAAAATGGGTGATCCCGCCCACCGTCACCACCGCTGTGAGCACTGGTCACCAACAGTTACCATATGTCCACAGAAACAAAGCTTTCACGGTGGTCCTCATTCTTTGGTTTGGCAAGCATTTTTTAAGCACCTACTGTATGCCAGGCTCTGTGTTGGATGCTGGATTCACCTAGAAAATTCAAGGGAGGAGGTTTTAAGGACAAAAGAATCCAAGGTTAGACTCAGAAACAGGACAGAGATTGGATCCCAGGGTAGACCTTACCTTAGCAGAAAAGTGGAAACTAGACCACTGGGGAGTACTGGGTAAAACGCAAGGGGGTCTGAGGCTAGACCCCAACGGTTTGCCCTTGTGGAGTCTTCTGAGGTTGAACTAAGTTCAGCTCTCAGTAGGGATGACTGGGGACCCCAGCAGAAAGTTCTGAATCTGAGGTGAGACACCAGTGGAAAGGCTGTGAGCAGAAGGAGTTCTTGTGGGAGAACGTGGTCAAATTGCAGCAGAGGGTGAGGCTAGACCCTGTGAATCATACTGAGGCTGGACCCCCCAAATCGACGGTACAGAGGGCCAGGCTGGGTCCCAGCAGAGCGTGTGGCACTAGGCATTGAACCAGGATGCTCTGCCCCTGAGCTACATCCCAGCCCTTTTTATCTTTTTATTTTGAGATGGGGTCTTGCTAAGTTTCTGAGGCTGTACTCCAGCTAGGTCCTCCTGCCTCCGCCTCCCCAGCACCTGGCATCAGAGGTGTGCATCACTGTGCCTGGCAGTGGTGGAGTTTAGGTCCCAGTGCAGAATGAGGAGGTGAAAGCCAGACTGACAGAACCCAGGATGGACATGCCGCAGAGGCTGAGCTTGGACCTATGGGAGAAGCCCAGGGACTCGGGGAGCCAGGAGCTGCACACGGGCTGATTTCCCCAGCTGTGGCTCTAGGAACTGCTCCCTCCCGTGCTCTCCTGTGTGGATCCAGGAGAAGGAACCAGAGGCCTGCCTCCCAGGGACCATGGAAGGCAGAAGGCAGGCAGGAGTGATGAGTGACGGAAGCAGACTTTCCCTCCCCCACCACCGGCCAGGAATAGAATCCGGGTCAGCGGGGTTGGGGCGTGGTTCCCGAGCAGGATCCAGACTGGGGACACGGGGCTTGGGTGGGACGCTTGCTCCTGAGGATATGTGGTGGGGGTACGGGTATCATGGCCATTCAGACCACCTGCCCCTGCTTCTTGTTAGGGAAGTCCACCCATAAATCAGCACCAGCACTGACAGGAGAGCCAGCCTCCAGTCTCTCCAGGGTGTTTTTGGGAGGTGGGAGCCTCCCCTGCCTCCATCCCCTCTCCCAGAAGCCAGGCCCAGGCGTGGGAAGTTGAAGGGAACTGGATCCTCTCCTGGCAGCAGGCCCAAGGCTGTCCCGCCAGGACAGGCAGTGGGCACGGGCGCTGGCAGCAGCGACTTCCTCCCCCGCTGCCCACCTGCAGAGGCCCAGCTCCCAGGACCTGGCGTGTGGCCATCACCTCCTGCCCCGGGAGGTGGAGAGCAGGACCCTGGGGAGGGGCTGGGGCAAGGGTGCCGGTCTGTGATTGTGCCTGGTCCACTCCAGCGCTGGGAGTTCGAGTCTCAGGAGCCAGGGCCACCTGCCTGGGCTTGGCACTTTGCCTCCTGACTTTTTTTAAGCTTGCAGTTTCCTGACCTCTTGCCCTGACCTCAGCCTGCAGCAGTGGAGCGTGGCGGCTGAGGGACCTGGAGCCAGAGCTGCCCTTCACCATCCCGGCCTCAGTTTCCCAACCTGTGAAATGGAGCTAATAATAGCATCTACCTCCCAGACTTGGCACGGGAGCCAGTTGTGTCAACATGTGTCAGGCAGTTATAAAAAAATGTCCTAACGGTGCCTGGCACGTGGTGGGGGCTGTGTGAATGGCAGCCGTTGTTATTATTATTAATGGGTGCCTTTGTGGTTGTTTCCGGCCTTCTTTGTGCGGGTTACTGCGCAGGCGCCCTGTGCAAATTTAGATCGACTGGCCAAACATTCTTGCCCCCCCTTCTGTGAGCCTGTAACTATTTGTGGCTGCTTTTGCGTCTCTTGGTCCATGTATGGGTCGGAGACTGGCCGTGTGTGTTCGGAGGCGGACGGGGGTGCCTCACAGACGGACACGCTCCCCCACTCTCCCACAGCGCCCTCCGCTGCTGTCCCTGGCCTCTGGTGCTGAACCCGGAGTCTGGGTCGGAGGCTCGGGCTGCCTCCCCTCCCGGCCTCCCGCCCCTCCGGCCCCGCCCCGCGCCTCCCGGCTCCTCCCCCTCCGGCCCCCTCCCCTGTCCCCGCTCCGGCGCGGCTCCCTCTCCAGGCTCCGCTCCTCTCTCGCTCTCCCTGCCTCCGGCGGAGTCGCCCTCCGCTGCCAGCCCAGTGCCGGGGACCTGCCCCAGGCTGCAGGCGCAGGTAAGCGATCCAGCGCGGGGCGTGGGACGGGGACGCTGGGGGCGCCGGCGGCCCCGCGGGGCTGCACTCGGGGGCCGGGGCCGCACGCGTGCCGGGACCGGGTGTGGGCAGGGCCCCGGGGCCCCGGCCGCCGCCGCCTCCCCGCGCCTGGTGCGCTCGGGGTCCCCCGCGCCTGGCCCGGCATCCCTGCTGCCTCGCTCCCCGGCCCTCGCCGGGTCCCCCTGCCCGGTCCCCGTGCACTCCGGTGCCGACTTCGAGTCCCCCCGCTCGCTGCCCTCCGCTTGCGCCATCTCTGTGTTTCTCTGTCGCTCAGGTCTCCGCGTTCCTGGTCCCTGTCCGTCTGTCTGTCCGTCTGTTCGTCATTCTGAGTCTGTCTCCCGTCTGCGCCTGTCTCCCTGTCCCCGGGTCTCTGTTCCTCCTCTCCCTGGGAGCCAGTCACTCCTCCTACACACCTTTGCCTCCGCCCCTGGCAGAGGGAGACCTGGAGGAAGAAGGTCCCCCGCAGAGTGGGCTCCCCGGCAGGCTGGAGTCCCCCGAACTCCTCTCCCCTCTTCAGCGGAGCTCCCGCCCATCCTCCCAGCCGGCATCCGCCCCATCTCTCCCCAAGACAGAGCCCCTCCCCTGCCTTGTCGCTGGCATTCAGAGGCTGGTCCTTCCTGCAGTCTAACCTGCAACCTTTGTAGTAGAGATTGGACTGATTAGTTCTTTCTTCTGTCTAGCTTTTCCTTTCCTCTTCGAATAAACTGGACCAGTCCTTCCTACAGTCTAACTTCCACGCCTCTTGCTGTTTGTCCAGTTCTTGACTTATTCACTCTTTTGACAACTACTGAATGACTGGTATTCCAGGCACAGCACTAGGTGCTGGGTCAGATCATACTGGTCCTTCCCACTGTCTCACTTCCACCCCTCTGGAGGCATGCCAGTCTCAGACCTGACAGCAGGGTGATTACAAGGGCTTTCCCGCCCCCTCCTGGGGACTTTGAGAGGACCCTTCTGAGTCCAGATGCTCAGGTGTCCTCTTCCTTCCTTGAGGGACAAGGCCCTGTGGAAGGTGGGCGAGAGTGAGTGACCAGGGGGAGGTGTGAGCCCACAGCTGGGGCCGGGTGTCCCCCGCCTTCCTGGCTGCGAGTGAGGCCCCCGCCCGCGTGACAGTGACATGTGGGGACTCCAGATGGCTTCAGAGATCACCGGGTCAGGAGTCCCACACTGGACTCTCCCTCCCTGCCCTCCCTGACTTGGCTAAGCCCGTCCCTCCTCCAGACTCAGGTGAGCCCCTGGTGTTTGGGAGCCCACGCCGAGCTGTGTGCGCCCCAGGCTGGGACACCTGCCCTGCCCCCAGCTCCACGGAGCCCCTGCCCCGCCCACTCTGTGGGCAGCCAGAGGGACCCGCCCCTCGGCCTGCAGTTGCGGAGCCCCTGGGCGTGTGAGGAGGAGCTGGGTGCTCACCGCTGACCCAGCTGGCCACGGGCCCACGAGGCCAGAGAGAGATAACCCGAGATCTTGGCTGCTGCCTCCCTGGGGCCCCTCGAGGTGCCTGCCATCTGCCCACGCGCCCTCCCCAGGCTCAGGATCCTGTGGCCCCTGCAGGCTGAACCCAGATTAGGTTCCAGGGCCACTGCTGGACCGGAGGCCGAGGGGAGCCTCGAGCTGCAGGAGCCGCAGGCTCTTGGTCATTCCTCCCCAGGCCCACGAGAGGGACCGGCTGCAGGTAGAGGGCTGGGGGGCCACCGTGGCAGCCGTGCAGGGAGCAGGGCTCCGTGCACCCACCCTGGTCTCCCTGGAGGCCGCGGCAGCAGAGACAGGTGGTTAGACTTGGGGTAGACTTCCCAGGCTGCGGCCCCCTCCCAGAGAAAGGGTCAGATGTGTTGGAGGATTTCTGACTCCCTGGTGGCCCGTGGAGGAGGGAGGAGGGAGCGAGCCTAAGTGTTTGCTCTGGATCCTGGTGGGTCTGTAATTATGCCTAAGTCGTTGCTAATTAGGGGGCTGATAATTAGCATCACTGGGGGCCTTGCCGAGGGGGCTAATTGTGCAGTGGCCCTTTAAGGGCCACCCCTCTCCCCGCCCCTGCCTCAACACACTCCCGCTCCTTTTGGAGAAGTTCTGCCAACATTCTGCCTCCCTCCCCCAGAGGAGCAGCTCCCAGCCCATGGGTATGTGGGTGGGAGTTGGGGGCAGGCTGTGGGTTAGACTCCCAGAGGAACTTTTTAGACAGAATTGGAAGTTACAGGGAGACTTAAGGCTGATGGCAGAGAGAGAGGTCTGAGAGGGTGGAGGCCCAGATGACACCTCCTCCCTCCTTCCCTCCCTCCTCCTTATACAGGCACTGGGTTACCATGGCAACACGAGGGCGGGGCAGAGGAGCTCAGGCTTGGAGCCCCTCTTGTAGCAAGAACCTGGGAGCCACAGAGTTGGTGCTGGGGGACTTTGGGCAAGTTATTTAACCTCTCTGAGCCTTGATCTTCTCATCTGTGAAATGGGTGGGGACTCCCCCAGGGGGATGGTGTCCTTCTGGATAGAGATTCAGGTAAGGTGACATCAGAGTGGATAGTGAAGCGGGAGAGGGTGGAAGGCTAGTGGATGTGTGGAGGAGTGTGTTCCAGGAAGGGCAGCAGCAGGTGCAAAGGCCCTGAGGAACAGACGTGTCTGGTGCATCCCAGGAGCAGTGAGGAGGGGTAGTGTGGCTGGAGCACCCTGGGCGAGAGGAGAGGCTGGGAGGCGAAGCGGGCAGCGAGGGGAGGCCAGGACATGCAGGACCTTACAGGCCAGAGAAAGGACTCGGCGCTCTGAAGCAGCAGCCATGGAGGGGTCTGAGCAGAGGACCTGTGCTAACAGGTGTTTTTAAAAGAGAGCCGCACACGACAGAAATGTCTGCCCAAAGCACAGACGGGCCATGGGAAGCGCGTGGGGCAGGAGGACCCCACACCCACCAGGGCCTGGGGGCCACGGCTGTGAGGAACTGGGCAGTGGGGGGAGCCTGGGGAGAAGCCAGAGCAGAGACCCGGCCATGCTGGGCAGATTGACAGCTGCAGGGAGGGATGTGGGGGAAACTCCAGCAGCCGCTGCCCAGCCCCCTTAGACCCAAGAGAAGCCCCCTGGGGGCCAAGCTGACAACCACTGGAATCGCCTAACAAATTCGGGCTCCAGCCCCCCACCATTCACACCAGATTAAACAGTGCTCTTTCTGTGCCTGGCTTCCGTCATCCGTTGCTTCCTCTACGGGCTTCTTCCTGTTGTCGCGCACATCCACGTTCCCCTCCTTTCTCGGGGCTGTATACTATTCCACCATGAGCCTTCTGCTGTGTCTGCCTTGCTGCCGACTGGTGTCTGGGCCGTTTCAGGATTGGTGCTATTATCAGTAAACCTGCCATGAAGACTCTCGTAGGTGCCTCTTGGTGGACACGTGGCCCTATTTCTCTTGGGTAGGTTCCTAGGAGGGGACGGGGCCGCTGAGTCTCAGGGCGCACGATGCGTTCCCCAGGTGCTTAGGCCAACCTACCTTCCCACGTGGCGCTGCGGGTCCTCTGTGCGCCTCCTTCGTCCCGGGCCTCTTCCTTCGGGTCTGCCTCCCTGCGTGTCTCCCTGGCGGGTCGGCCCTCAGCCCCCTCCCGAGACCCCGCGAGCGGCAGTGCCGGCTCCCCTCACCCGGACCTCCTCCTCCCCCAGGACCCCGCGGCGCCCCATGGCTGCGCTGGCCTTGGTGGGCGTGGCGCTCCTCCTGGGGGCGCCCCCGTGCTCCGGGGCGGCGACCCCCACCCCCTCCCTGCCGCCGCGCCCGGCCAATGACAGCGACGCGGGCGCCGGGGGCTGCCGAGGCTCCAGCCGCTGCCAGCCGGGCGTGCTGCTGCCCGTGTGGGAGCCGGACGACCCCTCCCTGGGCGACAAGGCGGCCCGCGCCGTGGTCTACTTCGTGGCCATGGTCTACATGTTCCTGGGCGTGTCCATCATCGCCGACCGCTTCATGGCGTCCATCGAGGTCATCACGTCCAAGGAGAAGGAGATCACCATCACCAAGGCCAACGGCGAGACCAGCGTGGGCACCGTGCGCATCTGGAACGAGACGGTGTCCAACCTGACGCTCATGGCCCTGGGCTCCTCGGCGCCCGAGATCCTGCTGTCCGTCATCGAGGTCTGCGGCCACAACTTCCAGGCCGGCGAGCTGGGCCCGGGCACCATCGTGGGCAGCGCCGCCTTCAACATGTTCGTGGTCATCGCCGTGTGCGTCTACGTCATCCCGGCCGGGGAGAGCCGCAAGATCAAGCACCTCAGGGTCTTCTTCGTCACTGCCTCCTGGAGCATCTTCGCCTACGTCTGGCTGTACCTCATCCTGGCCGTCTTCTCCCCGGGCGTGGTCCAGGTAAGCAAGGACCCAGCCCGTGGTGCCTGTGTCGGGGCAGAGCCCGCAGGGATGGCTCTGGGCCTGCGGTGCTCATTTGTACGTCTGCAAAAGTGCATGCTCGCATCTGAGGGCCGCCAGGTGTGGTTGTGCAGGTCAGACACTGCACAAGGTGCTTGAGCCCCAGAGGGGAAGTCAGGCTGGGGTCCTGCTGGAGCTCCCAAACCACGTCTGCAGAGCAGGCACGGCCAGCGGTCATCCGCCGGGGAGCGGGACTGGCCGTTTTCCACTGCACCCCCCAGAGGGTTCGTTTCCACAGGGCAGCGTGTGTGCCAGCGCCTGCGATCTGTGCGGTGCACACCCGGTGTGTTGGCGGCCTTACCAAGCCTCGCGCTGTTTGCGTGACGTATTCCGCGTGCTGGTCCATCTGCATCATTGAGGCCACAGCCACGGCTCGCGCCAGCCTCCTGTTTTCTGGCGGTGCTACCTGGCCCGGGTAACTGGGCGCGATTTACACGGCCTCCCCGGCCTGCCTGCGGGCCTGCCGCTGCTGCGGAATTCAGCCGGGTCTGCCAGACACGCAGCCGGCTGCTGGGCTCCTGCATTATTCAGATGGGTCTCTGGTGTCGAGGTGATTCATGCTGCTCGGGGCAGCGTGTTCCGGCGTCCACACAGCCCGGCATCCGCTCGCACGGTTTATTCCAGCAGCGAGAGGGAGCCCAGAGCTGGCTGCCCGTGGACACCTGCGTCCCAGGTCATTTGCCTCACATTTGCCCGGGTCTCTGCAGGCCTGGCTCGGATCTGTTTCCCAGGCCCGAGGCCACCTCGTTTGCATGCCCCTCCCTCCACACATGCATGATTCATTGGCATCGCTGGGCTTCGGTCCCCGGTCCCCGGGGCGGGACCTGCCCCAGCCCTCAGATTCTGCCAGCTGGTGTCTCCTCCCCAGGATCTGAAGCTTTAGGGTGGTGCGCAGGGCAGACGGGGACTCAGGCGGGACTGGGGACGGGGCGACGGTGGCACCCTAGAGGGTTGAGGGGGAGAGACCCAGACTCCATGGCTGAGTGTCCTGGCCACCAGGTGAAAGTGCCGGGAGGGCGTCCCGTGGTCTTCAGGGGCTGCTGAGCGGAGGCCGTCTTCCCAAGTTGATCCAGACGTACGGGCAGGAGGCGGCCCTCTGAGAAGGAGCCGGCTGACACCTGGGGGCAGGGAGGCAGAACACCTTGGCCCTGGGCAGGGAGGCAGCCACCCGGTTCCTCCAGCAGCACTAGGGAGACCAGAATCACAGACGTTTCCGTGCAGAAGTGACATGAGATAAGGTGCTGCCACTTCCTGCGGGAGCAGTGATCCCAAGAGGGGGAGGAGCAGTCGACCTCTAGCCATTCTCCACAAATGCTGTGTGACCTCGAACAAAGCCTGTACCCTTTCTGGGCCTCAGTTTTCACATCTGATCTGTGAAAGGGGCCTTGACTTTATATATCCAATGCTGTTTATTTATGTATCTATTTGTGGTGTCGAGGATGGAACCCAGGTGCTCCCACCAGCCACAGCCCAGCCCGTCTCATTTTTCATCTTGAGTCAGGGCCTAGCTAAGTTGCTTAGGATCTGGACAAGTTGCCAAGGCTGGCTTCAAATTTCTGATCCTCCAGCCTCGGCCTCCTGAGTCGCTAGGATGACAAGGCATGTGCTGCCGTTCCCAACTCCAATGCCCCATTTTTACATCAGATATTTTGTTACGTCCTCTTTACGCTACTGGTTCCTAAAGTCAGAGGCCTAGGGTCAAATCCCACCTCTGCTTCTCTCTGGCTGTGTGACCTTGGGCAAGTCCCTTACCTTCTCTGTGTCTCACGTTCCCCACCTGAAAGTGGGGTCATCATGGTGCCGAGGTCTCGGGGCTGCTCGGATCATGGCTGCGTCGCTTCGCAAAGGCTTCAACAGCTGCTCTTCCCGTTCAGGAACTTGCCTGTGCAGCGGGCTTCCCGCGTCCATAGCTGTCCACGCTGGCCGTCGTCTCGGTCTGCACTGTTAGGAACGGCCTCATGACCCTGGGTGTCCATGGGACCTTCTGAAGGGAGGCAGGACAGGCAGTCCTGTTATGTAGACATGTCCAGGAGTGGCCAGAGGTCAAGGGTCATGACCTCCCTCCAGGTTATCGTGCCAACCCACCCCCAACTCATTTCCCGCCTGCGGAGACCCAGGGTGTCTCAGCGCCCTTGCCAGGTGGGCATCCCCCGTGCCCATTCTCAGCAAGGACCCTGGGGGGACAGTGAGCCTGTCAGAGGCGCCTGCCCCTCAGCTGCAGGGCAGTTCGCCCAGCCGGGACTCCTTCCAGTGACCAGGCTCCGCAGCCCTGTGGTGCTCAACCGAGCCTCGGGAGGAGGTCCGCAGCTCCCCCTGTGACTTCGAGCCCTTTCTCTGGCCGTGGGGAACACAGGACAGTGGGGTGTGTCCCTGCCCGGCCCGTCTGCAAGGGCTTCTGGGGCCAGCCAGCGGTCACTGCCTTCTGCCTTTCCTTCTTTATCTTCACTAAGAAATGTAGCGTTTGAACTGGGCATTTTTCAGTTAACCATTTTGTTTATTTTTTTTATTCTTCTCCAGTCCTGGGAATTGAACCCAAAGGCACTTTACCTCTGAGATTTTTTTTTTTTTTCGGTGCTGGGGATTGAACCCAGGGCCTTGTGCTTGCAAGGCAAGCACTCTACCAACTGAGCTGTAGCCCCAGCCCCCACCTCTGAGCTTTTTTTAATTATTATTTTTTATTTTGAGACAGGATCCTGCTAAGTTGAAATCTGTGATCCTCCTGCCTCAGCCTCCAGAGTAACTGTGGTTACAGACCTGTGCCATTTTACATTTTATCACTGTGCTGGGTGGCAAATCCAGGGTCTCTCGCATGCTAGACAAGTGCTCACCACTGAGCTACACCCCCAGCCCTTTTTTAAATTTTGAGACAGGGTCTCCCTAAGTTGCGTGAGCCTCCCTAAATTGCCAAGGCTGGCCTCAAACCTCTATCCTCCTCCCAGGTCTGGGATTACAGGCGTGTGTCACCATGCAGGGCACACTGACAAACCTCGGTGGGTGGTTCCTGAATGTGCCCAGGCTGAGCCAGCTGAGCCTTGGAACTCATTGAGCCCAAGACAGTCAGACTAGTGGCAATGATAATGACCATGTTACTTCACTTCTGGAGCGTTCCCAAGTGCCAGGAGGCAATGCTGGGCGTGCATATGCTCATTCCATCTCGGAGATGTCCCCGTTTTATGGACGGAGAGGCCAGGCCACCAGCCCCCTGTAGAGCCCAGCTCTCCGCTCGGGATGGCCTCGTCTGTGCTTGGAAACTCATTTAAGAGGCTTGGAGATGATGATCCAAACCTGAACCTCTTTTGGAGTCAAGAGTCCTACCCCTGGGGGCCAGGCAGGTTCTACGGAGGATCTGGCAAGGGCTGTGGCCACTGGTGGAGCAGGGGCGGTGGAGGGAACGCTGTGAGCAGAGAGCAGACCCCGAGGAGGACTGGGGCTGGAGAAGTGGGGCAGCCCTGGTGTGGGGGAGGAAAACGGTGGAGGGGTGAGAGTGGCAGATGAACCCGGCTCTGCCCTTCACGGGGGCTGGAACCACAGGGTGGTGGCTGAGAATGTGTGAGCTTCTGGCACCTGAGCAGCCGGGCATGATCAGCAGTGTGTTAAAGGGGACGGGTGGAGGGATGGAGGGATGGGTGGGTGAATGGATGGATGGATAGGTAGATGGGTGGGTGGATGGGTGGGTGTGTAGGTGGATGGATAGTGTATGGGTGGAAGGGTGGGTGGATGGGTGGATGGGTGGATGGGTGGGTGGGTGAATGGATGGGTGGGTGTGTAGGTGGATGGATAGGTAGATGGGTGGATGGATGGATGGGCGAGTGGATGGGTGGGGAGAGGCAGAGAGGTAGAGACAGGAGGCAGAGAGCCCAGTGGGTTGAGCCGCGGACCTGAGCGGCGGCTTGGGGACTGGCGGGGATGCGCCCCCTGCCGGCGCGGAGGTCGCGTGCTGACGCCTGGCCCCCGCAGGTGTGGGAGGCGCTGCTGACCCTGGTCTTCTTCCCGGTGTGCGTGGTGTTCGCCTGGATGGCCGACAAGCGGCTGCTGTTCTACAAGTACGTGTACAAGCGCTACCGCACCGACCCGCGCAGCGGCATCATCATCGGCGCCGAGGGCGATCCGCCCAAGAGCATCGAGCTGGACGGCACGTTCGTGGGCGGCGAGGCGCCGGGTGAGCTGGGCGGCCTGGGCCCGAGCCCCGCCGAGGCCCGCGAGCTGGACGCCAGCCGGCGCGAGGTCATCCAGATCCTCAAGGACCTCAAGCAGAAGCACCCCGACAAGGACCTGGAGCAGCTGGTGGGCATCGCCAACTACTACGCGCTGCTGCACCAGCAGAAGAGCCGCGCCTTCTACCGCATCCAGGCCACGCGGCTGATGACCGGCGCGGGCAACGTGCTGCGGCGACACGCGGCCGACGCCTCGCGCAGAGCCGCCCCGGCCGACGGCGCGGGCGAGGACGAGGACGACGGTGCCAGCCGCATCTTCTTCGAGCCCAGCCTGTACCACTGCCTGGAGAACTGCGGCTCGGTGCTGCTGTCCGTGGCCTGCCAGGGCGGCGAGGGCAACAGCACCTTCTACGTGGACTACCGCACGGAGGACGGCTCGGCCAAGGCTGGCTCCGACTACGAGTACAGGTGGGTCCCGGGGGCGCCCGCGCCGGCCGCTGCCTGCCTGCGGGCTCATGGCCTCGGGTCTGTCCCCGGCCGCCCTTGCCCTGCTGTGTACTCACCTGCAGCATGCATTCATTTATTATTTATTATTATTAATTGAACCCAGGGGCGCTTAACCACTGAGCCACGCCCCCAGCCCTTTTATGTTTTTATTTAGAGAGAGGGTCTTGCTAAGGTGCTGAGGCTGGTTTTGAACTTGCAATCCTCCTGCTTCAGCCTGAGGAACCACTGGGATGACAGGCGTGCACCACTGCACCCTGCTTATATAGTCTTTTTATTTTTTGTTTTGAGACAGTCTCTCTAGGTTGCCCAGGCTGGCCTGGAACCGGTGGTCCACCTGTCAACCTCCCATGTAGCTGGGGGATTGCAGGCTCATGCCTCAGCGCCTGGCCCTCATCCACTCCTTCTTGACAGAATTATTTGTGTCAGACACTGGGCCGGGCCCTTGGCACACACCGCTGGACAGGACAGCCTGGCTGCCTGCAGACTGCCCCCTGCCATTCCTCTTCTCCCCGTGGGCTTGGGGACCTGCCCCCTGTTGTGGTCATGGAACAAGCCCCTCCCTGGTGCTTAGAGAACCTTGATTTGGGGGCGGGTGTCCACCTATCCTGGCCCCTGTCCTAGGTGCTGTGCAGGTGGGGACTGTGCCCCGGCCGCTGCTCCAGCACCTGGGAGTCACGCACAGCTCTTGCTTGGCCGCCATGCCCTCTGAATGAAGGAGCTTTATTACATGCTTTGTTTCCTGTAGGGAGATCTCCCCAGGATCCTAGTAATAAGTGAGGTTCATGGAGAGCCTACTGTGTGCCAGGCGCTCTCCCAGGCACTCACACATAGTAGTAGGCAGGGTGAGGTTTTCATTATCTGCGCCTCCTGTTTGGGAGCCATGCTGTTTGATGATTGTCGTTTTACTGTGTGTCTGTATCTGGGAGGATAAGAGCCCCGTGCTCATGCTCAGAGTGAAAGTGCTGAGCCCAGTCTGCACCCGATTTGGAGACAGATGAGGTCCTGCCCTCACACTGCCTCCCGTGTCGCTGCTGGCTTCTGGTGTCAGCTGTATGGCCTTCTCTGCTGCAGCTCTAGTGTACATCTTATTACCGGGCTGATCCAGGCCGCCCATTATCTCCATCTACCCAGTGGCTAGTCTGTGCCAGAGGCGATTCTAGGCGCATCTGTCATGGCGAAGGAACCAGCAGAGACTCCCTTACCCCCCCCCTCCCTCTGGTCATAACTTATATACACGCTTGCCGACTCCAACAGCTGGGTTCAGTGTTTTCCTGCCTGGTAAGTGGCTGTCCCCTGCAGTCACAGCAGGGTTAGCCTTTAGTGGGCACTCAGCACATGTGGTGACTCAGACGACAGGCTTGGTCCTGGCGCTGCCCCTCAGCGGCCTGGTTTTGTGTAGGCGGGGCTCCAGCACAGGTGCCACTACCGGGTAGAACAAGCGCGCCCCCACGCGCCGTGCCTTAAGTGGAAGCTTCCTGAGCACCTACTGTGCGCCAGTGGGCACAGCACCGTGAACCTGGCAGCAGAGTCTCCGCACTCACCTTGCAAAAATGGTGAGAACGACCACACACATCAAAACGTGCTGCGGAATGGACGCTGCGCTGAGCGGTGCCAGAAGAGGGACCGGCTCGCGCTACCGCGGTCACTGCCTCTGCTCCTTAGCCCTCTTCGGGTAGGCCTGGGAGACCCCTCGTCCAGGAGCTCCCGCTGAGCACCCGCTGTGTGCGGGAGGCCTTGGTAGGGACTCCACGCCCAGCGGTAAAGGACACGGACGAGATCCCGGCTCTCGCTGGCCCGCAGACGCCTCCTGTCCCGGGCTCACCCGCCACGCGCGGGCGGGCGGGGCGCTTTGCAGCGAGCGTGTCAGTCCGCGTCCGGGTCTTTGCTTCCCACGTTAACAGCACTGGCCGTGTGTCTGCCCTGCCAGCAGTGGATCTGGCAGTGACCATCAGCAGTGGAGAAAGCCTGTGAAGGCCTGGGAGAGGCCCTGGGAGGCAGGGAAATGCCAGGGAGCGGGAAGAGTCCTGACGGTCGACAGGGCGCCGAGGCGCTGGAGCTGGGCTTCCCACGGCTGCGCCCGGCCTCCCGGGAGCCCTCGCCTCTCTGTCCCTTCTCTTCCTGGTGCTGAGCTCTCGTGTGTGTTAGTTGTCCATGGACCTTTATTTTATTTATTTTTATGCGGTGCTGAGAATCAAACCCAGGGCCTAACCCGCGCCAGGCAATCGCTCCGCCACTGCACTGTGACCCCAGCCTGGTTCTCTCCCTGACGGATCTCTAGCTGTGCCACTGGGGCTCCGCAGGACCTTCAGTCACCCAGTCCCCCTCTCCCCCGCCCTTCATGTCCCGTCTTCACTCGCTCCGGGCACACACAGGTCTTGCCCTGTGCCTCAGTCAGCCCAGGGTCCCAGTCACCCCCCGTCCGCCCCTCCTAGCCCCCTCTGGAGCAGGCGCAGTTCCTCACAGGTCTCTGTCCCACCATCCCTTGGCATGGGATCCCTAGCCACCGGTGACCTCCTCCTCTAGCCTCCCCTGGCAGTTGAGGAACCTGTGCTCACCATGCTGGGACTTGCCTTGGTTTGTCTCTTCACCCTTCCACTCCTGCCCACAGCCTGGTCCACACTGCCCCCGGCTCAAACCCTGAGCCTTCATGGAGGGACGTTAGTTCAGGTGCTCTTTACAGGAAGCAGAGGCCACCTTCTCACCTGCAAGGGACCTCACCTCCAAGATGTTGGAAGTAAGAGAGTAAAGGGTTGGGGATGTGGCTCAGTGACAAAGCACTTGCCTAGAATGCACCAGGCCTTGGATTCCATCCCCAATGCTGCACAAATTTAAGTTCCTTGGGCAAATCTCTGCCTTGGTCTGGGCAGATAGGGCTGCTGAATATAGTTGTTGAGGTTGCACACTGTGCAAGGACCTTGTATCTGAGCAAGCTCTGTTCATAGTGGACATTGTAGATTTGTATGTTTACTAGGACAGTCTCCCGATTCATGGAAATAAGTGTCTTGAAAAAACAGCCTTTTTCTAACTTTCACACAGGTAGCACATGGACGAGGGGTGACCCTGTGGGCCTCAGTTTCTCCAAATGAAACCTGATCTCTGAAACCCCTAAATAGCATAACTATGCCAACAGATTTAAGGTTCTATAATCCTAATACACTAAATGTCTGAAGTTCCAAGATTCCAGGATTCTAACATTTTGGTATTCTAATCCATACCCCAACCAGAATCTGAGTTGATAGCTCTAGGAATTTTGCCTTCTTGGAATCTGTGTGTCCAACGGAGGAACAGGAGTCCTATAAATCTAGTCTTCTGTGATTCTGATACCTGGCTCCTGTGTTATTTTTCTTCTCTTTACCACTGAGCCACGTCCCAAGCCCTTTTCATTTTATTTTGAGCCAGGGTCTCGCTAAATTGCTTAGGGCCTCACTAAGTTGCTCGATCCTCCTGCTGCAGCCTCCGGAGTCACCGGGATCACAGTGTGCACCACCACACTGGCCCTTAACACAGAATCATAACTGTGGCTACCATGAGAGGGAGTTGCAGACCCTCAACCCCTTGACTCCTAAATCCTAAGAATAACGAGGGGCAGGGCCGTGGCTCAGTGGGGAGCACTTGCCCAGCACCCCTGGGCTCAGTCCCTGTCCTGGGGGAAGAATGAAGACATCCTCCCGGTCACTGCATCTTGAAGATCACTCAGGAAACCTGACTGAGGAAGGGATGCTGTCCGATCTCCCACCCACGACTGCACTTACCAGCGTCCCTGTGCCTCCAGAGGCTGCGTTCTTCCGTCTTCCCACTCCGTCCATAGCACACGTGGCAAATGGTGGTCACATCTGCTTGGCCTCCTTCAGTCTGTGTTGGCCTCCGGGACTTCTGTGTCCCTGGCCCTTTGAAGATGATTGGCCGTGGCTGGAACAGCCCTTGGTTGGCTCTGTCCTGTGTCTGCTCATGGCTCGGCTCCCCTGCACACTTCTGGCGGAGGAGCCAGGGAAGGGGCCGTGTCCCCGGTGCACTGTCTCAGGAGGCACTGGACACCTGCTTGTCCGTCACCGATGTTCTCCAGTCTAACTGCCTGGTAAAGCTGATGCTGCCAACGCCACGTTCCGCCATCCCCGGAGGTTAAACTTGTGACATTCTGGGAAGCCAGAGTCCTAACATTCCAGCATTAATGTGCCTCTGTCACTCGCTAACTTCTCTTGAGTGCTTCCCCTGGGCCGGCAGGTGCCTCCCTGGTGTTAACTCTGTCCTCACCACAAGGCCAGGAGGCAGGCACGGTTATTGGCTCCATTTTGTAGATGATGCAACTGAGGCTCAGAGGGCTGCAGATCACTGACTGTGACCCACCACAGCTGGCTGCTGGCCGCAGGTGGGCCCACCCCGCCGGGAGCCACCACGGACGGCGCCTGCCAAGCCTCCGGCTTCCACATCAGGGAGCCCCTTGTTCCCCCACCCCAGGTCTTGTCGCCGGGATCTGCGCCCCCATCTCTTTGCCAGAACCTTGAGGTCCCTCTGTCCCTCCCACAGAACTGAGCTTCTCTTGAAGCCCTTTATCATAAAGGTGGTAATAGCAACGACAGACCGCTTATCAATCCTGTAGCGCGGTTCAGAACTGGCGCTGAGCCCTCATGGCAGGCTGGGAGGGACTCTGGGGTAAGTGATAGATTTTCGAGGTTTGATAACATCTCAGAGTCCTGTCGACGTCTGCGGTCCCACCAGGAGGAGCCCCGTCATCCCCTCAGGCTTTCGCCCTGGCTGATGGGACATCACTGCCTCATGCCTCGTGCTCCCCAGAATATCCGCAGGTGCTTCAGAGACCCCAAGCCAGCTCCCGTCCCTCCGTCCCTCCTCGGCTCAGAAGGCTGCCCTGACTGTCACTCAGTATAACCTGACTGAGGCCCGCTGAGGCCCACAGAGCCCTGTGCATCTGTCCCCTCCCCTCTCTGCCGCAGCCCCTGCCCCAGGACACGTGGCCTGCCTACTCCCTCCCTGCGACCCCCGCGGCTCCCCCTCCTCCAGCTCTGCTCACTGGACTCCTCAGACTCCCCACCCAGGGCAGCTCCTGTCCCCACCCGGCTCAGCCCTCTTCTGCTGGCACCCTCTTCTCGTGGGTTGCTTGCTACCAGGCTGCACCGACCTCTCCGCAGGCAGGGCTGTCCCCTCTGACCTAGCTGCTCTCTCCACACACAGACCAGGGCCTGGCACACAGAAGGTGCCCAGTTAGAGTTGGGTGAGTGAAAGAATAAGTGTGTAATTGTCGCTGCGCTGCAACTCTCCTGTGGGGCTGGGAGCCCCCTGAGGACAGGACCTGGTCACCACAGTGTCCCCAGACCGCTCAGCACAGGGCATAGGAGCTTGGGGAGTGTCTGTTGAATGAGTTAGTGATGCTGAAGTTAAGGGGTGTGGACTATCTTTGGGGGACACCAGGGAACACAATAGGATTTAGTTTTGTTTTGTTTGTATCAGAGGAGTGATAAGGCCCGTCCATGGTCCCTAAATCCCTGCTACTCACTATGGTCCCAGTACCAGACCATCCACACCCCCTGAAGCTCCTTAGAAATCCAGAATCTAGAAGCCCAGGCAGGGCCTTCTGAACCAGAATTCCAGTTTAGGAGACCAGGGGATCACCTGCGCCCCAAGGTTCCAGAAGTGGACTGGAGAGCACCCTGGCTGTGTTTCGCAGGTTGCTCCCCCCGCCCGGAGCATGCGCACTAACACCTCCTCCCGGAAGCCTGCCCTGATCTTACCCTCAAGACCTCCACGGTGGGAGAGGCCCACTCAGCCTCGTTCCCCCTGCTCTGCATCCCCTCCGGCAGGAAGCCCACCCTGAACCCCCTTACAAACACACGCTGTTGACCAACCCTCTTCCCCTTCTGCCCCCTCCCCGGCCGCAGCGAGGGCACGCTGGTGTTCAAGCCAGGCGAGACGCAGAAGGAGCTGCGCATCGGCATCATCGACGACGACATCTTCGAGGAGGACGAGCACTTCTTCGTGCGGCTGCTGAACCTGCGCGTGGGCGACGCGCAGGGCATGTTCGAGCCTGACGGTGGGGGGCGGCCCAAGGGGCGGCTGGTGTCGCCGCTGCTGGCCACTGTCACCATCCTGGACGACGACCACGCGGGCATCTTCTCCTTCCAGGACCGCCTGCTGCACGTGAGCGAGTGCATGGGCACCGTGGACGTGCGCGTCGTGCGCAGCTCGGGCGCGCGTGGCACCGTGCGCCTCCCCTACCGCACGGTCGACGGCACGGCGCGTGGCGGTGGCGTGCACTACGAGGACGCCTGTGGCGAGCTGGAGTTCGGCGACGACGAGACCATGTGAGTGTATTGGACCGCGGGGGACACGCCGCGAGGTCGGGGTGGGTGGAAAGGGAAAGGGGCCTAGAAATGAACTGCGGAGGGGGCGGGCCTGGTTGGGGCCCCAAGAAATGGATTTGTCTGGGAGAGGGGCGGGGCCTCTGGAGGGGCGGGGCCTGGGTATGTGCCTGCCAAATAGACTTGACTGAGAGCGGGGCGGGGCGTGGGGGCAGGGCGGGGCCTTGAGTGGGCGGGGCACGGTGGGTGGGGCCTGGGGCAGGGGCGCAGAGGTGGGCGGGGTCTTGGGTGGGCGAGGTCTGGGTGGGCGGGGCCTTGGGTGGGCCGTGACTGATGAACAGGCAGGGTTTGACCCAGAGAGCTCTCTGGAGACCAGTGACAAGAGGGACCCGAGATGGGAGGGTGGGCAAAGTGAGGAGAGACCGGAGAGATGAGACAGGGGTTTGGAGAAAGTGGTGGTGGCTGGAGGAGATGGAGCGTGACGTGAGGAGGGGGAGCCCCCGGGGATGAGGGCAGGACCTATGGAGGTGGGTCGCTGCCCTTGGAAATGGAGACGGGCCGAAGGGGATGGCGAGGTCCCGTTGGGATGAAAGGAAATAGTGGGGGACTGGGGAGAAGGCGGCCCCCGGAGACGGAGACGGCTGGGCCTGGGGAGGAGGGGCTCTGGGCGAGAGCAGGGCCTGGAGAAGTAAGAGACCGAGGGGAAGTGGTGTGGCCCTGGGAAAAGACGGGTCGGTTGGTGGGGGAAGCTGGGGGCCTGGAGGCCTGGGCTCTGGGGAGGTGGGCTGGATACAGACACACACTGGACGACGCAGGTGGAAGCACAGTCGCAGCTTGGTGCAAGGCCATTTAGACAGACGCGCACTCTAAAGCGTGGCCACGGCTGTCCGGATGCCCAGAGCCCTAGCCACCCCTTACACAGAAGCCCTAGTCTCCCCTGGAGTTCCTGCAGCCTCACCTCCCCCACCCGCCTGCAAGGACGCAGCCGGCACCTCCAGCTCGCTTGCCCGCGCGCGTCCGCCCCCGCACGCCCGGCTGTCTCCCTCCTGCTCGCCGCCCACGCGCCTCCCACCCGGGCGGAGCCCCCACCGCGCGCCTCCCACCTCCTCCCAGCCTCCGTGCCTCCACCGCGGACCGCGTCCGCCTCTCCTGTCTCTCTTTTCTCCCTTGCATCTCTGCATCTCGGGCTTCCCAGGAGCGCTCACTCTCTCCGGGTCTCAGTGTCCTAGTTAATCCCTGCTTTGTCCCGAGTGTCTAGTTCCCTGACTCAGGTTATATCTCCCACATCGACTCTCGGTGTCTCTTCCGCTCTCTGTCTGGCTCGGTTTCTGCCTTACTAGGAACTTGCATTGGGGGTTGCTGGGGGTGTCATCTCAGCCCCATCTCTCACACCAAGAGGGAAAGGAAATGGGGGTGGGTGGTTGTCTTCTGCTGTTCTGGTCCTTCCTATAGTCTAACCTGCTTCCCTCCTGCTACCACAACCCCTACGGGCCCTTTCCTCCCCCACACGGCTTCCCCAGGCTGGGACACCCTCTGTCCCCCACCCCCGCCCAAGTTTCCAGCTGTGGCTTCAAGAGACAGAGAACAGGAGGCTAATTAGCGTTTAGGGAAACACATCCTTCCTCTGACGGGCAGGCGCTAATTAGAAGCACTTCGAAGCAGCCAGGCTGGAGGGGAGGCCCAGGCAGGATCAACACCGAGAGCGTGGCCAGAAGAGTACTAGAGACAGACGGAGACGAGGAGACCCCGAGGAGGGAACAGGGAGCATCAGAGGCAGCATAAGGAGGCGAGTCAGAGAGAGAGAGAAAGGGAGGAGGACACTGAGAGGTGGTCGGGGTGGGGAAGGTGGACAGACAGACACAGGCAGAGGAAATAGAGAGAGATGCAGGGAGATAAAGACAACATGGAGACTCAGAGCCAGGGAAGGAGAGATGCTCATGACTACAGAGAAAAGAGGTCTGGAGTCAACAAGAGAGGAGGGGAGCCAGAACCAGGAAGAGCCACGAGGCGAGGGGGTGGGGTGGAATGTCCAAGAAGCAAAGGAGTCAGGGTGGGGAGGAAGGCTGCTTCCTTAGATCTCAGGAAGTCCTTCCCTTGCCTAGCTAGAATCTTTTTTGCTGTCCCTTGTCAGTTGGGTTTCTCCTCCTTCTGGGTCCCCACACCACATGCCTGCTAGAGCACCGGTTGACGGGCACGTCACTGCGTGTCAGTCATTGTGTCAGTGGATCACAGCGTGTCTGTGATGGAGTGCGCAATGGAGATGTGTGTGTCACCGTGTCAGTCTGTCACCGTGTCAGTCTGTCAAGTGTGAGGAGTGTCCTGGGAGAGCCCCGCCTTCGAGTTTCAGCACTACGGACAGCTCCCCACCCACTCCTGAGGTCCGAGGGCTGGGTTTCTTCTGACCCACAGGAAATTCTCAATCTCCTGAAACCAGGAAGGCGGGCATGGGCGTGTGGCCCCACATGACTGTAACCCCAGCAACTTGGGAGGCTGAGGAAGGAGGATCGCAAGTTCGAGACCAGCATGGGCTACAGAACAAGACCCTATCTCAGAAAGGGCTGCGGATGGAGCCCCGTGGTGGGGCCCTCCTCACGCAGATGCAAAAGAAGCGCAGGTAGAGAGAAGCAGAGAGTCTGAGAGATAGAGAGACACAGAGAAGCTGCAAGGGCGGAGAGGAGGGAAGGGGAGAGACCAGGACGCAGAGGCACTGAAGGGAGCGTGAAGAACGGGAAGCGGCAGCAGGGTCCGCAGGTTGGCGACGCCGCCCAGGCGGTGGTGGGGGTGTTGCGCTAACTAGCAGGCAGCTGGTCTGTGTGATTTTGCCACTGCCTCGGGAATGGCAGCGGGGTGCTGGGCGGGGCGTGGGCGGTGTGATTGGCTGGCTTCCTCTATGGGTGACTGCGGGGGCCGGGTGTTCGTGCTGCTGTGTTCTGGGTCCAGGCCTTGTGGTGCTACAGGTTCCTGCAGCTGAGAGGGTTGCTGACGGCAGAGCTGTGGAATTCTGGGGTTGTGGGTCCTTGTGATTGTGGGGGGACAAGGTGAGTTGTGTGCCCCGAAGGGATAGGTGACTGGCTGTTCCTGGCCTCACCCGTGGGAGCAGAGGCCAGTGAATCTAGTAGCACTTGGCTAGCTCTCCAGGTGTGGCCAGGATGGCAGGCGGGACGTTGAGGATTGTCGGTGCTGAAGGGTTTGAGCTAGCAGGGTGGGTCGAGTGCTAGACACTGTTCAGGTGTTGGGGTACAGCAGAGATCATAAACGGACTCACCTGGCAGAGCAGACGTTTCATAACAAGGAGACAAATGGCAACAAGCAAAATAAACGTATTACAGGATGTGCTCGAAAGTGATGTGGGGAGAGGAGATGGAGCTCTGTGAGGGGTTAGGAGCTCTGGAGGGGAACAGTGAGGGATTTCAATATTAAGGTGGTGGGAGGGGACTTCACTGAGAGGGTGAAGTTTGAACCAAAAACTAGAGGAAGTGAGGGAGTGAGCCCGGGGAAAACCTGTTGTAGGCAGGGGGAGCAGCCAGTGCAAAGGCCCTGCGGCACAAGCAGGTCTGTTGTGTTTAAGGAATAGTGAGGAGGCCAGAAAGGAAGCAAGGGCTGAGTTTCACGGAGTCATGTGGACATTCTAAGACTTTCATTTTATTTTGAGTGTGGCAGAAGCCATGCACACGTTTTGAGCAGAGGAGGGACCCCATCTGACTTTAGTTTTGTTGGAATCCCTCTGGCTGTGTTGAGCGCTTGGTCTGTGGGTGGTAAAGCTGAGGCCTGGGCTTGTGTAGGAGGTGAGTGCAGTGTCCAGGTGGGTAGCAATGGTGACTGGGCAGCAGTGGAGACAGAGGGCCACCCAAGCCTGGGGGAGGTGCTGGGACTTGGGTTTTTGACAGAGAAAAGTTCAAGTTTGGTCTCCTCTGCCAACTCAGATTGTTTCACTTGGCTAAACCTTCACTTCTTCAGCAGCTGGGTGTGATTCCAGAAAATGGGCACAAAATAAATCCTCCTCCCAGACCCTGTGGAGGCGGTAGAGCCTGGGATGCAGGGGCGGCCCAGGACCACGGCGGGCAGGGAGGATTGTGGGGTCTGGAGTGGAGGCTTTACGCGGCTGTCCCCTCGTCCTGCAGGAAGACTCTGCAGGTGAAGATCGTGGACGACGAGGAGTATGAGAAGAAGGACAACTTCTTCATCGAGTTGGGCCAGCCCCAGTGGCTTAAGCGAGGGATTTCAGGTGAGGGTGGCCGTGGGCTGCGGGAGAAGCAGGCTCCAGGGCTGGGGGACCCTGGGGGCTCACCTGCGGGCGCCCCTTCAGCTCATGGACCCGAGCTCCGGGGACGTGGTCTCACTGTCTCCCTGTCTCTGTCTCTCCCCAGCTCTGCTGCTCAATCAAGGTGAGTGGGCGCCTCTGGGTCTCGAGGGGGGGAGCCCCTGGAGGGGTCTGGGGAGGGTCGGGCAAGGTGGGATTGAGGGGCCAGGCTGAGCCCGACACTGGTGGGCCTGGTCAGTTGGGAGTAGGGCGGAGGGTTTGGAGGTCAAACGTATGTCTTGGTCAAGGCTGGGGCGGGGAGACGTGGACTCAGATCTGGGTTTGCAGGGGGTCAGAGGGAATCAGGGTCAGTGGTCAGGCGGGTGGGGTGGGGACTTGAGGGCGGTGTCCCAGCTGGGGCAGGTGAGAGGCCGAGCTGAGGCTGCTTTCAGGGCCGTGAGGGCTCAGGCTAGCGGGGGTCCCACTCACCCCAGGGCGGCAGCGGGAGTTCCCCGGGACTCAGAAAGGTTGAGGGACGGGGTGGGACTCGGGGTCAGCGTCAGAGCGGAGTGAAGGCTGGGCTCGGGTCAGGGGCCTGGAGATGGCGATCGTCGTCGCCCTGGAGCGAGGACCAGGACGGGGCCGCGGTCAGACGGCAGAGTAGGTGACACGAGCCGCTGGGGGAGGACCGCTCGTCCCCGGAGCTCGACGCCGCAGACCCTGGCAGTGTCGTGAGTGCGCCCGGGTGGCGGTGGCCTTCTTCCATGGGGCCTTCCGCCCGGTGGCTCCGCCACGCCGGCCCTCTGCCTCCTGCTGAGAACTGGCAGCAATCTGGAGGCCGCCGGGAGGTTTTCAAGGGCCACCTGCCCATCGCTCTGCCCACATCCCATTGGCCTCCACTCGGTCACGTGGTCACACCCAGCTGCAAGGAAGGCTGGGAAGTGTAGTTCAACCTTCACTCGGTGGAGAACCGGCTCTGCCGGTCACCTTCTTTATTAGTGAGAATTTAACCGCGGGAGCTGGGGCCGAAGCTTGGGGTCGCGTGTGGCGCTGGACATAGATCTGGGGTTGGAACTGGGGGTTTTGCTCGGGGTATCCTGGACCAGGCTACGCGCAATGTCGCAGCCGGGGTGGGCTTACGGGTAGGGTTGGGTTGAGGTCAGATCCCGGTTGTGGGTTGGGGTTTGAAGTCGGGGTGGTAGCAGAGTTACCCGTGGGCCACAGTTCGAATAAGCCTTGCCTGAGGACCAGAGCTGGGGTTGGCTTGGTGCTGGGCTCGCGATAAAGGGTCAAATACTCGGGAATATAAATGACCTCTGACCCAGGGTTTAGGGTGATTTGGGGCCCAAGATCTTACCAAAATAAGCATCCTGTTTCCTCACCACCTCTGACACACTCTAGGACGTTTCTAGAGCCTGACTGTAGAGAACAAAGAAAATACACTATTAAATAGTTAGTGCACGTCAGGAGCTGGGCAAGCACTTCACGTGAATTAAATCACTTAATTCTCACAACCACCCTGCAAGGCAGGTGTTGTTATTGTGTCTATTTGACAGATACGAAAATAGGCACAGAGAGGCTGAGGCACTGCCCAAGGTCACACAGCCTCCATGACATGAATTTCATGGGTTTCAGAGCCAAGGGAACTTCATGGATGGGAATTGGGAGGGGTCACCAAAGAGGCTTCCCAGAAGCAGATAGCTTTTCTCTACTTAAGGGAACAGGTAGTGAAGACATCGCGGGCCCACTGAGGTAGGCCCCCTGGAGTCTCATCCCGGTCCCTCGTGCTGCAGGGGATGGGGACAGGAAGCTGACAGCGGAGGAAGAGGAGGCCCGGAGGATAGCAGAGATGGGCAAGCCGGTGCTGGGGGAGAACTGCCGGCTGGAGGTCATCATCGAGGAGTCCTACGACTTTAAGGTGATTCGCCAGGGCCTCTCCTTCCTGGACTGGCTGGGACACTGGTGGGGAAGGGTCCAGAAAGGGAGCCACGAAGACCCCCAGGGCTGCTGACCAAGGGACTCTAGGCCATCCTCCAGGGCAGCGTCAGCACCACGGACAGCAGCGCCCCCCACCCCCGCTTGCCGCCGGCGGGGCTGCGGGGGCTGTGGAGCTGGAGCCCGCAGGGTGAGCCCCTGGCAGAGCCCCGGTGGCCCTCTCGTCCCCAGAACACAGTGGATAAACTCATCAAGAAGACGAACCTGGCCCTGGTGATCGGGACCCACTCCTGGAGGGAGCAGTTTCTGGAGGCCGTCACGGTGAGCGCAGGTAGGCGGAGGGGAAGGCGGGAAGGCGCGGAGATGGAGCGGGAGGACTGGCCAGAGGGGAGAGGGGCGGGGGCAGGAGAGGGGCGGACAGAGAATCAGACAGGTCCAGAGAGGCGGAGGAAGAGGCAGGACAGACAGACAGATGCCACCGGAAACTAGAGACGGTGGGAACGGGAAGCATGAGGCAGAGCAGGTGCTGCTGCAGAGAGGCCCTGGGGCAGGCCCAGGTCCGCGGGGCACAAACAGGTCGTGAGGGAGCGGGCAGGGTGAGGGTTTGGCTTTGGGCCGAGGGGACTGGCCTGTGCTTTGTCCGGGCAGTGAGCATCAGGAACAGGTGAAATGCCAGTGGTCCCCCAGACAGGGCCCAGGCTCTATCGTTGCCATGGAGACAGTCGCTAGGCACCCATCTCTCCCACCTGCGTGGTACCCACCGTCCCCAGGCCTCACATGTACCGGCAGTGCCCCCGTGTGGCCAGAGACACAGTGACACGTGGATCCGCAGGGTGGTACGGACCGGGAGACTGAGTCTCAGGGCTGGAGGAGGCACTGGCCTGAGTCCCAGGGGCGTCCAGAAGGGGACCAGGGTCAGGTCTTCTTCGACCCCAGCTGAGGGGGAGATTGAAATGTGAGAACCAGAGGACCCAGGCTTTGGGGGCGGAGGCCAGCTGGACACACGGGCCTCTCCCTCCGAAGCCATCTCTGTGTTTCTAAGGGGTCCTCTGGGTCCTCTGGGACATTGCTGGGCACATAAAAGGGACCAAGACAGCCCTGGCCCTGTCCTCATGGAACTCAGTCAGTGAAAGAGACAGAGTGACGACCCACAGTGGGCGGGACTGGGACTGGAGAGTCCAATGCGGAGCCCCCGCCTGGGGGTGAGAGAAGCCTCCCGGGGAGCAGGCAGGCACCCCTTCAGGTGGGAGGGGCAGACAGGGAGGGCCCAGGCAAGGCCAAGTACAGAGGCCAGAGCTGGGGCCGCAGCGTGGCAGGGAGGTGCCTCTGAGGAGCCGAAGGAAGAGACAGACTACAGTTGGCAGAGTGGTTTGAGGGCAGCAGGGAGCCATGGCAGAATTTGGAGCGGGCAGTAAAAGCCCAAAGTGTGGCCACACTCTCCTCCCAAAGAGCGTGGCCCCTGCTCTGGTCTCAGCGGGTCTCCCTGTGGTTTTGCTTATGGACAAACAACAGAAAACTCAACCACAGGTGGCGCAAGGACACTGAGTTTACTTTTCTCATGAAAAAAATCCGCAGCAGGTGGTGAATTGGCGCCCAGCTCAGGGATGTCATTGGACACGCTGCTCCTTCCCCTTTTCAGGTTTTCCTTGTGGTTGCAAAATGGCTGCTGCACCACCAGGGGTCAAGTTCATATTCCAAGCTAGAAGAGAGAGGAAGCAGGAAGGGGCAGGTGCCTGTTGAGTCTGTTTCCCATCGGAGTTTCCAAGTCCATTTTACTGAGGTCGCAGCAAAACCTCACTCCCCCAGACAGCATGCAGAAGGAGCCACACGGACCCCTTGGTTAAGCTCCTAGAATTCAAGTGGCTGGGCCCCCGAGGAGAGCAGGAAGGGACCTGGGCCCCAGCACGCTCAGCTTCTCCCTGCCTCCCATCACCAGGTGTCTTTGCTGGCTGGCACTTTGACGTTTCTTGAAAAGGAATGTGGAGGGGGGCCCCCAGCCTGACCCTAGGAAGGACCCTGTCATGGCTTCCCCACTTCAGACTTGCTGGCTCACTCTGAGTGACTGCTCTGGGTTTGTGGCAGTTTTGTCTTCCAGATGTCCCACTTGGGACACAGGCATGCTGGTTGATTCCACTTTGTCCCTGATGCTTCTCACCTTAGGATGAGGTCGCCCAGAAATTTCATTTGTGCTTTTACATCACACAAGTTACTGCAGGCCACAAGCAGGTCAAATTAGCTCACACTAGGTGACACACTAAAAATGAGGCAAGCTTTACAAAGCTATGAAGTACAGCCAAGCACAGCGTTCACATCAGATATGCTTTCCAGAAAACTGCCAGAGAGGCAAGATGGCCACTATTACAAGGGATTCTGGGAAAGCATGTCTTTAGCATTGCTAGCTGCAAGGAATTCTGGGAAACAGAATATTTTTGTCTGAGGTCATGGCTGTTGCTAGCCTCAAGGGATTCTGGGAGGGTGACTAATTTTAGCTGGGTGTGTCTTTTTCCTGCTGCAGGAGAGTCAGGGAAAGTGAGTAGGTTCAACTGAGACTGTGGCCACAGTTAGCTGCAGTGATCGTGAAGGGTGAATATTTTTGGCTGGGGCCCTGGGAAACCGGGCGGGGTACATATGGCCTTTGCTATCTTCAAGGGATTCGGGAGAGTAAATATTTTTTACCTAGGCTTGTTGGCAATCCTAGCTGCAAGGGACTCTGGAAAGTATTTTCAGCTGTTGACATGGCCATGCCTAGCTGCAAGGGATTCTGGGAGAAGCAGAGTTCTGTGAGGCATGCTGTGTGGAAGTGCCAGGCCGAGGGAGGAAGGTGTGCCCAGCTGGGTCTGTGCCCACAGGGGACGAGGAGGAGGAGGAGGACGGGTCCCGGGAGGAGCGGCTACCCTCCTGCTTCGACTACGTGATGCACTTCCTGACGGTGTTCTGGAAGGTGCTGTTTGCCTGCGTGCCACCCACTGAGTACTGCCATGGCTGGGCCTGCTTCGGGGTCTGCATCCTGGTCATCGGCCTGCTCACCGCCCTCATCGGCGACCTGGCCTCCCACTTTGGCTGCACCGTGGGCCTCAAGGACTCCGTCAACGCCGTGGTCTTTGTGGCCCTGGGCACCTCCATCCCTGGTAAGTCCGGGGGGGTGCCATTGGGGCAGGGTCTCAGAAGCCTGACTGGTCCTGCAGAAACAAGGTGGGGTCCTGAGGACAGCTAGGTGGGTCCCTGGGAGACTGGGAGTTGAATCCTCCCAAAGGCAGGCGCTGGACTACCCTGCAGAGCCGAGGCTGTGAAACTGGCAGGAGCCAGGTGTGGACGCCACAGGAGGCAGGCGGAGGCAGGTGGAGCCGGGCCAAGGGTCCCCCAGAGGCTCCCTGGAGACGGTTCAGCAGGAAGACCCCATGCTCTCCTCCCTCAGGCCAGATGGGGGTGCCACAGAACAGCCGTGGGCTGGAGGGCGACCAGCCAGTGGCGAGCGCAAGGCGGGGGGGAGCCGGAGATGAGGCCTTGCCCACCAGGCGTCACAGACCCCCTTCCCCTGAGGAAGGGTTCCTCAGAAACAAGGTGACAAGATGAAACTTATCGGAGCAGGGCGCCCGGAGCATGGGGGCTGGTGCCTCTTCCATGTCCCTGAGGCACGGCGAGCTGGCAGCAGGCCCTCTAAAATAGAGACCGTGGGTCCCAGAGAAGGCAGGCAGCACCTCGGAGCCCACTGAATGCAGACAGTCCCAAAGGGAGGGACAGGGAGTCCTGCAGAAATGGGCAGTGGGTCACACTAGGCAGCAATTCCACAGGAAGAGGTAGGGATTCCCATAGAGTATGCAGTGGAGCCCACTCAATGCAGCCTAGTCCCATAGAAGCAGGCAGCCAATTTGATAGAAAATATGCAGTGGAGCCCACTCAATAAAGACAAGTCTCATAGAAGCGGGCAGTCCCACAGAAATAGGCAGTGAGTGTCAGAGAGAGTATACAGTGAGTATACACTGAATGCAAATGAGTGCCATAGAGAAAGGGAATGGACATTACAGAAATATGCATCGACTCCCACCAAATGTAAACAAATCCCAGAGAAGGGGTGGAGAAGTATGCAGTGGAGCCCACTGAATGCAGACAAGTCCCATAAAAAGAAGTAGCCTTGTAGAGCGGAGGTAGGGGGGCCCTCGAGTCCCACAGAAAGAGACCGTGGGTCCCCACAAGCAGGGAGCATCTGCCATTGCTTATCACTCCCACACAGAAAAGGCAGCGAGTGCCATGTAAGTATGCAGTGGCACCCACTGAATGCAGACAAGCCACATCGATGGCTCTGTGCCCAAGTGCAGGCAACCCACAGAAAGGGCAGCAAGAGGCCCACTTCAGCGGCGTGGCAGCCGCCTCTGGACCGGAGGCCTCTGGGCATTCAGTCGTCCTGGTGAGCAGCTGTCCTGGGGACTCACGGCCTCCTTTATGGGAACGGACTGTGGCACTGGGCTTCCCTGCCCACCTTTGGGCCTCACTGGCTCTATGAGACCCGCTGCCTTCAGTGGGCTCCACTGTATACGTTTGTTTTGAATCCAGTGGTGGGAAGGGAACCCAGGGCCGCACACCACCTGCCAGGACGTGCCGCCTGCCAGCGTCTGGTTCAGGGAGTCGGCTGCCACCCCCACTCCTGCCTCTCCCTCGGGGTCTGTCTGCATTTAGGGGGCTCCGCAGCCTGCTAAGAGATGCATGGCCTCTTTCTGTGGGACTTGCTGAGCACACTGAATGTAGCAAGTCACCTAGGAGGCGGAGTGTCCCCGGAGGTGGCGAGTCTGGGCAGGTGCGCAGGGGTCCCATTTACCGCAGACAGTCCCCAGAGGAGGATCAGTGATTTCCACACAGAGGAGGCAGGGCAGCAGGGTGGTGGCGCTCGCCTGTCATCCCACTGAGTCGGGAGACCGAAGCAGGAGGATCGCAAGTTCAGGCACCGCCTTGGCAACATAGCGAGGCCCGGTCCTGTGAAAAATAGAAAGGGCTGGGGACGTGGCCCCGGGGCTAGGGGGCCCTGGGTTCAGTCTCACAGTACAAGTCAATCACTAATTGAAAGTGGGCAGGGACGTCCTCGCAAGCAGGCAGCTGCCCCTCTGGAGGGGACGCTCCTCGCCCACGAGGTCCGCGCTGAGCACCACCCAACCCGCGCGTCTCTGCCCCACAGACACTTTCGCCAGCAAGGTGGCAGCGCTGCAGGACCAGTGCGCCGACGCGTCCATCGGCAACGTGACCGGCTCCAACGCGGTCAATGTGTTCTTGGGCCTGGGCGTGGCCTGGTCGGTGGCCGCCGTGTACTGGGCAGTGCAGGGCCGCCCCTTCGAGGTGCGCACTGGCACGCTGGCCTTCTCCGTCACGCTCTTCACCGTCTTCGCCTTCGTGGGCATCGCCGTGCTGCTCTACCGGCGCCGGCCGCACATCGGCGGCGAGCTGGGCGGCCCGCGCGGACCCAAGCTCGCCACCACCGCGCTCTTCCTGGGCCTCTGGTTCCTCTACATCCTCTTCGCCAGCCTCGAGGCTTACTGCCACATCCGGGGGTTCTAGGGCCCTCGCCTCCGTGGGACTCGGCTGCACCTGCCCTTGGACCCTCGGTCTCTTTCTCCAGACCCTGGGACTCAGCTACTTCCTCCGCAAAGACAGGGCCTCCTCCTCCTCCTGGGAATCAGCTTCCCTTTCTCCTGGGATCCCATTGCCCGCTGTCCTCTGTCCCCGGTAGCTCAGCCTCCCCCTCCCAGAGTTCCCCTCCCTCCTCTGAGGAACACCTCTTCGGTCACCCCCCAACTCCAGCCGCCCTGGTTACTTACACCCCTGGGAAAATGTCCACCTTGGGGCCCCTTCCCAGAGAACCACCCCAGTGACCATTCCTCCCCAGATGCGCAGCCTCACTGTCCCCTAAGTCTCCCTTCCCCTAACGACATCCCCTTCTGTGCCCCAGAACATGCCCTCCCCAGGAAGCCTCAGGAGGGCGGGTCCATCCCAGGAGGCCCGGATCTCAGCCCTTCCCCAGCCTCAGGGAGCCCGGTCAGCCCAGGGGGACAGGTGGGTGGGTGCGCTAGGGGGCCGGCTCCCGGGACCCCCCACCCCGGCTGGTGGGAGAACACTGACCCTGGCTTGGGAAGAGAGGGAGAAGCTTTCGTCCCAAGGCCCAGCTGGAGGAGGCACGTTTCGAACCCGCAACTTCTCACATTCCAGCGCCCCTACTTGCCCTCCACTACCTCTGAGAGCCCAGCCACGCCTTGGAGGGAGGGGCCTGTGTGTGTATATAGTGTGTTTGGGGGAGGGGGGCTCGGGAGGGTGCATGTCTTGGGGAAGGGGGGTGACAGGCTTTCCTTTTGAGAGGGCAGCAGACTCCCTCAGCCTTGAGAACCGGCTTTGGGGAGGAGCCTGGGAATCAAAGGGAGTCCAGCCCATCTCCCCTGACAATCTAGAAGGTTCATTTTGCCCTCAGTGCCAGCCAATTTGGGCAGGACCCTCGAAGAGAAGACCGAGGGTCCCAAAGGACCAATGCTACAAGCCAGCAAATGCTGCCACATCTCTGCCTGCTGGGGGGCGGGGGTTGGTGTGGGTGGGAGGGGGGACTGGGTCCAGGGTCTGGGTGGGCATTTTTAACTTTGGAGGTCACCCACCTGTTGGTCGGCCTTCTGCATTTTCTTACTGTCGACGTTTCCTGCCTAAAGGGCGTGCTTGGGGTACAGGAGTGCGACCACTCCTTACAGCCCTAGGACGACCCTGCCACCCGCGACCTCCCGCTTCCCACGAGTTCTCGCATCCGTCGTCGGCTGTGCCCTGGTCTCAGCACCCAGCCCTGCTCCGCCCCCTCATCAGCGCCCTCCCTGTCTCTTCTCTGTGACTCTGTTAAAGTTGCCATAAAACTTCGACATTCTGCCTGGAAACGTCTCCCGGTGGGAAGGTGGCTTCAGGAGGGGCGGGTGAGGTGTGGGCCGCCCCAGGGCGGCGGCGTTCAGGGCGCCCGCCGGCCACGCCTGTCCATCAGCCGGCCGCGCGTTCCCTTCACGGGACATCCTGGGGACCAGAAGAGGAGGACGCCGCCTTGGGCCGAGAGCGGGCTGGACGGCGGTCGCGGAACGCGGAGGGAGCGCTCGGAGCCCGGCTTGGGCGCGTGCGCGGGCGGGAGGCCAGACGGAGACCAGCGGCGGGCCGCGCGACCGGGCGGGCGGCCGTGGCGTAATCACCTGTTACACGTCCCTCCTGCCCCCGGGGAGGCGCCGGGTGCCGGGGCGGGAAGTGAGAAGCGGGAAAGGGCCCCAGCCGGCCGAGGGGTTTCGGAAAGAGCCTCCCGGGAGGGAGAGGCGTGCGGTCCCGCGGGGAGGCCGCTGCGGGAGGAGGACGGGCGGGCGGGACGGGCGGCGCAGTCCCCAGGGCTGCCCGCAGAGGGCGCCGCTGCCCCCGGCGCTGCGTGGGCAGAGAGCGTCCCCAGGGCTGGAGAAGTGGGCTGCGGCGCTGGGGTGGGGGACGCGCGCAGGCGTCGCCCGCCCACGCCCGGCGAGGAGGGGCGCGGAGAGGCAGCACCCTCCCCCACCGCTCTCCTGCTGCCATCGCCCAAGCAGGAGGTCGCAAGGCCATCGGAGTGGCGCGCAGGTGCGCACGGGCGTCTGGGGTGCAGGGTAGGAGCCGGGGGCGGGGTGGGGAGGCGGAGCGGGCAATGTGGAGAATCCCCAGCACAGGTGAGGTCGCTCCCAGGCTTGGGGAACAGGTGGGCTCGGGAGGAGGAACAGGTGAGCCCACGCAGAGTGTGTGACATCCAGAGGAAACAGGAGAGGAGAGGTCGGGGACACCCGCAGTTCAGGAGAGGGGGACTTGAGTTTGGGGATTTGTCAGCAAGCCCTGGCCACGGGGCTGCATAGGAAGTAAGTGATCTCAACGGGTCCATGCAAGACTGAGGAGCTGGACGAGGAGACGGCAGGGACCCCAAGACAAGAAAAGAGTGCGCAGGACCGGGACGTGGTCGGAGGGACCAAGTCTAGAACAGTGGAACTTGATGACGGGTTCAGGGACATGAGGACCAGGAAGGACCTCTGGGCTGGGGCTGGGGCTCCGTGGTGGAGCGCTTGCCTGGCTCCTGAGGCACTGGGTTCAGTCCTCAGCGCCACAGAAGAGAATAATAAAGGTGAAAATAAATAAATAAAAATCAACATTTAAAAAAAGGACCTTTGGATTTCGGTCTTGATTAGGGTGGTTGGTTGGAGGGTGTGGGGCAGACTCAGGCTATCCAGTGAGGACCGAGTGCCCTGGACACAGACAGTGCAGACGGCTCTTTGGAGAATCTCCATGGGGAGGAGGGAAAGGAAGATTCAGGGTTGGGTGGTCTTGTCCCCAAGCTGGGGAGGGCCATCAAGCAGGAGGCATCGACTCCGGGGCAGAAGAGAGGAATGGAGGGGTGGATGTCATGGGAACCGTGCCAACAGAGCTGGCAGGGACGGGGCCTGTGTCCAGCCTGGGCCAGGTGCCCCCTCTGCACAGTTAGATCCCATGAAATTCCCTGCCATCGATGTGGCTATTCTACAGGAGAGGACACAGGGGTGAGACAGGTGAGTGGCCTGGCCAGGGTGTCACAGCCAAGAAGGGCAGGGTGGGAGAGGATGAGGCCTGCATGCAAGGGACAGGGGACACTTCGACCTCAACAAGGAGGGGGCCGTAGAGACCGGAGATGTTCCAGCCTACAGCAGGAATGTGAGCAGGGTCTTGGCTTCCAAGAGGGACAAGTGGAGACTCACTCGGATGCAGAATGCGAGGGGTCAGCTCGGGAGTGACTTAAACAGCCCGGAGGCAGTCCAGCCCAATGACTTTACTTCTCTGTGCCTCAGTCCCCAGTCCCAGAAACAGGGTGATAATGCTGCTGATGGTCAGGATTGGGTGAGTGTAGAATAGAGTAATGTCTGCACACAGTAAGAACTCAGTAAGTGGAAACTCCCCAGCGATTCCCAGCCTGTGTGTTCTGTCCCTCTCACATACCCCTACAACTGTCATCCAGGGACAGTTTCCTCATCTGTCACTCTGAGTGTGGTTTGGGGTCTTCCTTCTGAAAACAGCGTCTCTCCAGGTTCCCTGGGCCACTCAATGCTGCCCAAGCCTCTGGTCACCTTTCTAACAGACTCCATGCCACCGATTTTGTTCCTGGTCACTAAATTCTACTTTCCTTCCCCATTCCTGCCCTTTTGATTCAGGAGTGGCCCTGTGACTTGCCTGAGCCAAGGTAAGAGGGTAGAAGTGAGGTGTGACCTGGGCCGAAGCTTTAAAAGTCAGTTCGAGGTTCTGTGTCTCTTCTCCGTCATCCATGATGATCCATGATGGGTTGATAGTCACGTGCTATAATAGCCTGGAGTTCCAGAGTGACAGTAACATGCAGGTGACTTGCAGAAGCCTTGTGGTTCAACCAAGATATGCACCTTCCTTTTATTTAACTGAGATGTTGGGGCTGTTTGTTACTGAAGCACAGCACAGCCTATGCTGACTGGCATGTTCGCCTCTGTGCAGTCTGTCCAGTCAGCTTCTGCCATGTGTGCTCAAGAACCTGTACAGATGCTGAGGGAACAGACTAATGAGGAGCCTTGAGCCAGAGCCCACAGCACCAAAAAAGTCTGGGGACAAGTTCCGGGTACTCCCTGAACTTGTGTGTAAACTGCATTCTCCCAAAGAGAGAGGCTGTAACATTCATTGTGCTTTCAAATTGATCAGTGACTTAAAATATCCCAAGATATTGATTCTGGAGTCAGACTGCCTGGGTTCAAATCCCAACTTTGCCCTTCACCAGCTGTGCTGCTGTGGGCAAGTTCCTTAACCTCTCCGTGCCAACTTGAGCAAGTTAACCTCCATTACTTCACCTGTAAAATGGGTACAATGAAAGAACCTACCATGAAGGTGTGCTGCAATGATCAGGGAGGGGAGCCATCTGCGCACCTGCACCAGAGCTCGGTGAGGGGCCCCGGCACCAGCACACAGGGTCCCCATCGGCATTGGCTCCTCCCCTTCCCCGTCTACATTAGCCAGCGTCATCTGTGGTTGCAGATGAACTGCACATTCTCAGAGGCTTCATATGGTCAAGGTCTACAGTGACTGTGGTCAGGAGACTTTCCCCAGGACGCTGCCTCGCCGGGTCCCGTAAGTGGGTCTCTCTCTGCTCCGCTCCTCTTCCCTCCATCCCTCGCCTTCTCCATCTAGACCTTCACGTCCTCTGTTTCAAGGGCCTTCTCCTCTGTGAGTGTCAGGTCTCTCCTGCTGAGAAACGTGTGACTCGAGGCAGCTGCACGTCACTCCCCCGAGTCCTCGTGTTGACAGAGCGGTTTTAGCTCCCTCGCTGTCGGCTGAGGTCACTCCTGTGCATCTGGGAGCTGGGCTGGGGCTGGCAGGCGCAGGACTGGCAACCCTCCACGTGGCCCCTTCCTCCTTCAGGCTGTGCTGACCTCTTTCTGGGTGAGGGTGGGGTGCTGTGGGGCCCGGGGCAAGCTACGGAGCTCAGGACACTTTTTTTTTTTTTTTTTTTTTTTTTTTGGTACCAGGAATGGAACCCCAGGGGCGCTTAACCACTGAGCCACATCCCCAGCCGTTTTTTATATTTTATTTAGAGACAGGGTCTTGCTAAGTTGCTTAGGTCCTCGCTAAGTTGCTGAGGCTGGTTTTGAACTCGAGATCCTCCTGCCTCAGCCTCCTGATGAAGCCAGAACTGAGGACAGGCAGTTAGTGTAGAAATAGAGGATCGGGTCAAATCAAGGAAATGGAGGCCATGAAAGCCATCTGCCTCCGGAAGTTGGAGACTGCCCCTGGGAGACTGGAATGTCAAGGATCTCCAGAGCCCATTGAGTACCAGATTTCCCTGCTCTTATCAAGGACTACAGGCAGGGAGCTGCTCATCAATGCCCCCTGGGCCCTTACCTGGCTGAATCACCTTGGCCCTCCCCCTGCCTATCGCTTCTCACTTTATGCAAAACCAGGCCTAGTCACGTAGGCAGGAAGGAGAGATGAGCGGGGAGAGAACTGGAGAACAAAAGAGACCTTAACCTATAAAAGATGCAGCATGCGCTCACTTCTTGGGATTCTAGAACATCAGCCATGGCCCCTTCCCTCCCGGGAGAAGTCTGTATTGTTACTACTTCTAAATAAAACCCGCTTCATTCGCTTCCTCGTTGTGCTTCTCTCGTGTTCAGATCTCAACATTAGAGGGAGCAGAACTCGTCACCCGCAAACGGCGGTATCACGGAGCCGCTGGGATCACAGGATGTGCCACTGTGCCTGACTCAGCCTCATGTCATTCCTGATCCTCAAAGCAAGTCACAGATTCCAGGGGAGGGAAAGAGATGTCCCCTCTTGATGGAGAGGGGCAGGGAGGTAGTCGGTGGCCTTTCGTGGTCAGCCAAATAAAGCTCCCCAGGAGACGTCCACTCCTGACCTCCAGAGCAAGTGTGTTCCTCATGTGACAGGAAGGATTTGCGGTGTCATTAAGGGTCATGGGGCTGGCACTTGTCCTAAAGTGTCTAGACTGTCCCTCAGCGCGGCGGCCACAGGCCCAGGGAGATTCTAACGCACACAGAAAAGGTGATCTGAGGCTGGCAGGCACTGCCTTGAAGACTGGTGAGAGGCGACACAAGCCTACAGTGCCACCTTCCAGAAGCTTCCGGGCGCTGGAAGAGGCAGAGGACTGATCTTTCCCGGGGCTGCAGAAGAAAAGCCCCTGCGTGGTGGGCCTGCCGAGACTGGTTCCGGCCTTTTGGCTTCCAGCACTGTGAGGACAGACCTGTGTTTTGTTTTAACACTCAAGTTCACGCTGATTTGTTACCAAAGCCTCTGGCCTCCCGGGTCCTCTGTATCTCCACATCTTGAACTCTGTTTTTTTTAAATTGTGATAGAAATCCAGGCAAAACGTCCCACTGTGACTACTGTGGCCCCAGCAGCCGTCACCACCACCTTCTTCCAGAGCTTCGTATTCGCCCCAGAAGGACACCCCACTCTGCTCGGCAGTCCCTCCGGTCCTCCCTGCCCCAGCCCGGCAGCCGTCTCTGCCTTCTGTCCCCAGGGACTCACCTCTTGGGGACATCTGACTTAGGTGACCTTTCACACCTGGCTTTGTCCACAGAGCAGGGCGTTCTCGAGGCCCGCCCCACCTGGAGGGGACATCGCACTCACCCCTGGGATGGATGGCGGGTGCTCGCCATGTGGCTGGGCCTCACTGGTTTGGCCATTCTCCAGACCTGCGCTCCCAGGTTCCTTTGGTTTCTTTTCCAGGGCTCCTGGGCTTGCAGCATGGTAGGATTGGGAGGTGCCCTGGTCAGAGGCCTCCAGAGAAGCAGAATCAATCTGTGAGCATGGAGGGGGAGGGAGGAAGGGAGGGAGAGAGGAAGGGGGAGGGGGAGGGAGGGAGGGAGGGAGAGAGGGAGAGAGGGAGGGGGAGGGAGGGAGGGAGGGAGAGAGGGAGAGAGGGAGGGGGAGGGAGGGAGGGAGGGAGAGAGGGAGAGAGGGAGGGGGAGGGAGGAAGGGAGGGAGAGAGGGGAGAGAGGGAGGGGGAGGGGGAGGGAGGGAGAGAGGGAGAGAGGGAGGGGGAGGGAGGAAGGGAGGGAGAGAGGGAGAGAGGGAGGGGGAGGGAGGAAGGGAGGGAGAGAGGGAGAGAGGGAGGGGGAGGGAGGAAGGGAGGGGGAGGGAGGAAGGGAGGGAGAGAGGGAGAGAGGGAGGGGAGGGAGGAAGGGAGGGAGAGAGGGAGAGAGGGAGGGGAGGGAGGAAGGGAGGGAGAGAGGGAGAGAGGGAGAGAGGGAGAGAGGGAGGGGGAGGGAGGAAGGGAGGGAGAGAGGGAGAGAGGGAGGGGGAGGGAGGGAGGGAGGGAGAGAGGGAGGGGGAGGGAGGAAGGGAGGGAGAGAAGGAGGGGGAGGGAGGAAGGGAGGGAGAGAGGGAGGGAGGAAGGGAGAGAGAG
The DNA here is from genome assembly GCF_902686445.1 of Sciurus carolinensis. NCBI lineage: Eukaryota > Metazoa > Chordata > Mammalia > Rodentia > Sciuridae > Sciurus > Sciurus carolinensis. Next base: position 56,434,281 of record NC_062228.1, on the reverse strand, counting down.
AGGGAGAGAGGGAGGGGGAGGGAGGGAGGGAGGGAGAGAGGGGGAGGGAGGAAGGGAGGGAGAGAAGGAGGGGGAGGGAGGAAGGGAGGGAGAGAGGGAGAGAGGGAGGGGGAGGGAGGAAGGGAGAGAGAGGGGGGGAGGGAGGGGGAGGGAGGAAGGGAGGGAGAGAGGGAGAGAGAGAAGGAGGGGGAGGGAGGAAGGGAGGGAGAGAGGGAGAGAAGGAGGGGGAGGGAGGAAGGGAGGGAGCGGGAGAGATTGATTTTTTAAGGACTTGGTTTGTACAATCATGAGGACCAAGTTCAAATTTCGTAGGTCTGCCTGGCATGCTCTATGGAGACCCAGAAAGAACTGATGTTGCAGGTCAAGCCCAAAGACCATCTGGAGACAGAATTCCCTCTTCCACCAGGGACCCCTGTGTCTTTCTCTTAAGGTCTTCAACTGATCGGATACGGCCCACCCACACAATTGTTTTACTCAAAGTCAACTAATTTAAATGTCAATCTCATTTTTAAAATACTTCCGCAGCATCATCAGGTCTGGTGTTTGATCAAATATCCGAACATGTAGCCTCCCCAGGTGAGCACATACCATTAGCCATCCCGAAGGGTCTCTCCTCTTTGCCCCTCTCTATTCATCCAGCAGCCACTGCCTGGTCACTGTCCTTGGCTGAGCTCCACAGAAGTAAGGATGACAGGCAAGTGACTGACCTGGGAGGGACCCTAGGACACTGGAGTGTGGCAGGAAAAGGTTGGAGACATTGAAGGCCCTGTGGATGGCAGGCTCTCCCTGGAACCTCCAGGGGACTCTGCAGAACTGCCTTTGCCTTGCCGGGGGCTCCCTGCCTCCCTCTTCCAGAAGGAAGAAACGTGGACACCAAGGGAGGGGCCCTCAGGGCTGCCTCCTGGCCTGGCCTGGGGCCTTCTCCACACCTCCAGGCACCAGGAAGGGCTGGTTCCTGCCCTGTTTGTGTCCCCTCAGGTCTGCCTGGAGGACTGAAGCCAGACTCCAGGGAGGACTCCAGAACACACAAAGCGGGAAGAGGAGCGACGGGTTTCCCAGGCTGAGAGGAGCTCGGGCTTGAGCACCTCCCAAGACTCCTCAGCTGTCTCCTCTCCCTGTCCCTGCCCCCTGCCCCGCTGGCCCGGCCTCTCACTGCAGTCCCCTCCCTGGGAGGTGGGGGGAGGGTGTCGAGGATGATGGATGGAAAGGAGCAGCTGGGGTCAGCAGAGAAGGCTGACGACTGGAGGGCAGGGGCAAAAAGAGGAGCGGGGAGCAGAGGGCCACAGAAGGAGACAGGAGGGCCAGGGAGGCCCCAGGGATGGGGACAGAAGGACCCCGAGAAGCAGACATGGATCAGAAGTCCACTAACGTAAAAACAGCCGCTGGGGGAGAGCAGAAGAGAGGCAGGAGTGGAGGCCCAGGTGGAAGCCGGGCTCCCACCCCTTGGCCGGCCACGGGCACAGGGACACCAGGGACTTCAGAGGGTGGATGAGTGGCAAAGAGGGGCCCCGAAGGTGAGGCAAAGGTGACCAGAGACAAGGAGGTGCAGGGAAAGGAGGAGCTGGAGGAAGAGGAGGAATGGGAGGCCCAGAGAAAAGGCCCAGAGAGCAACTGGGGACAAAAAAGAAAAGTAGACGCAGACAATAAGGACTGGGAGGCTGGGAGAGGAAGAGCGGGGAGCCGCGCCCTGCGGGGAGCACTGTGGCCTGAGCTCTGTCCCCGCCAGGGCCAGGCCGTTCCCCCCGGTGGCCTCTGCTGAGCCATGGCTAATGGTATGATTGCTTGGTGGGGCGGGAGGGAAGAAGTGGCGGGCCGCGGTGACAAATGAGCCGCCAGAGTCGCGGCAGCGGTGATGGATGGCCTGGCGGGCAGGGGTGCGCAGGGGCGGGGGACCCACCAAGATAAATGTTTCCTTCTCCTGGAGCGGCGTGTGGGGAGGAAGGGGGACAGGGCCACTCCCCATTGAGGGCCCGGGGTGGAGGGGTGGGAGGCTGAAGCCAGGAGGACACGGGGGAAGCGGTGGCCCTAAGAGAGATACTGTCTAGACAAAGAGACACGGAGGAGAAGCAGACAGACAGACAGTCTCAGGCCCCGGGCACAGAGATGGGCCTCGTCTTCCCACGCCCCCAGAGTCCAGGAGGAAGGGTTGGGGACAGAGACTGGGCCCCTGAGGGAGAGAAACAAACAGCTGATGACAGAGAGGGGACACTGAGGCTGAGCTGGCAGCACAGAGACAGTAGGGGCCTGGCGTGCCCCTCACCCCATCTGCTCCCGCATCCTCCAAGGGCAGATCCTGGGGCCTCCAGGGTTCCAGGGTGGCCACTGCTTGAGGCTACACCGCGGGGGTCTGGGCACAGGTGCGCCCAGGGGCCAAGAGGGTCCTGTCTAGGTCACTGGGAGCAGCCCGGCAGGGCAGGGACCTGTGCTGGGGACACCGGGCAGGCTCTCAGAGGCTGGAGGGGGCGTGGCCTGGGGTCCTGGGGCGGAGACGCGGGGGTGCAGGGTCAGGACTGTCACCGCTGCAGAGCAGCCCAGAACCGGCAGCTTCCAGACACCTACCGGGGCCCTGTCGGCCACCACTGCAGGACAGGCCTGGGCTCCGGCCCTGCTGGGGAGAGAAGGGTCCAGCGAGGGCGTGAGGGACAGTGGGGAGAGAGGCCTGAGTTCAGGAAGAGAGAGGCAGGCCTGGGCGTGCATGCGTGTGCGTGCGTGTGAGCGAGCGTGCACAGCGCGGCGTGCATGGCTGGGGTAGCGCGGGAAAGCAGGGTGCCCCCACGCCCTTCCCGCCGGCATCGGTTTCTCTCCCCGACGCTGTTACTTTCCCTTTCCCGCATCCAGTCCCTTTCATTAATGAAGATTTATGCCCGAGCCCCAGTTCCTTTGGGGGATGGAGGGTCCTGGGCGCACAACAGCGCGGAGGCGACCTGAGGGCTCCGTCAACCTGCCTGTCTGCTCGCTCCCTCTCCCCCGCCCCCTCTGGGACTGTCCAATGAGGACACTGGACACTTCCTTCAACACCAGCTCAGGCAAGGGCAAAGGTGACTTTGGCACCCCTCCACACCCCAGTGCACTAATGGAGGCTGGGACCCCAGTTCCTCCATCCCTCACCCTGAGTCTCAGCTGAGGGTGGGGCGGGGGCGGGGCCGACAGAAGCTTGGCATCTTTAATTAAAAAGTGATTTAAATTAATTTTCTGCTCCAAAACCCCTATCTGGGGGGTGGTGTGCACAGCAGTGATTAAGGGCTCTCCAGACCCCCTCTCCTCTGCCTGCCTTAAAGGACCAGTGTCACCAGCAGCAGGACAGTCAGTGGTGATCAAGAGAGGGGGGGGGGGCTACACTTGTGGGGACGTAGGACTCAGCCAAACAAAGCCCCTGGAGTCCTGGCACACACTATTTTAATATTTTCTCCATTATCTGCCTCCAGCCTGAAGCAGGGTGGGGAGACGGAGGCCCAGGGAAGGAAGAACCTGTCTGAGATGTGTCCAGATTCCCAGGGAGACCCCAGGAGATGGCCATGGGAGCCAGGGTCAGCAGTGTGACCAGGGTGGGGGAGAGAAAGGACAGGAGAAAGTGGAAGAAAGAGACAGAGGCAAGGTGTGGGGGAGAGACAGAGAGAGAGCACCCAGGAGGGGGCTTCCAGGGGCCTGGGGAGGACCAGGCCACCATCCTGTCCTTGTCCTTGTCCTTCCTCTAGAGCCTCCCACTCACCCTCTCCCATCAGGAAGTGCTGCTGCGGCCTAACCCAGGCCTTATGCTGCAGCTCTCCCCAGCCGGCCTCACCCCTGTCCTGGGCTGGGTGTGGGGGTGCTCATTTCCATGAGAGGGGAGGATGAAGGCTCAGGGTGGGCCGTTTATGAGTCATGAAATGCACCTTTCCAGAGCCCGGCAGGGTGCGTCATGGCCTCCAGCTGCCTCCTCTCCTTGCCTCCTCTTTCCTTCTCTGAGCCTCTATTCTGTTCACTATGGGTCCCCATCTGCCCATCTCAGGATCTTTGTCACCTCCCCAACTTCCGCCCCCTCTCTGGGACTCCATCCCTTTTCTTTGAAGTCATGGTTTATAACTCATGGGAGTCAGGCATAAACCTTGGGCACCTCCCTGGAGAAAAACATGAAACACTGAGTCCAGGGTTTCCGTGCTATCTTAGGGGTCCTCAGGCCTCCTAACACCTGACTGTAGGCCCTGCAGGAGCCTCAGGACACCACAGGATAAAGACCCCTCGTGTAGACAATGCCTGCCATGCAGAGCCAGAGGAGGTGGCACTCCTGTGATCCCAGTAACTAAGGAGACCCAGACAGAAGAACCGCAAGTTCCAGGCCAACCTGGGCAACTCAGTCAGACCCTGTCTCAAAAAATAAAAAGGGCTGGGGATGTAACTCAGTGGTAGAGCACCCCTGGATCCTATGCCCTGTACCTCCCTCCCCCCAAGCCCCCCAAACCAAAAAACCCACCAAACAACAAAAAAGAAAAGAAAGAGCGAAGGAGCCAGAGCAAGCCCACTGCAGAGCCCAGGGGTTAAACCCTGGCTGCTCTCTTCTGCCCCTGCCTCTCTGGCCTCTTCACAGCAGGTTCCTGCCCCAGGGCCTCTGCACCTGCGCTCCCTGGGGATGCTCCTCCTCAGCCCACAAGTCTCCCTCCCTCACCTCCTTCAGGTCTCTGCTCCAGGTCACCTCTGCTGAGGGCTCCTCTATATAAATCACCCCCATGCACATTCTGCTTTGTTTGAGAGTTCCGGTCACTTCCAGGCATCCTTTCCTACATACACATTTATTTACTTGATTTTTCTCTCTCCTCCTCCCATCCTAAGCCAAGGTGAGCACTGTGAGGTTGAGAAGTTTGTCTTTTGTTCCCTACCTCATGCCCAGGACACCATCCCGGCACACACGGTGGACTCTATAAATTGCAATGAACAAATCTTCCTCTTTATCTCACTAGAACGTCCATTTCAAAGCTTGTCTTAGGAATCAGATAGGAGCCGTGGCCCTTCTCTCCCACATGCTGTAACCAGAGGCGCAATATGCCCTCGATTCTGGAGATTCACAGCCTGGCTGAGAGCCCGAGGGGACTTGAGGATGAGGACCTTCTAACAGGCAGGAGTCAGAGCCCGGCAGAAGCACAGAGGGAGGCGCGCACGCGCACGCACACACACACACACACACACACACACACACACACACACACACACTCCAGTACTCACCATCTTCAGAGACAGGAGCAACACACGCTTCTGCACACACACTCACACACATTTGCCCCCAGGAATGGTCCAACAACCAGACATGCGCCCAGACACCGGCGCGACACGCACACACACGCACATCAAGGCACGCAGGCCCAGGGTGTCCGGGTCTCCCAGGGGAGGGCGGGCCGAGGGCTGGGGGGAAGCTGAAATATCGGAGTTTGGTGCCTTCCTGCCTCCTGATCTCTCTGACTCGGTCTCAGTTGACACCGCGCAGAGAGACACAGCCCGGGAGTCCCAGCGAGGGCAAGGAAGGGTGGCAAGAGGAGCGGAGGGAGAAAGCCCGTCGGAGACCCGGGCGGCCGAGGCGGGAGGGCGGCGCCGGGAGCGGTGCAGGAGGGTGGGACCCGGCGGACCAGACCCCGACCCCGGGGCCTCGGATACAAAGGCCGCGGGGACAGCGGCTGCGAGGCGGCGGGGGCGGGGCGGGGCGGGGAGCGCGGAGGGGGAGGGGAGGGGAGGGGAGGGGAGGGGAGGGGAGGGGAGGGGAGGGGGCTCCGGCGCCCGCCCCGCCCCGCCCCGCCCGCGCCCCAGCCGCCGGCGGACAGTGGGTTAAGCATCTCCGCTGTGGAACTTCCGGATGTGACCACAGAGAGGGAGAGACCCGGAGCGGGGAGCGGGCGCGGGGAGCGGGAGAGGGGAGCGAGCGCCGGCACCGCGCCGGCCGCCGCCGCCGGACCCGCCGCTGGGAGCCGCCCCCGCCGCTGCCCCGGCCGCGGGCCGCTCCGCTGGGCCGCGTCCTCGCACCGGCACCGCGCGGCCACGGGCCCCGGGGCGGGGGCCTCGGGCGACCCTCGCCGCGGCTGCCCCCGCGATGAGCCCCCGGCTGTGACCCCGCGGGGGCGGGCCGGGTCCATGCTCCGCGCCGCCGCCCCGCCCGGCGCCTGCCGCTGACGGCGGCGGGTGGGGGGCCCGGCACCCACCTCCTGCCGTCCCCGGGGGGCTGCCGCCCCGGGCTGCGCCCTCCCCACCCGCCAGGCTCTGGAAGGACCCTGGAGCGGCCGCTGGCATCAGCCCATGGCCCGGAGGGTAGGAACGGGGACAGGGACCCCCAGCGCCCCAGCCGCTCTTCGCGTCCCCAGCCCAGCAGTCCCGTCTCTGGGGCTCCAGCCCGGTGGGCCCATCTCGCCCTCTCCACCCGCGTCTCTACCTCACCCTCTCAGCCCCGGGGTCTCTCCCTCTCTGTGTCTCTCTGTGCCCCCTCTTTTGCCTCTGCATCCCCCACCTCCCTGACCCTTGGCGTCCCCTTTCTGCTCCTGGGTCTTCTCTATCTCAGGCCCTTTATCCCTAACCCCCACCCCATCCTCTTCCTTTTCTGCTCGCCCCTCTCCTCCCGCCCCGTCTACTTTTGTTTGAGTCCCCTACTCCCAGGCTAGGGGTGGGGACAGTGCTGGGAGAGGTGGGGCTCTCCAGGCTGCTGGACAAGGGATTCTCTTTTTTGGTCTTGGGGACGCGCGAGAGAGGAGACAGGAGAGGAGGTGAGCACCGGCTTTGGGAGGGTGGGGGACGGGAACATGGTAGGAGGTGAGTACCCACTTCATAGAGGGGTGATGAACAGCAGGAGCAGTTGGATTCAACTTCAGGGCTCTGGAGAAGTTTGAAGAGGAAACCAAAGAGCGAGAGGGAAGAGAGACGCAGAGCCTGGGCCGCTAAGGGTGTCCAGGGTGAGAGGCGGAGCCAGGGCAGGAACACTCCTGTGCTCCGCCCTTGCCGGTCCTTCTGCATCTTGGAGCCTGTGTCTTCATGGCCAAGGACAGGGCTTGACCTGGCGATAGAAAGGTCCCTTGACTTCCCAGGCGGCGGGGAGGCGCTTGGTTCCCTGATGATGGAACTCAGAAATGGCCTCTGGATGCTCTGGACTCTTTGGGGGCTGTTTGTAGAAGTGTGTTTGTAGGTGGCTGGGGCTGTCTTGTGCCACCTCACTCATGTGTTACCCATTCATTCGTTCCTGTGCCTGGTGTCCCGCTGTGCATGTGTAGGGGCCTCTAGGGTAATTTGGGGGATGGTACTCTAAGCCTGCAGGTTATAGGGGATGTGCACCAAAGTGTATCTGGGGGGCGTTGGGTGTGACTGACACACGAGAGGGCACGTGGGTTGTGTGTATGCGCCACGTGGTGGGGTGGGCTGTGACAAGTACTTGACACATTCAGACGTGCATATTTGACAACTGAAATGAAATGGAAGTGGCAGAAGCTGCGCGGGGCATACAGGCTATGTATACATGGTGCCCTGTTTCTACGGAGGTGTCCTGCCAGAGCTTCTCTCTCCCCCCTCCCCTTCCTGCAGCCCCTCTCCCTGTCATCTCTGTGTCTCTGACTCTCTCTGCCCTCTTCCCTCTCCTGGCAGTCACCTGCCAGACCACCCAGGACCCCCACCCGCTGCTCCAGCTCTTCCTCCAGGTCCTCCTGCCACGTGCCAGGGATCCCTGACGGGACACTTTGCACAGTCCAGGACACAAGGGGAAGCCCTAGGACAGGGCTTTCAGTTTCACCCAGACAGCTCCACAGAACACTGGAGGGTTAAGGGAGCAGGGGACACTTGGGGACATCTGGGAGCACATCTGGGCCCTAGGGTAGGGAGGCTCTTTGTCTGGGCGGCTGAGTCTTGGGGTCTCTGACTTCCTGGGGCTCCCTCTCAACTTCCCCCAGTACGATGAGCTGCCCCACTACCCAGGCATCGTGGACGGGACAGCAGCCCTGGCTGGCTTCTCTGAGGCAGTGCCCTCAGCACCCCGGGCCCCTGGGCCCTATGGCCCCCACCGGCCTCCCCCGCCCCCGCCCCCAGGCTTGGACAGCGATGGCCTGAAGAGGGAGAAGGATGAGATCTATGGGTGAGTGGGAGGGTCCTGGCTTGTCTGCATCTTTCGCTGCTGTCTCTCTGGTCTGGTCCTTTTGCATGTCACTTTCTTTCTGGGTCCCCACTCCCTTCTGGTTACTCCATACCTCCCCTCATGGACTGTGCTTTCCTGCCTCCCCCAGACACCCGCTCTTCCCACTGCTGGCCTTGGTCTTTGAGAAATGTGAGCTGGCCACATGCTCGCCCCGAGACGGGGCCAGCCCTGGGCTGGGCACACCCCCCAGCAACGACGTCTGCTCCTCTGACTCCTTCAATGAGGACATTGCTGCCTTTGCCAAACAGGTGGGCAGCCCCATACAGGGAGCACCTGGAGGCCAGCAGGGCTGGGCGGAAGGGAGGAAGGATGTCCCTTATGGCCTCTCTTTTCCCTCCAGATCCGCTCCGAGAGGCCTCTCTTCTCCTCCAACCCAGAGCTGGACAACCTGGTGAGCCCTCCCCTGGGCCCCCCATCGGAACTCTCCTCTCCTGCCCTCCTATGCCTTGACTTGGTTGAGGAGGGGCAGAGAAGTGACCACTGGCTGTGTTCTGAAACCATGATCAGTGTCAGCCGTTTGCAGCAGTGTAGACCTGGAGTTTGAGAACAGACTGGTGGCCTGAGTTCAGATCCCAGCTCTATAAGTCAGGGAAAGTGGTCCCAGCTCTCTGTGCCTCATGTCCTGGTGGGTAAACAAGGGGAGAGGACAGGAGGAGAAGGAGAGGGGAGAGGGAGAAGGGAGAAACTCCCTGAGCTCCAGTCAGAACTTCCTATTGGCCAAACCCTTTGGCAAAGGACTCTGGGAAATGTGGTTTGCCAATGAAGGGTGGGAAAGCCAAGGGCAAAGGGCATGGCTGGCGCCTGCCTCTCACTCCCTCTTGTGATGGAGGCTGCTTCTCTCTCTCCACCTCCACCCGACTCCCTCCTTAACCCTGGTCTCCTCTCTGCTCCATTCCTCTCCATCCCTGTTGCCTCCGTCTCTCTTGCTGTCACTGTCTTGCTCATTCTCTTTCACTCTTTCTGTTTGTCTTCCCTTCTTTCTTCCTGCTCCCCCGGCCCCACCCCACCTTCTGCCCATCTTCAGATGATCCAGGCCATTCAGGTGCTCCGGTTCCACCTGCTGGAGCTGGAGAAGGTGAGTGCTTCGCACCTGCCTTGCCCGGGCTTGTCCCCACCAGTTTCTGCCCCTCTGGAGTTGAAGCACAATGCTGCCCCCACCCCTGTGCACCCCAGTCCTGGCCCCCGGGTGGCGCCCCCAGTACCCCGGTGCCCCCCCAGGTCCACGACCTGTGCGACAACTTCTGTCACCGCTACATCACCTGCCTCAAGGGAAAGATGCCCATCGACCTGGTCATCGAGGATCGGGATGGCGGCTGCAGGGAGGATCTTGAGGACTATCCAGCCTCCTGCCCCAGTCTTCCAGAGCAGGTAGGCCCAGGATGGGGTGCCAGGTGTCACCCAGCAACCAGGGCCAGACCTAAACACAGTGGGAGGGCACGCCAAGCCACACCTCAGATGTGGGATGTTGGTGGGGCAGCTTCGCATGAGGTCACATGCCATCTACACAGCAAATGCACAGACGCAGATACAGCTAGACCACAGAGAGGTGCGCATGCGCACACACCTCAACAGCGGCGGACACCACCTATTGGCTCAGCTGTACCCACACAGATTCACACACAGCTACCCAAACAGGTACCGCACTCCCACTCTACAGACCGCTGTATAACCAAGTCCTGAAACACCTCCAGCCACGCAGCAGCATGGCTCCTCGGGCTGATTCAGCACAGCCATTCTAGAGCGAGCATACGCAGCATGCGCACACACTGGGTCACACGGCCTGCCGGATGGAGCTAGAGCCAAACAGCCTCAGATCCAGCCTCAGATCCAGCCACGAGCGGATTGCGACTAACCACGGTGCCCGCACATGCGCACACACAACTCCAACCAGTCCTGCTGCTGCACGTAAGCGCACGCTCGCTACAGCGCTCCACAGCTGCATAACCCCAGATCCATCCTCCGGGGTTTGAAAATAACCCCCTTCCCCGCCCCGCGACTTGGATACAGCTGCACAGTCAGACCCAGCGAAACAACAAGCTGAAGTGGCACTGGCTCGGATTCAGTCTGGCACAGTTTCATGGACCACCTAACAGCTCTGTGGGGCCCGACCTGCCACACTGCGGACAGAGAACAGTGAAACTTTGAGGACCACACAGGGGTCGACATCACTAGCATGCCCAGCAATGACACAGCACAACTTGGGGCCTGGGGCTCACGGCAGCCTCAGAACAGTCTCAAGGACCAGTCGTCCCCGACCCCATAATACACACACACCAGGGAGAAGCCCTGGGGGTTGATGATCGGGTTCAGCTCCTCTGGGGCTCCTATTCAGACTTCAGAGCCTCAGATACTCCTGTGGCAGTCAGCCGCAGTCACACCCACCCAGGGAGGCGTGTATCCACTTGTGCAGAAATCACAGCGACCACACACACAGTCTCACTGGGCTTGACGGTACACACCTGTGATCCCAGCTGCATCTGCAGTACCAGGAACTCAAGAGGCTGAGGCAGGAGGATCGCAAGTTCAAGGCCAGCCTGGACAACTTAGCAAGACCCTGTCTCCAACCAAAGTAACAGAAGTCTGGGGTTGGAGATTCGCTCTAGAGCGCTCGCCTAGCATGCATAAAGTCCTGGGTTCCTTTCCCAGCACTGAAAGAAAAGGAAACAGAAGAACAGAACCTATGATCAGCCAAGTCAGACACAGCCACACAAGCAAAGCACAGGCGCACACAGCCACCAGTGCTGCCACACGCCACGCCACACCCTCTCTGGGGAGAACCAGGCTCTCAGGGGCCTCAGGTACACATGCACATTCAACAGGGCATGTTCATTTACGGGCCTGTGGCTCAGGACAGCTTCAAGGTCTTCGGCTTGGATATACTCATGGGCAGCATGGGTCAGATCTGGAACCATAAGAGCTACAGGTGACAGCCACGGACATGATCACAAGCTCTGGGACCTGAGTGATTCTGAAATTGAACACAACTCATCTTAAAACACACCCTGTTGCACAATTCCACACAGACCTATGGAGTCTAGGGAAAACCCCTCTGAGTCCCAATGGGAAGCACATGGCACATCCACACTGGGTGGTGTGGGAGGGGCTGTGTACACCGTTGGTGGGCTTGAGCAGAGGTGGGTACCCCAAGTTCGGCAGCTGTTCCCACCCTCAAGTCTGAAGGATAGGGGAGGCAGTGGTTTCCAGGGCTAGAGAGAGGAGCAAGATGTTGCTGAGACCTTTGGTTGAAAGACACAGCAAATCTGCAGCCCCCTGGCAGAAATCAACCCAGTCTTATACAAAATGACTAAAGAAATCCTGACACGGTGGCTACAGGTGGGTTGGCCCCTGAGTCACAGCTGGAGCACAGGGTAAATCCAACACATGACCAAGTCTCTCAAAGTGTGTCAGAGTTTGAGTAAAGAAAATACAGCCCCTGGCAGACACAGTGGCTCACACCTATAATCCCAGCTACTCAGGAGGCTGAGTTAGGAGGATAACAGGAGAATAGCCTCAGAGACTTAGGGAGACCCTGTGTCAAAATAGAAAAATGCTCAGCAGTGGAGCTCATGCCTAGCATTTGGAAGGCCCAGGATTCAGTCCCCACTGCTTGGGAAAAAATCAAGAAAAAAGGAAACAGTCCCCAAATCCCTGCTCTGCAATTTTGAGACCCTAAAATATCTGAAATCTCAAAGTTTGGGTTCCCCACTTCATAAGTCCAGTGCAAACTCATTTGGCAGCAGAAATCTGACCTGAACTAATGGGAGGCTATTTATAGCCTTTATTTATTCCACTTAGTTAAATATCCATCCATTCTGCTACAGAAATGTTAATGAGTTTGATGATGAGGTTATGGCCCAGACCCTGCTGGGGTGATTAAGGAAATACACCGTGTATGTGCTGATTTCCTGTTTAAAGTGAGAAGTTCTGAACTCTAATTGCCCCTCATCCCAAGGGTTCTAGACACAGTGCTGTAGACCTGTATCAGCTCATATTTCCTGGGTGATGGCTATGTGCCATTACATAAATTAGCTCACTGAACACACATTGACGTGAGAACTGTTACTGTTCTCTATTTTCCAGTGGAGGAAACTGAGGCACAGAGAGGTGATATGACTTGCCCAAGATCACACAGCCAGGAAAGGAAAGAGGGAGAAACAAGCTTCACCCCTAGGAGTTCCAGCCCCAGAGCACATGTCCCCTGTGCTGTTTGGTAACCCAAGTCTTGGCATTGACTCCCAACTCATGTTTTCTAGAATAACACATGGATCAGAGACCATGACGACAGTGGGTCTGTACAGCTGGGGACTCCAGGTCCATCCAGCGGGGGCCTGGCCTCCCAGAGTGGGGACAACTCCAGCGACCAAGGTGAGAAACTTGGGAGGCAGAGAAGAAGCGTGGGGGTTGGTCTGAGGATCGAATTTAGACTGCAAGGAGGACTTTCAGAGGGGCACAGACAACTGAGGTCTGGTGTCTAGAGCAAGGGTTCTGGGGTCCTTGGGTCCCCTACTCCTCACTGTTCACTGATGGGGCATGCCCGTGCCCCGTCAGGAGATGGGCTGGACACAAGTGTGGCCTCTCCCAGCTCTGGGGGAGAGGATGAGGAGCTGGACCAGGAGCGGCGGCGGAATAAGAAGAGAGGGATCTTCCCCAAGGTGGCGACCAACATCATGAGAGCCTGGTTGTTCCAGCACCTCTCGGTGAGAACCCTGCTGCCAGGGGCAGGGTGGGTGTGGAGGGAGATGCAGGTGGCTGGTCCAGAGACGGAGCCCCCCAGAGGAACCTGGAGATGAGACTAGCAGGGGAGGGAGGCATTGAGGAGGACTCCTGGAAATGGGGAGGACAGGAGCAGTTCTCGGCACTGCCCTGTGCCGACGCCCATGGCCGGTCCTCAGTCACCCGTCCATCCAGACACGCCCCGTGAGAAGGGCCTGTTACTGCCTTGGCTGAACAGACGTGGAAACTGAGACCCAGAAAGGTTAGGGGGCTTGCTATAGGTCACACAGCCCAGAAGTGGGTGGAGACCAGGCAGTCTGGCCTTAGCCACCTGTCACGCTTGCTCATGGAGACAGGCAAAAACAGAGTCAGGGAGAGGCTGAGGAACAGAAGAACAGGGAGAGAAAAGTAGAAACTCAGAGGCAGGAGGGACTGAGTCACAATGTAGGGAGTCACAGGCCAGGGCCACACACACGGGGTGGGGTGGGGTAGGAACAGGGTAGGGAGAGGCGGCCGGGGCCCCAGCTGAGCAATGGTGGGCTGGGTTGCCTCCTCCCTTCACGGTGGAGCAGGCCCTCCCTAAAGCCAGCTGGTCAGCTAGCCTCGAATTGCTGGAAAGGCCCGGCCCTGGGTAATTGCTGGAAGCTTGGCTCTCCTGCCCCTGCTCCTGCCCAGCCTGTGCCAGCCATCCCCTGACCCGCCAGGCCAGGCCTTGGGGGACCAGATGGCACCTGGGCAGGCAGAGTGACTCTTGCCCGTGGATGCAGCACCCATACCCCTCAGAGGAGCAGAAGAAACAGCTGGCACAGGACACGGGGCTCACCATCCTGCAGGTCAACAACTGGTGAGTACAGGAGGGTGGGCGGCCGTGGGCCAGCGCGGGGTGGGAGGCGGCGCTGTCCGCGGTGCTGAAGGAGGCCCAGCCCCTGGAGCCTCTGCTTCTGCCCTACCCGCCCTCTCCTCCTGGAGCTTTCCCTGCTCCTCCCGCCTCTGTCCTGCCCGCTCTTTACATGCCCTTCCCTGTCCACGGCCAATTCCCAGGTTCATTAATGCCCGGAGACGCATCGTGCAACCCATGATCGATCAATCCAACCGCACAGGTACCAGGGGAGGCGGGGAGGGAGAACCTGTGGTTCTTAGCAGTGTCAAAGGCGGACGGGGCCTCTGGGGCTCAGCCTACACCCCACCCCAACCCCTTCGTAGGGCAAGGTGCAGCCTTCAGCCCAGAGGGCCAGCCTATGGCGGGCTACACGGAGACTCAGCCACATGTGACTGTCAGGCCACCGGGTAAGGCCCCACCCCCACTCCCGGCTCCCCCTCTGCTCAGTTCAGTGAGGCAATGGCTAGTTCATATAAGGGGGGCAGAGGACGCAGGATCTCCTGGTCCCACCTTTTCCTGGAAAACTTGTTTCTTCCAACCCCAACCCACACACGGAAGGAGACACTTTTTCTTAAAGAGCCAGCACCCTCTTAAAACATTACTCTGTCTATCTTGGTAGAGCAGCCAGGGATGAAGGAAGAAGTGGGAGGGACAGAGGGGTATCATGAGTGAGGACACCCACTAACTTTCCTCTTTGGTCTTCCAGGCTCAGTGGGAATGAGTCTGAACTTGGAAGGAGAGTGGCATTATCTATAGAGGCTGAATCCAGGAGTGTGAGTCCCCCGTCTGGGGTTACACAACTCTCAAACCTCCGTGTGGTCTCAAAACTCCCAACTCCAGTAGTGGGCTCATCCACAGCAGAGTCTGCCTGGGTCCCTGGACTGAGGGTTCTCCAGGGCTTGATGGAAAGATGATTCCTCAGTCAACGCACCTGCCCACCCATCCACCCTTCCACTCACTCCAGCGTCTGTCATCCATCTGTCAATCTTCTACGCCCCACCCCCCACCCCTCCACTCCCTGCCCACTGGAGAGCCATCTAACCAGTACACTCACACACACACTCCACCTGCCTCCCCACCTCCCCATTCACCCAGCAACCTCCACAAGACCCACCCATGCTATACTCACCCTTTTATCCATCCATTCACCCACCACCCAGCAAACCTGCACTGCTCAGAAAAGCAGACCAGCATGTGCAAAGGCCCAGGGTATGGAGGCAGTTTTGGTGTCTAAAGCAGATAAAGCCTTGAGTCTCTGTGGCTCCCTGGTGTCCTCTGGACAGAGTCAAACTCCTTACTTTAGTATCCAACCATCCAGTACACATGCCCTGAGCCCCTCAGTGCCCAGCCCTGTGCTGGGAGGTGCTGGGGACATAACAGTGGCCATGAAAGCACAGCCCTGCCCTCCAGGGCTCACAGTCCAGTGGGGAGACAGGCCCATCCCCCGACAGTGATGACCCAGGATGGGGGCCCCTTGATGTGGAGGCCTGGGAGTGGGAGGAGCCCAGCGAGGCCATCCACCCAAGCCTGGAGGTAGGGCTCAGGGAGGGGCGTGTGACCCAGACCAGAGCATTCACAGAGGGCCACCTGGAGGAGACAGCTCTGGAGATGGCAGGAGGAGGGGACCATGACAGAGGGGACCGTGGCTGTGAAGTTCCGGACTGAGAGGTCTCGGGCTGCTGAGGTGGGGTGTAGGTTGCAGGCAGGCGGGTGAGGCCTGGAGGCCCGGCCGTGGGGCCCTGGGGCCTGAGCCTGGGAGGAGCGATGGGCGGGTTTGATGGATGGATGAAGTAGGTTGTGGGGGCTCAGCTCTGCATGGCCAGGTGTGGGACAGAAGTGGCCTGTCCTGAGTGTCAGGTGACCTCTCACAGCTGTAGCAATGGGGGGGGGGGTCTTGTCCCGCGTCCCCAGCTCCCCCAGGCCCTTTCCTCACCCTGTCTCTCGCCCCCGTCAGTCCTCTCTGTCTCCGTCTCTGTCTCTGTGTGTCTTGCTCCCAGTCCTCACCCGACTCTCTCCATGTCCCTCCCCTTTGTCCCCACTCCTCCCTCTCCATCTCCCACAATCCCTGCTCTGCAGTCCCCTCCTGTCCCACCTCATTCCTCTGTCCTCTCCCTGCACCGTCCTCACCTCGGGGCGGGTGCACAGAGGGGCTGTGTGACCAGCCCCCACACCTCCCAACGTGGCCTCTCCTTGCCTCTCCAGACCCCAGCCTCCAGACGTGACCACCAGCCTGTGCCCATTTGGTCCCTGCCAGGCCCTCTGGCTTCAGGACTCCAGCTCCAAAGGCCCCTCCACTAAATGCCTACCTCCCTGGGGCCCCACCGGGACATGGGGACCTGAGCATCCACTTGAGGGTCTCTCAAGGACAAAGACAAGACCTCCAGGCCCTGTACCCACGTCTGCCTTCACCTCTCCCTGGGACCTGAGCTGAGAACCTGGGCGTGGTCTGCAGAAGATGGTGGCCAGGGCCCCACCTCCAGGACAGAGAAGGGACTGGGAGTGGGCTGGGGCCATCGGGGAAGGAGGGTCACCTGGATCCGACGTTTTGGAGAGACTCCTTCATCCTCCCACTCCATCCCCCTTCTCCCTCCCCTACCTCCCTTCTCTGATATCTTCTACTTTTTTTTTTTAAAGATAAAGACTTAAAAACAAAACCACCAACTAGAGTTCTTGTGTCTCTTTTAGGATTTCAAACCCTCAGAACTTTGAGGTTCAGGAATCTGATAATATAACAATAACTGGTAGTCTTCATCCGCTCTCTGCTTGGGTGCCTGGGTACCTCGGTTAGCTCCTGCTGTGTAGCAAACTGCCCTGAAACTTCGTGCTCATTATGTGGTGGCCTGGTATTTTATATGAGGCATGGACAGAACTTCTGGTGGCTTTAAAGGGCCCACTTGCACATCTACTGTCAGTGGGGACCAGTAGGGGCTCCACTCTGGGTACTGACTGGCTGGCCACAGGGGTGACAAGAGTGAAGGACCAAATGGCTCTAGTCAAACAGGAGGCTGCTTTGTTCGCACAGAGGCGTGACCCGGCTCCAGGGGGCCCCAGACTTAGACTGTCATTATGTAAACTGCATTCTCTTAGTCACTTTGAAATTTCAAGGCCGGTCAACCCAGAACCAAGGGAGGAGAAACAGACTTCACCTCTTACCAGGTGCGGCAGGGTGCTGCAGGGTCACATCACAAGAGATGTGGACACAGGAGGAGTAAAGAATTGTGGCCACTTTCGCATCGGTCTTTCACACTGGGGCTCACGTCCTCATCCTGCTGAGCAGGCTGACCCTGAGCAACCTGTCCTTGCCAGGTGCTCAAGAACAGTGCAAACCGGTGGTTGGATGGGGGTTCAGATCTTCCCTCTGGAATGTATTTGCTGTGGCATCTTGAGCAAGTGGCTTCCCCTCTGTGGGTCTCAGTCTCCACATCTGGAAGATGGGGGCAGTAGAGAGTCTGCCTCACAGGATTGTTGTGTGATTAATGAAAACATAGCAGAGAATGTGCTTAGGCTGGGGCCTAGCGTGTGGTAAGCACTCGGTCCACAGCAGAGGTGGGTGCTAGAGATGTGACAGAGCGCTTTCCTAGCATGTGTGAGGTCCTCGCTCAATACTGAGGCTCAAAACCTGGGCTGACCACCCACAGGGCTCTGAGCTCACCCGCCCTCTACCTGCTCAGCGAGACACCGAGAAGGCTCAGCATGGCGTACACTCCTCTCTAGGGGTCCTTGCTCTCCTTCATCTTTCTCCACTCCATCTTTTCCGGTCTCTGCCTCTCTGTCCCCAGCCTCCCTCATCTCAGAGTCTCAGGTGAGCTGTCTCCCTCTTGATGGCCTCACCTCACTTGGGGTCACTCAGGGCCCCTGCCTCCTCCTCAGCTCTGTCCTTGGACCCCTCTTGTGCTCACAGTCGGGAAGACCGCCCACAGGATGTTGACGGCGACTGACACGGCTAAGCGTGTGGCCTCACCAGTGACCCAGGCAAAGTTCCCAGATGAGCTCATGCAAAAACCGCTCCTGGAAACATCCAGGTGTGGCCAGCAGAGCAACAGACAGGGTCAAATCCTTGCTGTGCTGCTCACAAACATGTGACACTCACTTGTTCACGTGCAGAAACACCTTTCACACGGTTGTCCTTCAAGAAGCTGCAGCTTAGAGTCCCTGAGAGGCACACAGGGACCTTGAGGCCCTGGGCCCAGCTCCACCTCCCTGGGAGACTAACCCTCTTGGGGTCTCCAGACACTCATCCACTCAGAAGGTCTCCTCTCCATTCACTTATTCTTACAAAAAACATCTCCTGAGGACCAGTCCCAGTCTGTCCCCATCCTGTGACATCAGTGGACAAGTCAGACAACATGCCTGGGCTCAGGAGCTGACACCTAGTTGTGAGACTGCCAACTAAAAAATGAAAAAACGTAGCCCTCAGTGTACATAGGGGACTGGTTCCAGACCCCCTCAGGGAACCAAAATCCCAGATGCTCAAGTTCCTTATATAAAATGGGGTAGAATCTGCAGAGAACTTAAGCGCATTCTCTCAATAGTTTTTGTTTTGTTTTGTTTTGGTACTGGAGATTGAACCCAGGGGCACTTAACCACGAAACCACATCCTCAGCCCTTTTATATTTTTTAAATAGAGACAGGGTCTGGTTGAGTTACTCAGGGCCTCGCTGAGGCTGGCTTTGAACTCCTGCCTGAGTCTCCCGAGCCACTGGGACCACAGCCATGGCCACTGTGCCCAGCACATTCTCCCCTACACTTTAAATCACTCCACATGCCTCATGATGCCTAAAACAACGCAAGTGCTGGGTAAGTAGTTGTACTGCTGCGTTGTTTAGGGGACAATGACAAGAAAGAGTCAACATGCTCAGGACAAACGCAATTACTATTTCTCAAATATCTCCCATCAGCAGTTGGTGCAGTCCATGGGTGCAGAACCCACTGTGCATGATTTAGTCTCTTAAAAGGTGACAATGGTGTCATAAAACGCAGAGCAGTGTCCGGATGGGACTGTGGGTTGCCACTCTGTGGATTTGTTGACCCTTAGTAGGCACGTGCTGGGCTGCAGGAGCCCTATACCTACCAGCCACCAGATTGCCCCTCTCAGGCAAGGAAACTCAAGCCCAGAAGGGTGAAGTTGGTCACCCAAGGTCACACTGCTGGGGCATGTAGAGCCCATTTGAACCCAAGAGGCCTGACCCTGCGGCTTATGCTCCAACTACCCTGATCACAGCATCACATTTTAATAAGAGAATTCTCTAAGATCCTATCATTTGAGTGCTGGGCACTCTAACACTGAGCTACAGCCCAGCCCTTTTTATTTTGAGACAGGGTTTTGCTAAATCGCCTGGGTTGACCTCCAACTTGCCATCCTCCTGCCTCAGCCTCCTGACTCACTAGCATTACAGGTGTGCACCACTGTACCAGCTTAAGATCCTATGATTTTCTAAAAGTCTAACATGAACTATTTTGTGGGCATGATGTTGCTTTGTTACTGTGATAACTGTTTATTTCTCCCCAAACTCCCCAGGACCATAGTGGAATGGACAAGGGATGGACAGCAGAAAGGACTTCCATCACCCCCACCTTTGAAGGCAGTAGGTAGAAGGGTTTTGGGAGAGAGGTCTGCTTCAAGAGAGAAAGTTGCACCCATATGACCCCTGCCTGGCCCAGGGGAAGGGTCTCAGTGGCTGGCAGAGGGGAGACTGGAACACAGGCAAGCTGGGGATGGGCAGCTGCCCCCTTCCCCTGGTGACTGGAAGTGCCTCCCACTTAATCCTCTTCAATTAATCCAATTGCATGTGCCATTAAGGAGACAGGAAATTGGGTGGAGGTTAATTGTAACTAAAATAACTTCCACTTCCTGTGGGGAGGCACCAGCTGCTGACCCCTTCACATAGTGGGTGGGCACGGCCCAGCGGGAAGAGTCCCCAGTCTGGGAGGTGACCCGGGCCCAGGCTGCAGTTGAGATGGAGAGGGTAGGGTTCGGGGTCAGAGGTCGTGGCGTGTCAGCTGGGGAGCATGCAGCTGTGCAGAGGGGTCCTTGGAGCTGCAGCCTCCAGGATGTGTGTGCAGCTGAGCCCCTTCCTGAACCTGGGGTGTGTGCGTGTGAAAGAGAGACTGGGGAAGGACTGTCCATGGCTGTACCCGTCACTCCAAGCCTGGGTACAGGTCGTGTCTCTCTGAGTTGGCCTCTGTGCCTACAAGGCTCAGGATCACCTGTGTGTGGTTGGGACTGTTCGTGTCCTTGGGGGCCACTTCCTATGTGTCCACAACAGCCTCTGTGTGTGACGCTGTGTGGGTGTGTCCGTGATCATGGGGCTGGGTGGAGGGCACGGGGTGAGGGCACGAGAGCACCTTGCATGGTCCAGGGCTGGTTCTGGGAGTCCTGCTGGCTGCCCAGCGAGCCATGGCCACTGGGAGTTGCCCTCCACGAGCCCGTGGCATCACTGTCTGTGATCGCCGTGCTTGGGGAAGGCAGAATCCTGGGGAACAGGGGCCCAGTGGTGGCACTTCATGGCCAAGGGCAAGATGGGCATGTCACCGTGATGGGCAGCAGAGGCAGGTAGTCTGACCCACCAGAACCATGGCATCAGCGGGCACTCAGGGTGTTCTCAGAAGGGCAGTTGGGCAGGTTTAGGTGGTCTGGGTGGCCAGTGCTGCAGAAGGACAGCAGGGTCAACAGGGCACGCAGGGGACAGTGGTCCCATCAGACTGTCACCTAGCATTGCTGTACCATCTGGTTGTGTAAGCACACCTCACACAACAGTGAAATGCCCTACCAGCACACTTCTCAGGCTGTCCCCATCGCCAAGCAACGGGAGACTACATAAGCAGAGTTCCAGGTCAAGTGGGCGGATGTCTTGACTGGAGTCCTAAAACAGAGCTACGGTCCCTCCCCCAGTTCCCCGCCATGAGCCATTCACAGGCCCAGAACCCCTTGGAAGAAGGCGGCCAGGTTCCTGGAGGAAGAGCCCTGGTCACTATGGAAGTTTATATTGCTGGTCTTTCTCCCACCTTCCCCGAAGGAACCTGTGGGCCGCTACCAAGGTGACTATGCACTGCGGACACGGAAATAATCAGACCTTCTGGGGTCTGCTGGACACTGGCTCCAGGAGGCTGGGACATCACGGTGGCCCTCCAGTCAGCAGGGCTAGGGCTCTTCCAGGATCCACGGGTCAAACCTCCGGCGTGTCCCACAGTGGGCTCCATGGGTCCCTGTTTTAGTCAGATTTTTCACTGCTGTGACTAACAGACCTGTCAAGGACAGTTTTAGAGGAGGGAGAGTTTATTTAGAGGCTCACGGTTTCAGAGGTCTCCGTCCACAGACAGCAGACTCCATTCCTTGGGGCTGGAGGTGAAGGCAGAACCTCACGGTGGAAGAGGCTGCCGGAGGGAAGCAGCTCACACGGTGATCAGAAAGCGGAGAGGGGGTCCACTGGCCATATAGAACACATATACCCCAGAGGCTCGTCCCCAGTGACCCACCTCCTCCAGCCACAGCCGCCCACCTTCAGCTACCACTCAGTCCCGTCAGGGGATGAGTTCACCCACCGGGCTAAGGCTCTCACAGCCCGATCACTTCTCTGAGCTCTCGGGGGACCTCGCACCCAAGCCGTAACAGTCCCCAAGCCCATCCTGTGGCTATTTCCCCAGTTCAGGACCCCTCGGTGGAATAGACATACTTGGCAACTGCCAGAGTCCCCACCGTGGTGTCTGGTTGTGCCGGCCAGCGGAGGATGATGCTGTGGGGGCCAGGTTGATGCTCGAAGGCTGAGGCCTGGGACGTGTGCCCGTACGGAACTACCACTGAGGCCACCTTGGGTGTGTCCTTGGCAGTGTCCCTGTGTGTGCGGTTTTGAGTCCTCTTGTGAGTCAGGTGCCCATGACTCTGGGGTGCCAGCTCCATGCCTCAGAATTCCAGGAACTCAGGGCCACCATCAGGAGGCTGAGCAAAGTCCACCTGGAGTGGACAGACTGGGGGTCAGGGTCGACTTCCCAGAGGACGATGAGGTGGGCTGAAGGGGAGACGCAGGTTAGGTGGGGGAACCGAAGGTGCACAGGCCCTGAGGGTGTGGCTGGAGGGGGAGCAGGCAATGAGTCTGGCTCCCTCCATGGGGGTCTGGGGAGCCATGAGTTTGGGGGTAACTTTTAATAAGATAAAACTCACCTATTTAAAGTATGTAATTATTCAATGGCTTTTTTGTTTTGTTTTGTTTTGTTTTTTTGGCTTTTTTTTTTTTTTTTTGGTTCCAGGGCTTGAACCCAGGGGCATTCGACCTCTGGGCCACATCCCCAGCCATTTTTATTTTTAATTTTCAGACAGGGTCTCCCTAAGTTGTTGAGGCAATCCTCCTGCCTCAGCCTCCTGAGTCACCGTGCCCAGCTTCACTGGCTTTTAGTATATTCACTAAGCTGTGCATCCATCACCACTACCAATTTTAAAATGTTTTAACACCCAAAAACCCTTGTACCCCAGACCTCTGCCCTGGCAACCACTAATCGACTTTCTGTCCCTATGGACTTGCCTCTTCTGACAAGTCACAAATGTGGAATCACACGCTCTGTGGCCTGTGTCTGGCTTCTCTTACTCAGTGTTCTGCTTCCCAACATCACTCCCACTATAACTGTGTCCAGGCTTAATTTCTTTTAATTGCTGAATAATATCCCGTTGTCCTGGAAGAACATTAAGCAGAAAAGGGACAGAATCAGATTTGTGCTTTGTCCTCAGGTGGATTAGAAGGAGGTGTTATGGGTTGAATCATGTCCCTGAAAGGGTCCATCCAAGACCTGGCAGGGGAGAGGTGAGGAGAGAGGGAGGTGAGGACATGTCCTCTTCATGTGTCCCAGGGGTGTAGGGACAAGGATGTCATTTCTTCCAAAGTTGAAGACAACTAAAGGTGCATTGAGTGGTGATTGTCAGGTGGTGTTCCCGTGGTGGAATGGCAGTCTGCAAACAAAATGATGGATGGGGGAAAAGAGTGAAAAAAGATGGGACTTAGTTGTTGATTGGATGCAGCAGGTGAGAGAGAAGAAAAGTTCATATCTACATCTGGATTTCTGACTCAGGAAGTAGCCTTATTTATCTCTAAGGGGACTGACAGCTTGATTGCTTTTCCTATTGCGCCAGTGGTAATTGTAGCTTATGTCTGCTGTCTAATATAGGTTGAGCATGCTAACCTGAAAATCCCAAAACCAAAATGCTCCAAACTTGAAAAAATTTTGAGCACCAATATGGGGCCACAAGAGGAAAACTCTACACTTGACCTCATGGGACATGGTGCAGTCAACACACAGGTAGACTGAAAATATTCCATGAAATTACCTTAAAGGCTGGTGGTGCTGCTCAGTGGTAGGGCCGTTGCCTATTATGCACCAAGTCCTGAGTTCAATCCCAGCACACACACACACACACACACACACAGTTAGCTCCAGGTTATATGTATGAGGTGTATGTGAAACATAAATGAATTTTATTCTCAGATTTGGGTCCATCCCCAAAATATTTCATTATGTATATGCAACCTTTCCTAAGTCCAAAAAAAAGTGTTTAATCTGAAACTCTTCTGGTTATAAATATTCAGATGAAGGATACTCAACCCGTGTGTGCAAACAATATTCTAAGCTTGGGGACTAAAGCATTCCACTCTCACAACTTTGGGAGGCAGGAACTATTGTATTCATTTCTCAGGTGAGGAAAGAGATGTGCAAAATGAGGACAATAATGCTCTCCCCGTCTACTCCTGGCTCTCTTACTGATTTAGCAGTGATCAGTCTCAGGGTCCCCACACTGTCATCTGTTGGGCTTGCACTATGGTTGTGCAAAATCTGTACACCAAAAACTATGAAACATTGGTGGGAGAAATTTAAAACCTTTTTAAAAAGTTGTAGGGAGAGATATACCATATTCATGGATTGGAAGATTTAATGTTGTTGAAATGTCAATTCACCCTAAATAACTATACATATAAGATAATCCCAATTTAAATTCCAGAAGGCTTTTGTAGAAATTGACACACTGACCCAAAAATGCATGTGCATGTGGGTTGGGGGGCTAATTCAGTCTAGTGCACTTGCCTTGCATGAGGCCCTGGGTTCAGTTCCCAGTACCATGAATGAATGAATGAATGAATGAATGAATGAATGAATGAATGAATGAAATGTGTGTGCAAATGTATCAGACCTACAATAACCAAAACTTTTTTGTTGAGGAAGGAATTTGGAAGATTTACCCCACATGATTTAAGACTTACTATCATACTAGTTATCAAGGCAATTTGTAACAGGCATGACCTTCAATAAGCAGATCAATGTGTTAATGAACCTAAATTGGACAGAGTCCATTGATTTTCACTGAAGTTGTCAAATTAATTCTGTGGGGAATGGATTGTCTTTTCAAAAATAGTGGGACATTCATATACAGAAAAATGAATACTGACCTTTGACTCACATCACTTACAAAAACTAACTGGAAATAGATCTTTTTTAAAAAAAGGTATTATCTAAAACTATAAAATTTCTAGAAGGAAACAGGACCTTGAGGGTAGACAAAGATTTCTCAGGTAGCACATACAATGTACAAATAATAAGAAAGAAAATGATTGGTTGGATTTCTCAAAATTAAACATTTCTGCACTACAAAAGACAGTCAAGAAAATGAAAAGGCAAGTGTAGTTTTGGAGAAAATATTCATAATGGACAAATCTGAGAAAGGTCTTCTCTTCTGAATATGTAGAGAATGCTTTCAACTCAAAGACAAATGACCTTTTTATAAGAGAGAAAATACTGAAGTTATCCACCAAAATAGATAAAACAAGTAATTAATAAGCCTATGTCAAGATACTCATATAAGAGAAAAAATACTGAAGTTATCCACCAAAATAGATAAAACAAGTAGTTAATAAGCCTATGTCAAGATACTCAACAATTGCAGTTATCATGAAACTGCAATTAGAACCACCATAAATATCATTAAAATGGCTAAAATAAGGGGTAAGGATGTAGGTCAGTAGTAGAGCACCTGCCTAGCATGCACAAGGCCCTGGGTTTGATCCCCAGCACTGCAAAACAAAAACAAAAACAAAAACAAAATGACAAAAATTAAAAATATTGGCCCAATTGGTGATGGGTGGAAAATGAAGTCTCCACAAGGCTTATTTCATGCAGGATTGTGAGAATGTCAAAGGTACGCCCTGTCTGGAAAGAACATCACTACAAACTAACAACTTTTCCATCAAGGCCAGCCACGTACACATAATGTCACATGGCCTGGTGACCTCACACCTGGCTTAGCTGGTGTGAGCGTACTCTGTGATGTCCACACAATGTCCCAATCTCCTGATGACGCACTTCTTGGAACCTGGTTCCTGGTTGAGCAAGGCATGCTGGATCTCCCCTGCATGTCTCCCCAGGCATTCAATGGGCAACCAAAACTTCTGGTACAGGCAAAGGCCATAGAACTCACCCCTGAGGGGTGGTAACCCCTGGGCACCCCGCATCAGACAGATACCCCAAAGACCATCTCTGGGAATTAAGTTTCCAGTCTTCTCCAGTAGGTTTCTTTGGACTCAGTCCCAGAATGGACTTCCTGAGTCAGAGACCTCACGTGTGCCTGAAGCCTTGTGGCACCCTCTTAGGACATTCCCTTCACCCTCACACACACGTTGCCTATGTGACATTCACTTTATTTTATTTTTCTTAAGATGGAAAAAAAGAAACAGAAGAAAAACAGAACCAGCCTCGATAAACCATAGTATTTTTTGGAAATTTGACCAGGCAGCAGGTGGGTGAAGCTCTGAAATCAGTCTTTCCTTTTGTTATGGTTTGGATATGAGGTGTCCCCCAAAGCTCCTGTTAATACAGGAATATTCAGAGCTGAAATGATAAGATTATGAGAACTGTCACCTAACTGGTCCTTCCTAATTTAAATGGATTACCTGGGTGGTAATCACAGGTGGGTAGGGAATGGCTGGAGGAGGGAGCAGCTCACCATTTGAGTTGGTGCCAGTCTGGGGCTGTTTTGGATAAAGCTGCTTTGAACATTCACACATAAGACTTTATGTGGACACGACTTCATTTCTCCTGGGTAAATACCTGGTAGAATTGTCCTCATAAGCCGAAGTGCACGTTAAAGGAAATGCTCACACAGTTTTCCAAGTAGATCTTCCCTTTTATGTCCCACCAGCAACATCAGAGTTCAGTCAATCTCCTCTGTGGTTTCTGTTTGCATTTCCCTGCTGGCTAAAGAAGTGAGCATCTTTCAGGATGCTAAATGGCTATTTGGGTATTTTCTTGTGATGTGTCTGCGAGTTTGGTCCATTTCCTTTGGGTTGTCCTTTTCTTCCTGATTTGTAAGAGTTCATTATGGGTTCAGGTTACAAATTCTTTTTTTTTTTTTTTTTTGGGTGCTGGGGATCGAACCCAGGGCCTTGTGCTTGCAAGGCAAGCACTCTACCGACTGAGCTATCTCCCCAGCCCCTCAAATTCTTGTGAATATATGCACCGCAAATCTCCTCTTCCAAGTCATGACCCATCTTTTGACTCTTAGTGGTGCCTTTGGATGAACAGAAGTCAGTATAGTCCTGTTGGTTTTATTTTCCTGGGTGATCAGCACTTTTGCCTCACGTTCAAGGTATCTGACAACTATTTATTGACCACCTAGGTTCCAGGCCTGATCATTCCAGGCACTGGGGACAAAAAGTCCAAACTTCATGGCTAGGAACCTTTCCTCTCAGATGCCTGCTCATGCACAAAGCTAGGTGAGGATATTCTCTGCAGCCTGCCATGGCAAATTGCTGTTTCTGTGATGCAGTAAGCAGAGCGGGGTTTGCTATGATGCTACTTCAGATCAAGCTTCAAAGCTGTTCATTGACACCAGCTCTCTCAGAGACCCTGCACTTAATTTTGTTTGTAGTTCCACAATTTTTTCCAAAAGAAGGCTCTGAAATTGTATGAGCTTCAACCCCCACAAAACCTTGGATCCAGCCCTGATTTTTCTCACTTTTTTCACTTGTGCCACTGGGGATGGGTCCCAGGGCCTTCCACATGCTAAGCATGTGCTCTACCACTGAGCCAAACTCCAGGCCCCAACCCCAACTGTATCAGAAAACCAGAAGCCATGACACCTGCTAACTGGGTAATGCGTGGAGCTGTACTTGGCTGTTACCTGGGAGGAGGAACAAGTGGAGACAGCACAGAAATGTGGGTACAAACAGGGACTCAGGATCCCCGCTGCCTGTGTCCAGATCTCAGCTGTTACTACTGGTGGTGTGACCTTCTAGTCCTTTCTCAAGTCTACTTTTGTTCCCCTCATTTCTACCATAGTCTTTATGACGGTGTCACAGGCTAGGCTTGGTGACTTCCAACATCTTCCCCTCAGCTGGGCTGAAAGCAACTACTGTATTTCCCAGGATCCCTGGTTGCCAGATTCTAGATGAAAAATTAGGTCCCAGTGATAAGACTCCTCCCATAGAGGAGACTCAGGAGCAGCCTCAGAATCACAGCCAGACGCACATTAGCAGCAGTAGCCTCAGAAACAGCAGGGCCCTGGCAGTCGGTTCTGTGCTGTCCTGGGCGTCATTCCCCAGGGCCTGGCCCTGAGCTTCCTCCTCCAGCCCCCAATTGTGTAAGCACCGGTTTCCCTGTAGTCAGTCTCTTCCTGTTTAAAACACCTGGAGGAGTTCTATTTAGACTCCAATCCCTGCCTGGGACCATCATGATTTGCATTTTAATGTATGCAAAATATATACTAGGATTTCCCAAGTTTCCATATCAAAATGGCACTTCTGGGGAAATGGAGTTGAGCTGTGTTCATTCATCAAGGCAAAAAATCCAACAGTGTGACAGAGAAGGTAGGGCCTCTGAAGTCACAATGTGCTGAAATGTGGCAAATGCTTTATGTTTTTAATGTGCTAAACCACACTGATTGATTTTCAATTGTCAAACCAACCTTGCATTCCCTGAATAAACAACACTCGGTCATGACACACTATCCTTTTTGCATTTTGTTCAAGTTTTGCAAAGGACTTTTGTGTCTATGTCCCTAAAGGGTAATTGCCAGTTTTGCTGCATTGTCTGGATCTGGTTTTGGCAGTGGAGTAATGCAGGCCTCAGAAGACCAATCAGGAGGGGCCTCTTTCTATGCTGTGGAGGGTCCATGTTGGCTGGTCCTACTTCCTCCTTCTATGTTTGCTAGACGTCACTGGTGAGCCAATCAGAAGTTTTTGTTGTTTTCAATGATGAATTCAATGTACTTCATAGAGTTCTTCAGCTTATTTTTTGAGTGAGCTTTCAAGAAAATTATCCATTTCAACTGAGTCGCTGAATTTATTGGCATCAAGTTGTTTGAAATATTCACTATCCTTTTTGTTTTTCCTTTGTGGTATTAGGGATTGAAACTAGGGACACTTCACCACTGAACTCCAATCCCAGTCATTTTTTATTTTTTACTTTGCAACAGGGTCTTACTATGCTGCTCAGGCTGGCCTTGAACTTGAGATCCTCTGTGTCCAGTCACTGAGATCACAGTGTGTGCCACCATGTCCAGCCAGATTCACTATCCTTTTAATACCTGTAGGATCTACAGGTGTCCTGCTTTCCCTCCTATGCCTCCCCCTAACCCCGACCAATTATATCATTCTTTTCAAAGTATCAGCATTGTTTCATTTATTTTCTCCACTGTTTTTGCAGTTCTATTCCTGGCTTTTCTTTTTTAATTCCCCACTCTCTCATAAGCATAAATATCTAATTTCAAAAACCAGTAACAGGCAACACCTATAGGCACAGCTACTCAGGAGGTTGAAAGGGGAGGACACTTAGACCTAGGAATCTGAGGCCAGACTGGGCAACACAGAAAGGCCTCCACCTCAAACAAAACAAAACAAACAAACAAAAAAAAACTCTAAGTTTAAATAAAAATAACCAATAACAGCTGCATGTGTTAGGAGAGCAGACCTAACTGGGTCCTTACACTGACACCAAAGTAGGAGCAGAGGTGGAGAGGTGACCCTTGCTTAAGGACACACAACACTACATGGCAGTCTGAGGTTCAAGCACACGTCCTTTCTCCACATCCTTCAATTTGTACCTATTCATACCCAGTCACCCATTTATTGGCCTCCCCCTAAAACTAAGTGCTAAGAAACTGACATTTTAAAATGAGAGGGTGGCCATGTGGACATTGTGGAGAACAGCATTCCAGACAGAGGGGACAGTATCTGCGAAGGTCTTGGGGAAGGCAGGACAGGCATGTGCAGGGGCAGAAGGGGCCTGGTGAACCTGCAGCCAAGGACCGGGTCAAAGTATTGGGAGATGAGATCCTGAGGCAACCTGAAAGTAAATCTGAGCTGGGTTTTAAACAGGGGGCCACCAGGCTGTGACCGCACTTTCCTGTAGCTTCTGCAGAGAAAGCACTGTGGGAGGTGGGATAGAAGCTGGGGAACCAGCACTAGTCACGTGAGGGATGGCAGTGGCTCCAGGTGGGACCAGGAGAGGAGGGGGCACGTCAGTCAAAGAGATTGGCTGAGAGGGTGTGCAACCTGAGGGAAGGGCCAGGACAGCAGCCAGGACGTGGGGGGTAAAGTGCCCCTTACTATGACCTGGGGGTTGCAAACCCCAGCGAGTAACCCAAACTCCTTGGTTGGGAGAGGTCCAGACGGACACATGGAAGATAAAGGACGGGCTGAATGGAGCCTCAATAAGCTGGCTTGCTGCACTGGGGTCAGCCCAGGGAGAGCAGGCAGCGCGATGGGCGTTGGCTGGGGTAGCCTGGGACTTGCGCGCACTTTCAAGGAGGCAGAGTCGGCATGAGACTTTATTTCCACATCCCTCCGGGCTGGGACACAGCCACAGTTCTGAGCCCAAGCAAGGGCTGCACACGGTTCCGGGCCTGGTCGGTGGTGGAGGACAGGCAGGCCTGCAGGCAGGGTGCCGCACTGGGTGAGGAGGTGGCCAGGGTTCCCAGCCCGGCTCAGACATGCTGCCTGCGATGCCGCAGCAGCTCGGTGGGCGTGAACATGAAGTCCTTCTGGCAGGCCTGGCAGTGGTAAGGCCTCTGCAGGGCGGACGCCTTCTGCAAGGGCTTGGGGGTGGCCTCCTCGGGGCCTAAGAGGAGAAGGAGGCCGTGAGGGGCGCTCCGCTGCGGCTGCTGCTCCCACCCAGTCCCAGGTAGCTGCAGGGCTCCGGTTCTCTCCTGGCCCTTGGGGAATCCAGTTGTGCCTCCCCTGGGAGGCCTCCCGTGACTGAGCTACACATAGGCCAGTCTCTAGTGCGTCCCCACCAGTGAGAGAGAGAGAGGCAGAAGAGAAATACGGAAACGGAAGAGAGACAGAGCACGCCCTGGGAATGGGTCAAGGTGGCCCTGCCACCATCTCCCCTACATGTGTGGTGTGCTGCAGGAGATACTGCGGGCATCCCCTGGGCACCAACAGTGTGGACACAGCTGAGGCAGACAGCTGAGGGACGGAGAAAAGAACAGGAGACACAGATGCACACAGAGAGACCAAGGAAAGAGAACCACAGTGACCACAGACAGGAAAAGGTGCTCCTGCCCCTCCCTGTCCTGGGTCCCTGCGTTTGACAAGGCCCATGTGTGGCACCAGCCAGGGCCGGAAGCCTGAGGTTCTCAGTCCCCAGTGTCCAGGAAATGCGCAGACACACAGGACGCAACATAGGATGGACGGACAGCTGGCAGACACAGGGCCAGACCCCCAAAGCCCCATCCTTGCCTGGGGCGAGGTCCTGCGGTGCCTTCGGGCAGGTGTTCTCGTGGGCAATGCGCTCCAAGGGCGTGAGGGGCATGTGCAGGCCACAGTGGGGGCAGGTCCAGAAGGCGCGAAGGCAGTCGCTGTACAGGTCCGTGTCGCTCTGCAGCAGGCAGGCCGTCGTCAGACTGCCTTGCCTCCCCATCCCTCTCCCCAGTCTGGAGCCCTTCCCAGAACCCTTCAGGCCTGAGGTCCCAGGTGGAAACCATGTCCCTAAACTAAGTGGGAATGTGGTTGGTGGGATGGGGGTGCTTCCTAAAACCCCAGCTCCAGGACAGGAGGGAAAGGGGGCCTGCTCACCGTGAGGCAGTTGTAGGTGAGGAAGTCAGTGACAGTGTAGCCCCCCTTAGTGGGGTGGGGGGACAGGGTGGAGTTGCCAAAGAGGCCAGGGAGACTGGGGGCAGCCGTGATGGTCTGGGGTCCCACATAGAGGTTCTGGGCTTCCAGCCCTGTGAGCCGCCGGAGGCTATAGGGAACCTAAGGAAGGAGAAATAGGAGACAGACTCAGGGAAATGACAGTTAAGCACCTAGATCCAGTCGTGCCTGAAGCTTCCTCGGACTCTCAAGTTATGCACCAAATACTTAAGCCAATCACACCTTGGTTTCAGGGACTGACGACCTCAGGCTTGTCTTAAACACGCCCTGATGCCCCATCTCCCCTCTCAACTGCCTTCCCTAGTCTTCCTGTCCCAGGTGAGACCACATCCAGACCTCGAGTCTGGCTACCTCACCCCTTCTCAAAGCATAGCAGCCTTGCTCCCCTTTCCCTGCTCACGGGGTTCCTGTGCTTTCCCCCAAGCCCTCTACTCCTCTAGAAAGTCAACCTGGACTATGCCCCTCAGTCCCCGTAGCAAGGTAGAATCAGGAGCCATCCTTGATCCCCACTTGAGGTGGGCCCTTACTTCAGGTCTGCTCTCAAGTCTGCCTTTTTACGCTCCATGTGCAGACACTCATGGCCTCCCCCAGCCTCCTGAACACCTGTAACTATTAGCAGGGGCAGCGCACCCCTTGCATGAAGAAGGTGCATCAAGGCATCTGTTGCTGCAGGTGCTACAGGGCAGTGGCCAGCACGGAGGCCCCTGGAGAGGCTCCTGGGATCTAATCCTGACTCCACCCTTAACCAGCTGTGTGGCCTTGAGAAAGTCACTTAACCTCTCTGGCTTGAAAAGTCCCAAAGGTGCCCACACTGAGTGACTGGGAGCTGGGCCTGCCGCATCCTCCGCCCTGTCACTGGTAGTACCTTGGACGCCATGAACTGCAGCAGCTCCCTGCTTAGTGCTGCCACCTCCTTGCAACTGACCACAGGAGTCATCTTTTCTTCTTCCTCTTCTGGCTGCCACCGCTGCCGGGCTTGTTGAGATAGCTGCTGGTCCAGGGCTCTTTCCCAGTGGGCGCGGAGCCGCACGGAAGCTGCCAGGAGCTGGACAGCACTCTCACTGTCCGCAAGCTGTAGCTCCAGCCAGCCATCAGCTACCAGGCGGGAGCAGTCACCATTGGTGTCAAGGGACCGACTGAACAGCAGGAGGGACTAGAAGGGAGGAGGAGGCAGGAGCAGAAGTGAGGGTCAGGATGCCATCTGGATGCCAGGCTCCTGCCCACCCACTCACCACCCACCCACCTTCCTTTCAATACCTCCATCCCTCCCCCACCACCCTGTCCATCTGTCTAGCCTTCCATCCACCCACCTGCCCCTCCACCTGTGCATCCAGTGTAACCATCCGTCCACCCATCCACCCGCCCCACCCCCACCCGCACCTACAGCCAGGTGCTCTTCCAGTGCTGGAGATATAACCATGACCAAGAAGGTCCCTGCCCCCCACACTGACACCTGACTTGGAGAAACAGACAAAGTATAAGAATGAAATACAAAGTCTGTCCTGAGCCACAGCCAAGACAAGACAGGTGTGGTGGAGGGCTTGGGTAACACGAGAGGAAAGGCCTGCATTTTAAAATGGGGCTGAGATGACTCACAGGCATAGATTCCATGGAGGGGAGACCCCAGACATGGAGGGTGTGCTCGCCCATGGGGACAGAGGCAGGGAGGCGAGTACCTGTGATCACCTGTGTTACCTGTGATCACCTGTGCAGAGTTTCCTGACACTATCTCGGGGAATCCTATGGAGGATAGGGGAGGCGGGGGGAGCAGGACTGGCCGTGGACTGATATGCTGCTGGGTGGTGGCACATGAGGGTTCAGCAGACTGTTCTGCACACTCTCGTGCACATTTAAAATTCACCATCATTGGGGCTGGGCTGTGGCGCAGTGGTGGAGGGCTTGCCTGACATCTGTGAGGCACTGGGTTTGATCCTCAGCACCACATAAAAATATATGAATAACATAAAGGTATTTGTTTTGGAAGCTGCCCTGCTAGCAACGTCTCCCTCCGCACCCTGCTGACCACCAGCGCCCTGTTCCTTCCCCAGCCTGCTTGCCTCCTCATGGTGCTGGCAGGAGCTTCTGGCACATCTTTTTTATTAGTTCATGTTTACTGTCTGCCTCGCCATCACACAGGGGCCTCCTGTGAGCACACGGCCCAGCAGCAGCAGTGCCCAGTGCGAGGCGGGCACTGGAGACATTTGAGTGAGTGTGGGGAAGAAGAGCCCACTCTCAGGTGTCACTGGAAGTCACGGGCCTTCGGAGGAGATCGCAAGTCTCTCTTCCCTCCATGCTTCCTGGGGCTGAAGCCAGGGGACCCTGGTACAGGGGACATCCAACTGATGTGGGGAGGCATCAGCGTGCAGCCAGTGACCCCGAAGCTCTGGAACACCCCTCATTCACTGTGACTCAGGCAAGTGGTTCAAGTCATGTGCCCTGTGGTGCCCAGGCCTGCCTCCTCCAAGAAGTGTGCATCAGGGCTATAAGGGTCACCAAGGCCAGGCCTGCACAACAGGTGGGACACGGCAGAGACTGCTGGCAGAGACTTTCTGGCTACAGACACAAGAAAGGTTCATCTGCCACCTGAGTGCATCCTTGGCCACCCCCGAGGTCCAGCCACCATCCTTTTCCACCTGGATGGTGACAGCTGCTTCCATGCTGAGCTTCCTGCATCCCCCACATCAAAGGTCATCCCAGCTCTGCGAGAGCCTCCCAGGTTTACCCCTGACTCGCCTCCATACCCTCCCCCACAGGCTCTCTTCCAGCTGCTCCCTGAGTACCAGGCACCTCAAGCCCTTTGCAGGTACCAACCATCTGCCAAAAATGCTCTTCCCTCAGAGATCCACATGGCTCTGTCCCTTCAGGACTTTGCTCCACTGAACCTTCTCAGTGAGGCCCAGCCTGATCACCTCTTCTCATACCATGGCTCTCATCTGTCCTCCCAGCCTTGGGAGCCCAAGAGGGCAGGGGCAGGTCCTGCAGCTGTGTGTACTACTGTGTCCTCTATGCCTAAAACGGTGCCTGGCACACAGCAGTCCCTCCACAACTAACCAACGAAGATCCATGAATGAAAGACATCAGTCTGCAGCCAATGTCTGCAGCCAGCTCAGGTGGCAGGCGATTCCTCCAGGCCACCTCCTGCCCTCTGCTCTGGCAATGTGGTCATCAAACAAGGAGTTGGGGCAGAGACCTACCTGGAGGGCGGGAATGCGGACACAGTTCACCAGGTATGGTTTATTGGTCTCCAGCAGGGAGACGAAGGTGAGCAGTTGGTGCTTACTGCTCATCTTGTCCTTGTCATCTAAAAGGTTGGAAAGGACAGCTCAGGTCTACTCCCACCCACCCAGTTCACCCACCTGAACCCCCATGCCCATCTGTCCCCAGTCCCCAGGGCCTTCTTGTCCCTCAATTCACACAACTGTATAAAGGGTATGTCCACAAGATGTCTGCAACCTTTTAAACACTCTGACATGATGAGTGTGAATGTGACTGTTGGCTGACATTAAGGAGCCACTGTCACTATTGGGGTGATTAACAGCATTGTAATAATGAAAACCTTGGTCCTTATTACCATCATTAAAAAATGACATGATGCCTGGGATCTACTGTAAAATGCTCCAGCTAAAGGGAAACCGGGGGTGGGGAGCAGGGGGGGAGGGGGAGGAAAAGAGAATGCCCCAGCAGGGAGGAAAGAAAGTGGAGGCAGGACAAGGACGGTCAGCGGGGCAGCTCCTGCAGCTGGCGAGGCCTGAGGGCGTGGTACTGCCCCTTGAGTGGCGGGGAAATTTTCAAGATTAGACAGAGGACAACAATGAAACAGGAGAAAGGTAACTGGCTAGGAACTGACGGGGTCACGGTTAGGGAGTTTCAAATGCTGTCCTCCATGTTTAACTGAGGAGCCCCCCGCTTTCCAGGTTAACACTTGGTGATGAGACAGGTCGCTTTTGGACACATAAGGAGAGAGATGAGCTGTGTTCCTGAGCTTGGAAGAAACGGAACCATGGGAGGCGCCTGCCCGGCCCGCCAGGCCCCTGCATAGTGCCTGGCCATGCGTGTGCACAGGGCCCAGAACCTCCCACTGCAGGACCAAGCTGGGGAGCTCAGAGGACCCACAGGACAAGTCCCTTGAACAGTGCTGTGCTCCCAGGCTGGCTTGGGTCAGTCTGTCGGGCCTGGCCCTAGAGCTCCCCTGGATCCACAGGTCCCAGAACAGCAGTACCAGCACTGAGAAGCTCACCCAGTCAGCCCTCCACCACTGCCACCCTCCCATCCCACCTGGGCTACTGTACCTTGGCTCCGTTCAGCGCCGGCAGCCTCCTGCTCCTGTGCATGCAGCACCTCAGGGCTGTTGGTGAAGACGCAGGTGGGGTGGAGCACCGTGCCCTGCTTGGCCTGGGTGTGGAAAATCTGCAGAGGCCAACAGCAGTGCTGGGGCAGAGGCCCTCAGACCTGTTCTTCCCTGATGCTGGGACACTTTCCCTCCACCCTCCTGGCCAACTTCCCTGCCCAGTCTCAACTCTGACGCCTCTTCTCCCAGGAAGTCCTCCCTGGGACACAGGGCCGGACCAGATGCCCCTGTGGAACTCTCCCCTCAGGATGCTCTCTCTGGTGATCTGTTCTGCGACCAGCCTATTCCCTCGCTGCACAGTGAGCCACATACAGGTAGAGCCAGAGCTGCTTCATCACCACTGAGTCCCAGAAGAGTGCGGGTGCATGGGGATCATGCTGAGCAAGTATGGGGAGCGGGGTCGGTGGGAGAGGCTCACCTGGTCTGAGTCCTTGCGGCCACTGTTGAATGCATCGGGCACAGCCAGCTGGGGGTAAAGGCCCCGGCCCAGCACCAGCTTAAGCAGGGCCAGCTGGTCACGGGTCAAGTCCTGGGCTGAGCTGGCAGCTGCTTGCAGCTGCTCCAGGTTGTGCCGAAGCTTGAACTTCACATCCTGGGGGAGCACGGGGTGGGGGTGGGTGGTTTCAGGGGACCCTCCCCACACTTTGTCTAGGGCCATGTGCTGGGATACAGAGCCAGCAGCTGTCACATACCAAGGCAGGGACCCTTCAGAGCCCCAGACAGAGCCATGGCCCATCAAACCCTCAGGACAGGGCCCTATGATCTCTGTTAACTCTCCCCTCAACTCCAGCACCAGACTGCCCACCTGGATGTCCACACTGTCATCGGCCCCTCGGGGGGCTGGGCCAGCGTGGTCCTCGTCACTGGAGAAGTCAGCAGGGTCCTCCTGCAGCCGCAGCACCTTTCGCCTGCGGCCCCCACCCTCTTCGTGCTGCCGCTTCAGCTGGTGCAGGGCCCGGCGCTCGCGGCGCTGCTGCAGCCGACTGTAGCTGTCGCCTGGGGTCACTGCCTGGACCTCAACCAGGAGCCCATGGTCCTCCAGCAGCTCCTGGGGATAGATGAGGCGCAAGTGAGGGACAGACTCAATGGGCTCTGGACCTCCCTAAAGGACTGTGGCAGGAGGGGACTGTGTAAGAACAACCCTTGAAAGTCAAGTGCAGTGGCACATGCAGGTGTTCCCAGCTGCTCAGGAGGCTGAGGGGGGAGGATGCAAGTTCAAGGCCAGGCTCAGCAACTTAACAAGACCCTGTCTCAGAAAAAGGGCTGGGGGCTGGGGATACAGCAGGGTGCAGTGGTGGTAGAGGGCTTGCCCATCATGAGAGGCCCTGGCTTCAAACCCCAATACTGAAAAAAAAAAAGCCCTTTGCACCAGGCATGGATAACTGCCCCGTGGGAAAAGAGTCGGGACCACTGCTGGCCTCAGGAGCACCTAGGAAGGGCACAGGAGGGAGACAGGAGTGAGGTCAAGGTGGCTGCTCTCAGGTCCTCCTCCATAGCCGCCTCCAGGCTCTTGTTACTCTGCCCACCCACTCCCCTGTCATGGGCCTCAGGGGGACACACCATTGCTTCTCAGACTGTGGTCCTTCTACCAGCAGGAACTATACCTGGGACATCTGGTTCCCTGCTACGGGGTCCCGGGTCTCCAGTCCAGACCAACCTAAGTCAGAATCTTGAAGAGGAGGGAATGGCATGAATCTGGATCTAATGGACCCTCTAGGTGACTCTGAGGACACTACACCTGAGCCCCCTTGCCCTCCACCTGCCCACACCTGTCAACAACCTTCAAATGACCCAATCTGATGGAACCATTTCCTGCTGAGCCCCTGCCCAATGGAGGAAGCAGAACAGTGTGTGTGCACATGTGTTAGTGCAAGTGTCTGTGTGTGCAAAAGGGCACAACTTCCATTAGAGTCTCAAAGTGTCTGAGCCACGGCTCGAGAAGTTGCAGGCATCAAGAGACTGAGAGCACCTGGGACAGGAGTGACTCCCAACACGGGAACCCCAGAAATTGTACAGTGGGACCTCAGTTGGGTGATCACCCATCCTGAGCCTCTACCTGTCTGCAAGCAAAGGCAACGGACTCTCATTTTTCCTTCATCCTAGGGATGCTGCCCAGTCACCTGTATGACGAACTCATCCAGAACCAGCTCACACAAGGTACTGTCCCCTACCAGCCAGAGTTGAAGCTGAGGCCCAGAAACCCGGAGAGAGGAGTCCAAGGTCACACGATCAGCATGAGGCTGCGCCTGGATTTGCTGTATGGACATGCTGGCCCCAACTGCCCCTATACTGCCTCCCGGCACTCAGCCTGCACTGCTGGCCCAGCATCCCTGGTCCAGAGGGCAAATTCTTGTGAGGAAGCAGCATGTCATGGCTGATCCTGCCAACCTCCAGGAAGCCCTCCTGGATTCCTATCCCTTCTTGGCCCTGCCCAGTCTGCCCCCATGCTGTTCATCTGCTGGGGGAGGTGGGTGTGGGTGACTCTGATTACCATCAGGGAGCACAGGTGAGTGTCCTGGAGTGTGTGCACCACAACCTGACGGCCCCCACCTCACCTTGAACTGGCGCCGCAGGTTGGCCATCTCATACAGCCGATGCTCCTCTATCCCCCGGCGGCGGCACCACTTGCGCGAGTTTCTGCTCCGCTCGGACTTCACCTGGGTACAGATGCCAAGGTGTCAGGACCTGGGTGGCTCAGAGGGTAACAAAGCTGCCCACAGCCCAAAGAGTCCCACTCTGGGCTCTCCAGCCCCATGGACTCTCCCCCCACAGTCCCCTCAGCACTGTCACTGATTAGGGCTGAGTCTGTCTCTCTATGCTGGACTGTGCACCCTGGGAGGGCAGGGATGGTCACCATGGACTCCCAGCACCGCCCTGTACAGAGCCGAGGCTGGGGCCAGGGCTCAGAGAATGTGTGTTGGGTACACAGACACACGCTAAGGTGGTCTTTCTCCAAAAGGCACTGGTTTTAATCCACTTTAGAAACCCCAGGCTCTTTAGAGACCTGGGTACAATCTGTCTTCCACCCCAAGGGTACAAAGGGGACACAGGGCCCCCAGGCAGGCTGTCTGTGGAGAATTCAGAGTTCTCACCTGAGGAGCCACCCCCTCACACCACCCTGTGCCCCCACCCTGTGCAGTATACAGTTGGGCCCCACTGCCAGCCTCACCTGCACCCAGGCATTGAAGACATTAAAAAGCGTGAAGGGGTCACCCTGGTCACTCTCCAGGGGCCTCCGGGCAGCCGCACACTCTAAGCTGTTCTGGGCACTGCGAGTGAAGGGTGACTGGACACTGAGGGCGGCTGCGATGGTGAGCACAGGTTCCGCCAGGTTGAACATGGAGCCCAGGATCAGCATCTTCCCTGGGCGGGCAGGAACTGAGTTGAGCCTCCTGGGCACAAGAGGGCAACCCTGCTTGCCCTGGGGCTCTGGGAGCACTGAGTCACCCTCCCATCCACATCTCGCACCCTCCTCCCCCCCTCGCCCACAGAGGGCCTGGGGTGACAGATGGGTAGATTCCAACCCACATGCTGGACTTCCCTGGGCACATGACCTCTGGCAAGTGCCTCAGTTTCCCCATCTATCAGGTGGAAATGACCATGGTTCCTGCCTCCTTGAGACATGGTGGTCCTGTTTAGTGCTGGCCACAACTCAGCTACACTTCTATTCACAGCTGACTCCCAGGCATTCCCACCTAGCACCTAGCTGGAGTCTCCTCCTGGCACCCCTCCCCACTGCAGTGCCACCTGCACTGGCTGCAGCGGTCTGCTCTGGTACACAGCCAGAGCTGACTTTGTGCCTATCAATAAAGCTTCCCTGTCTGTGTAACTCACTGTGAAGGCAGAGAAAGGGTGGGAGGCAAGGAGGAGGGAAGAGAGACAGGGACAACAGGAGCGAGGACAAGAGGCCATGGGAGGCTGCAGAGGAGAGGAAAGTGGCAGAAATGCCACCTGGTGTGGCCCGAGAGCTGCTGGAAACTTTCCCACCTGTCAGCTGTCAGTGGGGACTTGGATGACCTGGCTCTTGGGACCAGAGCAGACTGGGGGTGTCCTGGGAGCTTGGGCCCTGCCGAACTTCTTGCAGCCATGGCCTGGTCATGTGCTAACCCTCGCACGGTTGCACCAGCAGACACAGAAGGGCGGTAAAGCAAGGCTTGGGGCCAGGTCCTCCAGGCCCCCCAGGGCTGTATGTTGTCCTGGCATTCCGTAGCTGTCACCAGATCCCTCCACCTAACTCTGCCTGATTCCCATCTATAAAATGGGGCAGCAGGCTCCCCGCAGGGCTGCCCTAGGCCAACTGCTCCACCCAGTGAGATAGATTCCTGGGACCCCGCCTGGCTGAGAGAACCCCCAGGAAAGGGTCCTCTGTGCTCTTTGGGCCTCGTTTTCCCCATGTGGGTAGTGCACTGCTACTCCCAGCCCCAGGAGACAGGGGGCATGAAGTGCCTGGTATCACGTCTGGTAAAAGCCAGGTCCTCTCGTGCCTGCTCCACATCCTGGGGCACATACTGCCTCCCCAGCCAAGCCTCGGTTTCCTTAGCTGTCCAGGGGGGCAATGAGAGGCCCTGCTCTCAGCAAATGAGGAAGAAAGGCTGTAAGTCCACTGAGGCCTTTCTTGGTACAGCAAGTGGCCTGCAGCGTTCTTCTGCTCCTCAGCCCCAATTCCCCTCACTCTAGCCCAGCCTTCCAAAACCAACAAAAATAACCACCATTTAGCCCTGGAGGCCCTTGGAGTCCACAGTAGTGGAGCCCACAGTAGTGGAGCCCCAGTGGTTGCACCAATGGGGGACTTTAACAGCGGTTACAAGATAGAAGGTTCCCTTCAGCAACACATTTAGGAAATGGCACTTCATGGCCCTGTTGAGATGGGAGACTGGGCTGCAGGCTGTGGTGGAAATGGAACATCTTGATTTGGGAGAATCGGGCACGAAGAATTATCTGGCTTGGGAAGCTCCTTGGGAGGGGCGTGTATGACTCAGGAATGAGCAAGAGGAAGAGAAAGCCAATTTGTGACACCATGATGACCACAATATGGGCCCACCAGGGCAGAGTGGGAAAAAGATGTACAGAATGGTGGGGGAGGTCTAATCTGTGGGAAACCCAGGATTCCTGCACCGGGGCTCAAGGATACCCCACCTGCCTGTCCCTCCCAAGGGAGACCCCAAAAACACACCAAGTGCTGGACAGTCCCAGGGGAAGAGCTTGTCTTTTACATCACTCATTCACGATCAAGGTGCTTTGTGGCCTGTGCTCTGGCCCCAACACACCTCAAGGGCGGCGCCTGCAGGTCAAGGTAAACATCCTAAGATACCAACAGTGTGCCATGGGGCAGCAGCAAGGACAGGGTCTCAGGGCTGATGGACTCCAAATCCTCAAACACCCACTTCTGTGGAGACAAGGAGCAGGGACTCTGCTGTGGCCTCTAAAGACCTGACCTCGGCAGCACTGGAGCTGCCCTGGCTGTCTCCACCAGGCTCCGTGCACCTGGCCTTTCCCGGCCCTTCAACCATCAGGCTGACGCCTTACTTTTCTGGCCACTTCCCAGCCACCTAACACCCAGTTCCATTTAAACACTCCAGTTTCTCATCCAATTCAAACCTCATCGCCTGACCCAGGGCCAGCGGGGCCTTTTGGTCTCTGTTAGGATGTCACTGTCTCAGTGGGCTCCCCCACGGCCCCTCACTATGGCTACCAGCCCTGCTGCCTGCAGTCTCCCCTTCACCCCCTGTGGGAGCTTGGAGGGCAGGAGCTCTGTGTCCCTCACCGTGGGAGCTCTGGCACCTGGAAGGGGCCTGGCTGGGCACGTGCTAAGGAGCACCCAGCGAGCTTTAACTACTGGTTGAGATCTGCCTCTCCCTGGCACTCACTCCACTCCTGGCTGTTCCAACATGCCAGGCATGCTCCCCGCTGGAATGCCCCTCTGCCAGTCTGCACTGCCCAACACAGCAGCCATTGGCCACGAGTGACCACTCAACACTTAAAACGTGCCACGATCAAACAGAAATGTTCTGCGAATGCAAAATGCACGCAGGATTTTCAAGACTTAGAGTGAAGAAAAATAACATAATTTGTTGAGGGCCGTCCTGGACAAGATGGCACCTGGCAGTGAGCCAAAGGGCACTGGATACCAAAATAAGGAAGTACCCAAAAAAGTTGTTTGCCTACTAGTTCCTTGGAGATTTATGACGTGTTAACGCCAGGCTCTAGGATTGGCTATCTAGTATCATGCCGCACGTGGACAGCTCGTGATTCATATAGTGCTATGCTGACATTCCTCTGCATGCTCTCCTGCGTGAGAGAAAGCTTTGCTATAATTGGCTGATAAGCTAGGAGCCTGGGGGAGGAGAGAGGGAGAGGGTAGGAGAAGGGAGATAGTGGCAGAACAAAGGAGGCAGGAAAACAGGGAGGACGCAATAAATCTCGTCAACTAAAGATTGGTGGTGTCTCCTTTCTCCACGCCGGTTCCGTTGGACGGAACAATAATTTTTATATTGATTACATGTTAAAATTA
The DNA here is from genome assembly GCF_902686445.1 of Sciurus carolinensis. NCBI lineage: Eukaryota > Metazoa > Chordata > Mammalia > Rodentia > Sciuridae > Sciurus > Sciurus carolinensis. The sequence continues at coordinate 56,392,578 of NC_062228.1, read as the reverse complement.
TGATGTTTGGATTTATTGGGTTAAATAAGGCTAGGTGTGGTAGTATATGCCTGTAATCCCAGCAGCTCAGGAGGCTGAGGCAGGAGGACCACAGATTCAAAGTCAGCTTCAGCAAAAGCGAGGCACTAAGCAGCTCAGTGAGGTTAAATAAGACATTATCTAAATCAGTTCTACTGCCCAGTGTGTTCTGGCTACCTACAGGGCTTGTGCCCCTCATCTCCATTTCTCTGCACAAATGCTACTTTCCCAGCAGTGACAGGAGGCCAGCCTGAGGGCTGCATTAGGCAACTCAATGTCCTGGCTACCCCAGCTCTCTACCTGCTACTCCCTCTTCTCCGTGACAAAAGGCACTTCACCTGTATTCCTGATCTGATGCTGCTTTGTCCCCGAGTACGTCGGCTCCTGAGGGCAGAGTGGTGTCTGTCCCATCCATTGCTACATCCCCACCACCCACAACGGTGCCCAGCACAGAGCACTTGTGAATGAACGAACCAGACCAGGGAGGGCACAGACTTGCCTACACATCACTCAAGAGTAACAGGTGAGTGGTGCCCTGTGCCGTCATCTGGAGGGGATCCTCACCAATCACGACGTCCACAGGCAGCTGGGCTAGCAGAGACCCAATGGGGGTGAGGGCCTCCAAGCTGTCCAGGGCTCCTTGGTCCCGGAGGTAGAGAATGGCGGTTTCCAGACTGGCTGGTGGTGGGGGCTCAATGAAGGGGAAGGTTCGGGGATCCCCCACATCCATGCTCTTCATCTGAAATGAGAATCCAATGCCTCCAGGATCAGGGAAGAGGTGAGCACCTTAGGGCACAGGGTGGGAAATGGGTGGGAACCATAAACTCCTATTCCCAAAATGTCAACATCAAGGTCCATCATACAGAAGGAGGGGGCTGATGTCTGTATGTCTGTCAGCCCCACACATTTTCCACCTGACCTTTACTGTGGAGGAGAAGCACAAAGTCTAAGCCAGACCAATCCCACTTTCTCAGCCCTGCCACAGCTGCTGACTACTGGAATGAGCACATGACCTGAGCTGGGCCAATCAGAAAACTTCCCTGGGACTTGGCACACTAGAACTGGCAAAGATAAGTTTTGGCACCTTCTGACTGTGAGTAGCTAGAATGGAAACCCCAAACTGGTCTGGTCATGTTTCTCACAAACTGGAAACTAGCCCACCACAAAAAGGAGAAATCTTTGGGTTCTTCCTAAACTGGATGCGCCTCCTCCCAGACAGACATAAGAAGTGATAAAATTCTCTCATCTGCCTACAGGGGTTTGAGTTGTGTTTGTCTCACTCATGAACTAAAGAAGCCTGATTAATTCAGGGGCCCAGCAGGTGGCAAGGAGAATGAGGTTCCAGCACACGCCTTCACTGGGCCCAGCGCTATATACACAAGCAAGTCCCTTTCTGGTGACGAGATGAAGGAAAGGCTGGCAGAGCACCCCGTATGACTGCAGAGAGTGAGAAGAGCACTCCCAAGGCCTGCTGCCAGGCCTTGGTCCCAGGCTATAAGTCCTAGCCACCAGCTGGCAGCCAGCTGTTCACTGGCCCCTTTAACCAAGCCTTCTCCTTGTGTCAGAGAGCACCCAATACTCACTAAAATCAGACCATTAAATTAGAAGCTCTGGGAGGAAGGCTGGACGATTTCTTTTAAGTCCTCCAGGTCATTCCACACCCCTGGACAACTGCTGGAGGACATGTGTTCTAATTCTGCTGAAAAGACAGGATGAGAAACTGGCCAGAGGCTTCAGGAGAAGGTACTCATGACCTTAAAACTTAAGCCCACAAAGAAAGGCAGTTCCTTGCTTACACCTCATGATGGTAAAGGAGGAAGTGCCAGGCACACCAGAAAACCCAGCAACTCCAGAAGTTGAGGAGGGAGAATCGTAAGTTCAAGGCCAGTCTCAGCAACTTAGCAAGGCCCTATCTCAAAATAAAATAAAAAAGGACTAGGGATATAGCTTGGTGGTAGAGTGCCCCTGGGTTCAACCCCCCACTACAAAAGAAAATGAGGGGGTAGTGATGCCCATGACTGCCAGAGCCGTAAGCATGAAGCAAGCTCTCATGCCTGACAGACTCAGATGGAATCCTGATTCTGCCATTTACCAGCCATGTGACCTGAAGTAAGTTACTCTGCCTCTCTGTGTATTCTTTTCTTCATCCATATATCAGGAAAATATTATCTACCTGATGGAGTTTTTGTGAGGATAGAAAGGGTTATATACCTAAAACCATAGAACAGTGCTGAGTCCATAGGAACCACCAGACAAGTGGGCTTTGTAATCATCATCATAAGGACACCTGCTGACAGACTGAGGTTGGAAAGATGGAGAGAGCCCAATCTTCCTTGACACCACTGCTCCATCTCAATAACTAAGTCTATAGTCGTGGGCCTTCTTGTCACGGGAAGTCACAGATTTTTCTGTACTGTTAAAGCCAGGATTTTTGAAGTGGCAGGATATGAGTCAGGAGTAGTCACTGAGCCCATGTGGTGGGTCACAATCCACCACATTCTACCTTCATTTTGGAAAATGAAGGTAGAATAGAAAACACCATGTGGACCCCCACAGGAAGTGCTGGGTGGTGCCACTTCCAAGCTCACAATAGGCAAGCCCATGCAGACTCTATCGCTCATCTCACTCTCCTCTTCCTCTTATTCCTGAGCACAGACTACCCTTCCCAGCCTCCCCTGGGGTTAGGTGAGGCCCCAGGACTAGCTCTAAGCAGGACGGGAGCAAAGTGTCCACTTGTGGTCCTGGCCCCAAACCCATCTGTCCTCATGTCTCAGAATCTTGCCCTCCCCAGATGGATACAGATGCTGAAAAGGCTCCCAGGAAGATGACAGGGCCACAAGAGGGATGGAGACATCCGTGAACAGAGCAAACTGCCTGCCAATCCGAGACCTAAGATTCTGTTGCATTAGCTATTTTGTGATTGGGCCTATTTGTCACAGCAGCCCAAGCTGTGTGAGCTAAACTGAGACAGAAGTCATGACACAAAACATGATCAACAATGACTTTTAAAGCCACTTCCAGGGTTTCTTGAGCTGAAAGCATTCTGACTGTGAGTCAAAGCTTTAACCTTTGGAAGGGACGCATTGCTCTCGATGGCTTAGCCAGCTCCTGGCACTGGAATCCTGGGACTGGTCCTATCTAAACCCTGCCTGAGTTCCTCCTTGGCACCAGTGGGCAAGACACAGTTCCCTCCCAGGCATGCCTCACCTGCAGCACCAGCGCATCCAGAGCCACCCTGCGAATTTCTGGGACAGGGTAGGGGGCAAAGGCATCGTAGTCGGATTCGGCGTATAGGCGGAAGCAGACTCCTGGGCCTGTGCGACCAGCCCGGCCCTTCCGCTGCTCTGCGCTGGCCTGGCTGATCCAGAACTCCTGCAGCCGCTGCAGTTTGGCCTTCGGGTCGTAGCTCATCTCCTTCACCTTCCCTGCATGGGGAGGGAGTGCTGAGGGAGCATGGAGAGCAGCTAGGCCTGGCATGGCCCTCTACACACCTGGCGCTCCAAACATGTTTTAAATCAACAGCATGTCAATGTTTAATTGACAGCATTTTAAAAATGTTTTAATGGTATGAGATGCTAGAATGCTTTGCCACCAACACCACTCCAGCACCCACTGACACCTCAGAGCACTAACACTAACCAAGATCTATTCCGGGCCGACCCTGATGTTCTCTCAGTTTTTCTTCCATTCCCTATTCACACATCACTAGAGTCTGGATAGGGAGTGGCCCCCGAAGGTCCATGTGTTAAGGCTTGCTCCCTATCTTGACACTACGGGAAGTGCTAGGCACTCTGAAGAGGTCTTCAGGTCCCTGGGCACGTGCCCTTGAGGGAGACAGTACACTTTGCCTACCCTCTTTTACTTCCCAGCCATGAAGCAATCGGCTTTGCTCTGACACAGGCTCCATGATGCACTGCACAGGCCCAAATCAATGGGGTCAGTCAATCATGACCTGAAACCTCAAAAACTGTGAGCAAGATGAATCTTTTCTCTTTAGAAGTTGATTATCTCGGGTATTTGTTACAGTGGAAGAAAGTTGACCCAAATGTCTTTTATTTCTCAAGTCTTTGCTTCTTCAGAGGCTGTCATCTGACACATCTTGATGAAGCACCTATACTATGTGCAGGCACTGTAAGAGGCACTAGGGATAAAGCCATGGACAAAACAGAGGCCATGGCCCCCAGGACTGAAGAGAACACCAGCTCTTATCCATTTTAAGACCGAGCTTAAATCATGTAGCCTTAAAAAAAAAAAAAAGTTTTAAAGGCCAGCCATTTTCACATTTTATTGTATCTGAAAATGGGACATGCCTTTAAATCAACAGCATGTCAATGTTTAATTGACAGCATTTTAAAAATGTTTTAATGGTATGAGATGCTAGAATGCTTTGCCACCAACACCATCCCAGTGCCAATACAGGAAATAAAGGAAATGTTCCAGGCACCCAAGTGAATTAATTCATTTAACCCTTACAACCTGAGGGAGGTACTGTAATATTACTGCCATTTTGGAGCAGTGACATGACCCTGGACACAATAGCTGGCCCCAGTGTCTCCTAACAACTAGGCTGACTTTCCAGAGAACATTCTCTTCAGGAAGACATAAAATCAAATAGAGCAACATGGGAAGCAGAAATGGAAGCAGGGGGAGATCCTTTAGAGGGGCCAGGGTTGGCTTCTCTGAAAGGGAGACACTCATACAAATCCTGAAGTAAGGGGAGAGGTTGGGCCACACGGATATTCAGAGAAAGACAACTCTCAGCAGAGAGAACAGGTTAGGCCCTGGGGCAGAAGCAAGCTTGGAATGTTGATAAAAATTAAGATGCTGCCTCTCCTCCACAGACCCAATTGCCACCTACTTCCTGCAGTCCAGAGCCCCCTAGCTATTTCTGCCTATCTCTCTATCTCTGCCCCCCCCCTTTTTTTTTTTGGTACCAGTGATTAAACCTAAGGGCACTGGACCACTGAGTTCTTTATTACATTTTATTTTGAGACAGGGCCTCACTAGGTTGCTGAGGCTGGCTTTGAACCTGCGATCCTCCTGACTCAGCCCCCACCAGCCACTGGGATTACAGGCATGTCCCTCCATACCTGGCTTGGGACCCATATCTTTTCAAGGTCCTTGGGGTTGTGGTGGGAGCTGGAAGCAGTTCTTACCAGAATCTACTACGAAGCGGATCCCATCGATGGTGACTGAGGTCTCAGCAATGTTGGTGGAGAGGATACACTTCCGGACTCCAGGCGGTGCCACGTCAAATACCTGGGGGAAAGAGAGGAGGCATCAGAGACTAACTTAGTCAACAGACCTGTTCATCCAATGGCCTCCTGGATGTTCCATGGGCACCTCATATTTGTGATCTAAAATGGCCTTGACATCCTCCACTGGATCTTTTCCTGTGGAACCCCAACCTTAAAGGTGGATCACATCACCCCATCGCCTGGGCTATCCTGGCCCCTCCCTCTCCCTCAGCTCCACCTGAACATCTTGAACATTTCTTGAATTCCCTCCCTTTCCCCACAAACCCCAGACCCTTCCCTGGTTCAGGTCCCCCTTTCCCACTCTAGTCCTGTGCCAGACTGTCTCCGATTCCTGGGCCTCTAGTCACACCCTCGAATTCACTCCCCACACAGCAGCCAGAGGGATCTGCTAAAGTACCAACTGGCACTGCTCTGCCCCTTGCTCCTTGCTCAGAACCCTTCTAGAGTTCCCCAGTGCCTCAGGACAAAGTCCAAGCACCACAACAGGTCTTCAGGCCCCTGTGGCTTATCCTCACCCACCCCTCCAGTCCCACCTCTCCTGACTTCCTTTTCACAATCTGGACCCCAGACACACTGCATACTGTTTCCCTGTTACCCACTTTCTTTCACCATGGGCCCTTTGCACAAGCCCTTCTCTTGGCTCTAAGAAACAGTTAAGCACAGTTGTTAAGAGCAGGTTAAACAACTATGGCCTGCAGACCAAATTCAGTCTAACATGTCTCTATAAAGTTTTAAATAAAGTTTCATTGAAACACAGACTCACTCATTCAGCTTATGGCTGCTTTTATGCTGTGGTAGCAGAACTGAGTGTCTGTGACAGACAGTCTTTGGCCTGCATAGGTGAACATATTTCCTCTTTGGTCCTTTATAGAATGTTTGCCAACCTCTGGTTATGAGCTCTAGGGCCAAATTCCCCAGGTCACCGCCTCTTTCAGTTGAAGCCCATGCAACTATGCACAGTGCAGCTCACAGAAACAGGTTTGTGAAATCCTCAGTGCTACGTGTAGCTGCCTTTGACCTCCTCCTCCTTCCCTGACCCTCAGAGACCCCCATCTGTCCCTCTCTGCCTGGCTTTACATGATACCTTGTCCTGGTCAGCCACAGAGAGGGCGCTGTGCAGTGGCAGCACCACCCAGCGTTGGGTGTGGCTGGCATAGGTCTGGGCAGCCTCCAGCACAACACTGATCTCCGCCATGCCACTGAGGAAGACCAGGAGGTCCCCCCGCTCCTCGGGTGGGTACTTATTGTCAATGGCCTCCAGAACCCTCAGGAAAGGCCGTGGGTCCAGCTTCTCTGACTTGGATGTCGTTGGCTCTGCCTCCTGTGGCTGGTAGACAACCTGTGACAAGAGAGTCCCCAGATGAAGCATACCCTGCTGCTTCAGGGCAGAGCTCCAGGGTGAGCAGTGCAGGCTGCAGGGAAGACAGAGCGGTCAGGCAGCAGATGGCACAATCAGTGGGTAACTTCCAAGGATGTAATAAAGAAGCAAAGTACGAAAAGTAACTGGAAGTCTTCTGGGGTTTTGGTAATGTTTGATTTTTCAAAAATCTGAATATCAGCTACTACAAACATGTGCTTAATAGATGGAAAGTAACTGAACTATAGACTTCTTCTCTGTGTATTTTTTTCTTGAAGTGCTGGGGATTAAAACAAGGGGTGCTCTACCACTGAGTTACACTCCAGCCCCTGCCTCTTTTATGTTTTATACTGAGATAGGGTCTTACTACGTGGCCCAGGCTGGACTCAAACTTGTGATACTTTTCCCTCAGCCTTCCAAGAAGCTGGGATCTTAAGTGTGTACCACCACACTCAGCTACATGCATGTTCTTTTGTGTTTAATATATGACATATTCAACAAGAAAAAATAATCTAAATGGTGGAACCAGGCCTAAAGTACTAGAAAAACATTTCTCTGGAAGTTATTTATTTATTTATTTATTTAATTTTCCTTTTCTTGGTACTGGGGACTGAACCTGGGGACACTCTACCATTGAGTTACATCCTCAGCCCTTTTGTTTTACTTCTTATTTTGAAACAAGGGTCTCACTAAGTTACTGAGGCTGGTTTTGAACTATGATTCCCTAGTTCAGCTACCTCTTTCTTTTTTGATGGCTACTTATAATGCAGATTCATGGTCATTTAGAATCAGAAACCACAAGTGATAAATAAGTCCTTACCACAAGCTTCAACTGTAGACAAAAACAACTACCTAGGTCAGGTGTTGCGTGGGATTGGGAGGGGCGTCACTCCCAGGGGATGTGCATCAGTTTCTGCAGACATCTTGGATTATCATGACTCGGAGAAGGGAATGTTCCTGACATCTAGTACACAGGGGCCAGGGATACCACTAAATATCCTACAAGGACAGCGCCCCCCACCACCATGAATTATCTAGCCCAAAATTTCAAGTCTGCTGACTTTGAGAAACCTTGCACCATGAGATGGCAGAGCAACAAGGAAGAAGCCCAGGTCACTGAACAAGTATATGGAACAGAGATGCCTGGAATGGCCACAGTTTTATAAGAGAAAGATACATTTTTATCTTATTTTAGCCTTTGTATTTTGGGGTCTCTGTTATTATTTTATTTATATATTATTTTATTTATATATTATTTTAGCCTTTGTTATTTGGGGTCTAACAAGCACTTAGCACTATACCTGGCACACTGTAAATGTCCAAAAATCAAAGTCCTTAATTGAAGAAATGGGAAACAGAGCAGTAAAGAGAAGAGGCTTTTCTGAGTGTGTCCAAAGACCAGGTTGGAGGTCTGGGGAAGCACTAACCGTGATGGGGAACAGCCTCCCAGGCACCTGCACCACGGGAGCATTGCCAAAGTAGCTGGAGAAGAGTGAGATGTTGATGGTAGCCGACATGAGGATGACCTTGAGGTCAGGCCGCTTGGGCAGTAGGCCCCGCAGGACACCCAGGAGGAAGTCATTGTGGAGGTGTCGCTCATGAACTTCATCCACGATCAGGACTTCATACTGGGGCAGGCTGGGCTCCCGCTGGATTTGCCTCAGGAGCAGCCCCACTGTCAGGAACACGATTTTGGTGGCTGCTGAACGTGTGCTTTCAAAGCGGATCTGGTAGCCGACCTGGGGTAAGAGGGAGGGAGATGTCAGGGTCAAAAGAGGACCTTGGGCCTGGCCATCAGATCTCTATCCTGCCTGAATTGAAAGTCTGAGCCAGTGCCATGCCTGTGCATCAGACCCTGGAGCCCAGTGGGCTTGAGTCTGGATCCCACCACTGCTACTTAGTGCTGATGTCCTCGAGCTAACAGTCTACCTTAGAGACATGGTTTTTCTTCCACATGCTGTAGGAATAACCTGAGACAAAGCGCAGAAGTATCTGGCACACTGCCTGGTGTATAACATTCATTAATTATAACAGTAATAATCATCCTTTGAGTCTTCACTACCTGCCAGGACTACGCTAAGTGCTTTGTATGTATAGTTCATTTCATCCTCAAACCACCATTTATTTGATATCGGAACTATTATCTTGATTTCATGGATGGGGAAATTGAGGTCATTCATCCAAGTAACACAGTTAAAAAGAGGACTTGAGAGGAAACAGACTTTAACCCCTACCTCGCATCATCCACATACCCAAATCAATTCCAGATAAAGATGAACTGTGGTTATAAATGGAAAATCTCTTGGGGTTGGGGTTGTGGCTCAGTGGTAGAGCACTTGCCTGGCACATGTGAGACTCTGGGTTCTATCCTCAGCATTGCATATAAGTTAATAATTAATTAATAATTAATAATTAATTAAAGGTCCATCAACAACTAAAAAATTTTTTAAAAAACCTCTTAGGAAAAAAAATAGAACTATATTTTTTTTTTTTTTTTTTTTTTTTTGCAGTACTGGGGATTAAACCCAGAGCCTTGTGCTTGCAAGGCAAGCACTCTACCAACTGAGCTACATCCCCAGCCCAATAGAACTTCTTTATGACCTTTATGTACACAAAGTTTCTTAAACAGGACCCAAAGAGCACTAACCATAAAAAGAAAGTGACAAGTTGGATTATATCTAAGAAAGTTAAAGGCAACTCACAGGGTAGGAAATAAGAGTTGCGATACATAAATTCTACAAAAGACTCACATTCAGAATCTAGAAGGACCTATGAATCAAGAACAATGCAAAAGACAAATGGGAAAAAGACTTGAATAGACAGACATGTCACAAAAAAGATCTCCAATGGCTAATATCTATTTAAAAAGATCTTTAGATTAAGACCCAAAATTCAAATATGTGATATCACTACACATCCACCAGAAAGCTGGAATGAAAAAAAGCAGCAGGAGCTGGGGAGATAGCTCAGCCGGTAGAGTGCTTGCCTTGCAAGCACAAGGCCCTGGGTTCGATCCGCAGCACCGCAAAAAAAAGCAGCAGTACCAAGTGCTGGCGACAATGTGGAACATTATGCTGGTAGGAGCAGAAGTCAACATACCCACTCTGCACAATGGCTTGGCAGGATCTGCTGAAGATCAACACACCAGCAATTCCACTCCAAGACACCTACCCAACAGAAATATGTGCCAAAGGACACTAACGGGCATGTTCTAGAATGTTCTTAGCAGCACTATTCACAAGACCTGAAAGCGGAAATCCCTCAAATCCCTATCAACAGAAAGGATAACCAGACAGTACCTTCATAATAGCATATGGTACAACAGTGAGAATAAACAATGCGCACCCACACACCATACTTGACAGGAATCTCACAGACCTAATGCTGAGGGACAGGGTTCAGACACAAAATATAATGTATGATTGCATTTATAAAAGGCAAAAAAAATCTGTGGCATTCTATTACTAAGGTATGATCACCAAAATCAAGATCTATCATGAAGAATGATGATGATCCTTCTCTCAAGGTAGGAACAAGAGGTTTACGGGGAGGTTTATGGGTATAGTAGCTTCAGCTTTAATCTGGGTACTAGTTACATAAAGGTATTCAATTTGTGAAAATTAACTGACATATACTTATGAGTACTCTTATGTTTAGAGTACTGTCATTTTAACAACAAAAACTTTTAAATTAAAGAGAAGGGATTAGAACCCTAGAGATAATTATTAAGAAAGAATCAGGCTGGAGATGTCATTCTGGGGTACAGCACTTGCTTGGCATGTGGATTCAAACCCCAACAGGACCAAAAAAAAGTGTCCTTAATAACATTGTTATTATTTATTTTACAGACAGTTTAGAAAAAGATTGATGTAAATTTTGGACATCTCCCACTTTTTTGCTGTTAAAGTGTTATTACTTGCATCTTTGTTACACAGACCACATACAAACCAATCTATAGATAAAATTCTAGAAAAATCACCTCTGGGTCCAGGGGTAAGTGCTTATTTTTTCTTGACACTGCCTTGTGGACAATCAACTTATTTCCCAATATCACAATGACAAAACTGGGAACCTGATGTCCCACTCACCTGTGAGCCATACTGACTGAGGCTCTCAAAGCCAACACGCTTGGCCAGTGAGATGCAGGCAATTCGCCGTGGCTGGGTACATGCCACATGACTGAAGCCTGCAGCCAGCAAATACTGGGGTACCTGAGTGGACTTGCCACAGCCCGTGTCTCCAGCCACCACCACCACCTGGTGCTCCTTCAGTGTTTGCAGGATGCGGTTCCCATACTGGGCAATGGGAAGTGCTGCACGCTCACGCTGCAGTTTGGCCAGTCGCCCAAAGGCCTGCTTTTGGCCAAAGTCCAGGTAGTGCAACAAGGCCCGGCGGAACTCAGACATTCTCTCTGGGGGCAGGCGACTGCCTGGCCCCCGAGAGCCCCGAATGTCAGGGCTAAGGATGGAGAGGTTGATGCGGTAGCGTGGGTCATAAGTGCGAGGCAGGTCAGCCAGAGCTGGGATCTGGTGTTTGGGATGACCAGGGTTTTTCTCCTCCTTCTTGGAGGTCTTGAGAGTCTGGAATCTCTGCAGGCGTTCAAAGAAGGTCCAGAACTTCTGGCACTCCTCGGAACCCTGACGGATATAATTCTCATCCCGAAAGAAGGCATCCTCCAAGAGGCGACGTGTCTCTGGACAATTCCAGTCCCATTTCTCTGGGGCCTCTTCCTCACTGGGAGTCCAGTGGTGGCCTCCGTGATCCCTATCCTCCCTTGTCCTGGGAGGAGGCATGCTGCTTATCACAACGCGGTCACAAAATTGACCTCAGTTCTGATCATGTGGACCATATATTCTCATCCATTCCCTGCCTCCAGAAGAGGCCAATGTCTGCAATAAGGAACCACTTTTTCTTCAAAGAGCTAATTTTCCTTCTCTTCCCTGGTTCAGGATCACCACATTAAAAAAGGATGGTGGCCAGGGACCAGGTTGAGCTATTGTCACACAAGCCACCTCATGACTCCTGCAGTGATCTCTAGGAGGGACAGAAGTTCTTTCCAGGTTTCAGGCCCTGGATTCTGAGAGAGAGAATAAAAGCCATTTGTTCATTTTCAGAAATAATTACCAAATGTCTGCTATTTGTCAAGCACAAGACAGAAAAGAGGAATAATGAATAAGACACCTGAATCCATACAGATTACAGTGGTCACACAAGAAACACTTCACCAGACTATAACAGTCCAGTGACTGGGACTGTAATAAGGAAGCCCAGGGATGTGCAGGAGCCCAGAGGTACTGCCTGTGCTTGGGAGAAAGGGAAGGAACCCCAGAGGAGGGAATATTTGACCTGAGACTTAAAGAACTATAGTCAAAAGCAAAATCTTGGGCTGGAGTTGTGGCTCAGTGGTACAGCACTTGCCTGGCATGTGTGAGGCTCTAGGTTCAATACTCAGCACCACATACAAATAAATAAAATGAAAGATCCATTGGCAACCAAAAAAATATTAAAAAAAAAGCAAAGTTTCGCTTTGAGAGGCAAAACACAGGTGTAATCTAATGAAAGACTAAGGCCAGGGCTCTTAATCTGAGGTCCACTGAGCTTCGGGACACTAGAAACCCCATGGGAACTTTTACAAGTGCTGTGTATGTATTGTTTTTGCCGGTCTGGCACACTCCTTTCCCCTTCTTCTGATGAAAGTATCTGCCTTCCTTTGGAGAACAGCCCTTTAGTTCCACAAGGTTCTGTTGACCTTTAAGTCCAAGAACTCATATTGGCTGGGCAAGTGAAAAAAGGCCTTACCATGGAACTCTAGTCCCCCTTTCATCAGAGACTGGTCTGAGCAGAGGACACATAACTCAGTAAGGCCCTTCTTCTCTGCAATTCATCCTTGGTTACTAGGAAAGAAAAGCTCCCCTTTTATCTATGGTGACTAGACAAGTTTGCTGGTTATAGCTCTGGAGTTTTAATCTTTCTGGAAATCTATGCTAGAGAAAAACTCACATAATGAGCAAAATGAGGCACATGCAAGAATGGTCACTATGCAACTACAGGGACAGGGAGATGGGGAAGAAGCTGGCAGCATCATTTAGTGCTCCAGGCTTCATTCCCTTCAACCCTCCACTTCTTGGCTACATAAGAAAAGGCCCTACGCTTTAAGTTGGGTTCTGAACTCAGGTGAAAATGTCCCACCTAATAAAGCACAAACTCTTGTGCCTGCAATTTCCTGGAGGGAAGTTCATCACTGAGATGGGGCTTATGACCTTAAAAGGGTTCAGAGCCTTCTTTAATACAGGATTTGGAGACAGGCAGATCTGGGTTAGAGTCTCATCACTAAGTAGGTGTGAGGCCATTAGCAAAATGACTTCTTTGGTTTTCTTCACCTATAAAATGAGGGCAATATCCATCTGAAAACACTGGAATGCTCATTACCTAGCCAGGCACAAAGTTGCTAAATAATAACTAGTATTTAAGTCCTCAAGTGCTTTTCCCCACAGGAAGATAACCAACGTGGGAAAAGAGCAGGAGGAACAAAAGGCACACAGCCTGGAAAAGATGGCACACAAGGCCGCAAATCACCTTTATAATGGTATTAGCAATGCTTTTTACCTACTCTGCCTTCCATCTCTCAAGGGCCATCATGGAACAGAGTTCAGAGATTGTCTCTGCAGTCCCAGAGGTAAAAACTCAGGCCAATTTTGGGAATTACTAGACCTAGAAATTAGTTTCGAATGGAGGAAGACCTCATGAACTGGCAAAGGTGTTTCCCACACATACAGCAGTCAATGTGCAACATGCACTGCCTCTTGGTAAACACAGGAGCCTGGGGATGCCAGGGATGCTTCAGGAGGAATTCCTGTTCCAGGAGAGGAGAATGAGGCCTGAAGAGTACGGTGACACAGAGGTGGCGATTCTCACAGAACAGGGACAAAGAAAAGGAGAGGGTTTCTCTTCAGTGACAAACTGCCTAAACACACTGGGCCCAAAGAGAACATTCGGGTCTCTCAAGGAATCTATTCTCCTAGGTTTTTAGATCATCTGGATCTTCCAGTTTCTTTACAACTACATCTCTTACCAATTGTTGCCATTAATTCTCCAAGGCTCACATCCCTCAGTGGGTGTTTCCCTCTCTGTCCACCTTGAGGCCTTGGTCTCTTTTTCAGATCACCTTACTCATCATGCCATCTATCTCTCTTCCCTTTCCTAATCTGGTACCACCTCTATTCATTTATCTGAGTCGATGTTTTAGTTTGATTATCTCTGTAATCAAGTCTCTCTTTCCCCAACCTGCTTCAGATATCCATTTGAGTTTCTCCAACTTTGCTTTCTGTCTGAATCTTCTTTCCTGTTTCTCCATCTCTGCCTCCCAGTTCGCTATAACCACCTCTTCATTTCTCCATCTACTACTTTGTCTCCAATGGTCTGAATCTTTAATACCCAGGATATATCTATGTATTTTAAGTGGCTTTTCTCACAAATCTAAAAAAGTCCTGTTTTACTGAGCCGGAGGTCAGGTAAGTAGATGAGGCGGATGAGGAATTCCAGCCTCGCGTTTCCAGTTCCACTTCCTTTCTCCATTTCTCGCATCTCCAGTTTTTGCTTCTCCTGGCCCCTGCGGCCACCTTTCCATGTCTGTCTCTGCCTGGTGACCAGCCCCTCGTCCTCCTCCACGTGGCTGCGCTCTGGGGTCTGACTCGGTTCCTTTCTACTCTCCCTCCATCTCTCCCTGAGCCTCTCGGCAGCCCCCGTCCACCCGGTGCCCTCGGTCTCTCTAGTTTTCGGCTTCCCTCCTGTCTCGCGCCTCAGTTTCTCGAAGCTTCTTTTCATGCCTCCATCTCTTACAGTCTCGGGCCTCCCTCTCCCCCAGGTTGTCGGGGGTCGCTCAGGCGCCTTCCCCGTCTGTTTCCGTCAGTCCCCGCGCCCTCCTCGGGCTTCCTCCCGCATGTCTCCTCATCCGAAAATGTCCCTCACCCCGCGGCTCGCTCCTAAGCTACCAACACTCAGCCCGACTCCGCACGCCGCCGCCGCCGCCGCCACCGCCTACCCGCGCGCGCCCCGCCCCTCATCTCACCGACAGCCGCGGTCGCCCCCACTTCCGGGTCCAAGAACGCCCCCTCACGCGCGCGAAGTCAGGTCTGCGCCTGCGCAGCACCCCGCCCCGCCCCACCGCAGACAGAAGAACCAGTGGGGAGCGGAGGGCGGGCGAAGATCCATTCTGCGCCTGCGCACAGCACAGCCTGCCCCGCCTCGCTTTGGGCGGAGCCTCGGGTGACTATGCGCCCTCTAGGGGCCGTAGGAGGCATTGCCGTAGAAATTAGCAAGCGCCTCCTTCCAGGTCCTCACGTCCACCCCCGCGATGGACACCTGCACCCCAGGAACCCCGGACACCGGGGTTTTAATGCAGCCAGGAAGCTAACTGTGCCCAGGCACTATTAAAGCAGTCCTGTGATCACGCTGTGAAGGTATAGTTCTCTAATAAATAATCAAACACAAACCCCAACTCCCTGAAGGCAGGGGCCATCTGTGTCTTGAATACCCTGAACGCCCCCCTGCTCAGCGCAGTGCCTGACGCGGAATAAATGGTCAGCAAGTGTGTGTTGAGTGAGTGACCAAATGAGAAAAGTAAGCCCTCTATAGCACTAGATGTGCCAACCATTGGGGGACTGATCTTCAGTTTCCCCATTGAAAAAAGGGGCTAACATCTACTTTTCCCAGGGTCGCGGGTGTTTGGTAGTGGTGCTGGGGGTGGAACCCAGGGCCTCGCTTATGCTAGGCAAGCACTCTACCACTTACCTACATTCCCCAGTCCGACTTTTCAAGATTGTTCGAGTGGAAAAGTGTACATAACCTGTTTTCCACCACTTTATATACAGGAACTCAATAAATGTTAAATATTTTATTTTTATTGGTATATGCTTCCCATCATTCCCTTTTCCTTGACATAACATTACCCAGCCAGGTGCACCCCTGTAATCCCAGCAGCTTGGGAGGCTGAAGCAGGAGGATCACTGAGTTCAAAGCCAGCCTCACCAACTTAGCGAGGCCCTAAGCATCATAGCAAGACCCTATCTTTCAATAAAAGATTAAAAAAAAAAAAACCAAAAAGGGCTGGGAGATGTGACTCAGTGGTTGAAAGCCCCTGGGTTCAATCCCTGGTACCCCCAAAAAATAAAGCATTACCCTAAGAAGGGACAAACTTCAGATCAGGAGTCTTAAGAAGGGACAAGCTTCAGATCAGGAGTAGTTTCTAAAAACTGAGGGGACAACTGTGAACAAAAAAAGACAAAAGTCCCTGTTCCCAGGGAGTTCACATGTCAGTGGGAGATAGAGAGACACAAAAATAAAAGTAAATAGAATGTTAAGCACTTGCCTGCTATGAGGAAAAATACAAGGCAGGAAAGGAGCATATGGCATGATGCTGTTTTAAGAAGCTGGTCAGAAGACATCTTCCATAAAATAGCATTTGAGCAGAAGGCTGAAAAGAAGTTGAGAGCCATGGAGACACCTGGAGGGGAGGCATCCCAGGAAGAGGAAGCTGCAAAAGTGAAAGCTGAGATGGGAATGACGTGATGAGCTCCAGAAGCATCCAGTAGGCTGGAGGGAGAGAGGACGGAGGAGTGATAGGGGGCCAGGTGGGTGAGGAGGGGGACACCATGGCAAAGACTGAGGCTTGTACTCTGAGTGAGGCCGGAGCCGTGGGAGGAATTTGAGCAGAGGAGGGACATGAGACATGCTCTGCCCTTGGCTTTAACAGGACTCTCTGGCTCCCCTGTGGAGAACAGATGGTAAGGAACCAAGAGAAAAGGGAAACTAGGAAGGTGGCCACTAAGAGAAAGAGAAATGGCAGCAGCTGGGCGCAGGTGGTGGCTGAGGAGATGGCGGGCACCGCCTGGGTTCTGGAGACCTCTTGGAGAAAGACCCAGAGAGATGCATTGACGCACTGTCGATAGAATCTGAGATAAAGAGGGATGTCAGGAATGATCGTAAATGTTTTTGTCCTGAGTATCTGGGTATACAGAGCTGCCATCCACTGAGATCATGAAGATGTGAGAGGAGGGCTGAGAGAGAAAATCCGTGCTCTGTCTTGCGCACACAGGCCGAGCGGCCGAGCGGCCATTATCCAAAGTGCTTGGGACCAGAAGTGTTTTGGGATTCGTATTTTTTTCAGATTTTAGAATATTGGCGTATATACATAATGAGATCTCTTGGGCATAGCACCTAAATCTAAACACGAAATTCATTTATGATTTATATATGTCTTCTACACAAAGCCTCAAAGGAAATTTTACACAATCTTTCAGCATGTCTAACATTTAAAAAAAATATTTTTAGTGGTAGATGGACACCATTTACTTTTCTGGGGTGCTGAGGATCAAACCTGGTGCCTCACACGTGCTGGGCAAGCACTCTACCACTGAGCCACAACCCCAACCAGGATGTCTAATCTTGTAACTACAACACATCACATGAGGTCTGCGCGCTGAGGAATTTTCCACTCATGCCATCGTTTCACTCAAAAATTAGGGATTTTGGAGCATTTTGGATTTCTGGTTTTCACTGTAGCGATGCTCGGCCTGTATTAAGTTTAGGTTAGTGGGGTTTTTTGTTTGTTTGTCTGTTTGTTTTTGTTTTTTTTTTTTTTAGTTGTTGGTTTTTGCAGGGGTACCAGGGATTGAACTCAGGGGCACTCGACCACTGAACCACAATCTCAGTCCTATTTTGTATTTTATTTAGAGACGGGGTCTCACTGAGTTGCTTAGCACCTGGCTTTTGCTGAGGCTGTCTCAGCCTCCCAAGCCACTAGGTACTACAGGCCTGCACCACCACACCCGGCCTGGGTTAGTTATTGACCAAGTGTGAATGTCAGATGAGCTGCTGGATATAATTATCAAACATTTGGGAAATAACTCTGAGAGAAGACGATTCATACATTATTATCAAAAGAAGAAGCAGCAGAAACAAATTAAGAATTTTACTTAAAATTTCCAAACAAGGCCTACAGTTGTTTAAAAAAAAAAAAAAAGAAAGAAAATCAGAAGAAGGACAAGTATAACGCTGCCGAGATAGCTCCTGTTGGAGAAGAAGGACAATTATAAATCAGGAAATCACAACCTGCCAGGCACAGTGGTGCACGCCTGTAATCCCAGCGGCTCTGGAGGCTGAGGCAGGAAGATCACAAGTTCAAGACCAGTCTTAGCAACTTAGTGAGACCCTGTCTCTAAATAAAATATAAAAAGGGCTGGGGATGTGGCTCAGTGCTTAAGTGCCCGTGGGTTCAACCTTCAAAAGAAGTCACAACCTACCGACAGTAGGATTGAGTAGCACACTTGAAACTAATTCTTGGAAAAATCAGCAAGACATGGTTCTTTGAAAACTTAAACAAATCAAAATTTTATTGCTAAAAACAAACAAATATCACCAATAAGCAAACAAGAACAAAAACAAGGAAAATTTACATTGAATTTTAAAAATAGATTATTTTTAATGATTAAGGGAATTTTATGTAAAATTGCACAGAAATACATTTGGAAGCTCCCAAGAAATTCACTCTTCTTTAAAAAAAAAAAAAAAAAGGCTAATGAATAAGGTCTGAAAGAATTTAAACCCTACCAAAGTTGTTTTTGAAAGTTATCAAAGAACACCCAAGTGATACCTGGCCCTGGTGGGTTCATGGACGGATTTTTTTTAACCTTTCAAGTAGCAATATAAATTGTCCGAGGGGGGAAAAATTCATTGTACAAGACAGACCTCTTAATAATTCATGTGTAACAATTCTGAATAAAATACTGAAACTAAAACATGAATCACTGAAAACCTAATATGCATTCCTATATCATATGAAGTAAAAACAGTAAGAAAGAGGCTACCACCCTCAGGAAGCCTACAGTCTAGTTGGGAAAAAAAAAAAAAAAGGATCTAGACAAATAAAATTTGACTGTTTCTTAGCTGTAGGATAGGAGGAGAGACAGAAATTAAAGAGGTCCAGTTGTCACCCTTGGGGAATTTGTGTTTTATCTGAGAACTTGTGCTCCCGAGACTCATAGAAAGGGAAAGCACCTCTGCCTAAGAAAAGCACGATTCAGGGTGGGCTCCCTGGAGGGCATGCCATTTGAGCAAGGCCTTGAAGGAAAATTTTGGCGATGAAGAGTGCGAGCATTGAAGTCAAGTAAAACAAATCAAATTCCAGCTCTCCAGTGTCCTTGCTGTGTGATCTTGGGCAAATGACCTCCCCTCCCTGTGCCTCGACTTATAAATTGAAGCATTTCACCCTGTCTGTGGGTTGATATGAGAACTACCTTGCTGTGGTCTGGATATGATTTAACTGTGTCCCCCTCTCTAAGGTTTGTGGGATTAGAGGCTGGTCCTTGAGATGACGCTATCGGGAAATGCTATGGCCCCTTTAAAAGGTGGGGCGGCTCTGGGAAGGCGGGTCTCCCGCAGTTCCTTGCCTCTCATAGGCTAGTTGAGCAAGCCTGGCCCCGCCCCGCTCTGTGCTCCGGATTGGCAGGCGGTCTGCCCCTGCGCACACACTCCCACCTGCTGTCCGCTAGTAGGCGGTGCAGACCAGGGGACCCTCACTGAGCCTGTGCTATGCTACTCGGACTTTCAGCTTCCTAACCTGCAAACCAAACCTCTTGTGTTTCTTTTTTCCCCATAAGTAGCCTGTGTCAAGTATGTGGTAACAGTAACAAAAAGGTGACTAATGTGTACTCTCACGGAGAAATATGTGCAGAGTGCCATCCATACACAGGTGCCACTACCACACGGTTCAAAAGACCCAAGCAGTCAGGCACGGTAGCACATGCCTGCAATCCCAGCAACATGCGAGGCTGAGGCAGGAGGATTGCAAGTTCAAGGTCAGCCTCAGCAATTTAGTGAGGCCCTAAGCAACTTAGTGAGATCCTCTCTTAAATTTTTTAAATTTTTCAAAAGGGCAAGGGGATGTAGTTCAGTGGTAAAGCACCCCTGGGTTCACTCCCCAGTACAAAAAAAGGAAAAAAAGGGGGGGGGGGGGGGTAAATCCCCAAGCCGTTGAAATTCTAGAGGAGATTCTAGAGAGGCAGGGTCTTATGGAACTTTCCACAGTGTTGGGAATGTTCTATACCTTTGCAGTCCAGAATGGCAGACACCAACCACATTTGGCTCTTGGACCTTCAACTATGGCCAGGGTACCTGAGGACTAAATTTTAAACTGCAGTTAATTTTAGTTCAGATAGTCAGAGGTGACTTGTGATCACCGAATCAGACAGCACAGATGAGACAGGCATTCCAGCCAGCTTGAAAAAAGGCTCAGAGGCTTGAGAAGAAGCTGCCCAGGCAGTTTGTATAAGCTCCCTGTAGCTGCCGTAACAAGCACAGTGACTGAAAACAGTGACTGAATATGACATATTCTCTTAAAATGTTGGCAGTCCAAAGTTTAGAGTCAGGGTGTCGGCAGTTCTGCTTTCCTTCTGGAGGTTTGGGAGAGACTCTGTCCCTGCCTTTTTTCAGCTTCTGGAGGCCACCTGCATTCCTTGGCTTGCAGAACCTTCCTCTTGTCCCTGGAACCTCTGTTCCAGTCATCACATCTTCTGCTACTGACTCCAATCTCCTGTCTTACTCTTTAAAGGATCCTTGTGATGACTTTGGGCCCACCTGGACAGACCAGAATAATGTCCCCATCCTTAACTTCATTATATCTGCAAGTCCCTTTTGCCATGTAAGGTTCCCTAGTGTCAGGAGGTTAGGATGTGCACAACATCGGCAGCCATTAGTATGTCTACTACAGGGTCTGAGAAGCTAGAGCAGAAGTGGTGGAGAGAAGCCTTGAATGCCAAGCCAAGGGGCTTGGACTTGGCCTTTTCTTCAAAATGCCATAATTCATCAGCATCCCAGTACGTCTGCTCTACCACCCTGATCCAAGTTACTACCACGTCTTTTTTGCTTGGACTATTGCAGTAGCCTCCTCACTGGGTTCCTCACTCCTTGCTTCCCATAGCCATCTCCACCAGCAACCAGAGAGGGGTTTTATTAAAATCTAAGTCAAATCAAGATGCTCACAGTAAGGAACTTGGAAAAGAAATATTGAATGCTCTGCCTTCAAATTTTAGATAAACAACAAATAATTTTTTGAGTATAAGTATGTCCAAAATATTTCATGGGACTTACTAGGCCAGTGCTCTACCATGAGCTACACCCCCAGGTGACCTCAGGGCCTTTGCACTTACTGCTTGGCTGGTCCCTCTGCTTGGAACAATTTTTTTCTCTCAATTATGCTCTCCCTTGTTCAGGTTTTGGCTCCCATTTCACCTTCCCTGAGGGACCCTTCTTGACTGATCTCCACTGTCCCACCCAGCCCTCTTTGTCTTCTTTAGATTTCTTAGCACAGATCATCCTTCACATGTTCCATATTCATTTATTTGTTGGTTTATGGTCTGTCTTCTTCCCCCATAATGTCAGCTGTCTGAGTGCAGGATTTATGTCTCTTCTGGTCACTACTATGCCCCCGTGCCTATATCAGTGCCTTGCATACAGCAAGTGGATAATGAATGTTCTTTGAATGAATGGATAAAATGAGCCCCTGGATCCAGCCATGCCTGATGCTGTTTGCGAAATGGACTAGGAGATTAAAAGACAGTGTCCCTCTTGCCTACACCTCCATCTCTGACACCAGGTCATGACTGGTGAATACCTTGCTTACCACATTTTCCTCTTCATCCTGGGACGACCTCAGGGCAAAGTGACAGGCAGCTGGCAGTGACCTACGCAGTTGAGCCCGCCCAAAATACAGGAAGAACATAGGATTGAGGCAGCTATGAGCAAGGGCCAGGCCCACGACCAGGGGTTCAGCCCGCAGGGCCCGGGCCAGGAGCGCGGAGTTGGGGGCAGCCACGGTGAGCACCAGCCCCAGGAGGTGGTAGGGGGCCCAGCAGATGAAAAACCCCACCACGACGGCCACGCCCAGAGGCCAGTGTCGTCGGGTCACCCGGCACAGGAGGACGCCGTGGCAGCCGACCACGAAGACCAGCGGCCCCAGGAAGCCAAAAGTAAACCGAAGGGCCGTCACGGTGTACTCGGCCGCGGCGGAGCCCCCGTAGTCCACCACGCACAGCAGCCGGGCCGGGAAGTGCTCCTGGTGCAGGCGGCGGTGCAGCGCCGAGGGCACCGTCAGCAGCAAGGCCAGGGTCCAGGCTGCGCCCTGAGCCGCCCGCACGGCACGCGGCCGCCGCACCGCAGCCCACCCCGGGAGCCCGAGGGCCCGCAGGCAGAGGTCGGCGCTGAGCGCGGCCAGGAGCAGCACGCTGGCGTACATGGACAGCAGGATGGCCGAGGGCAGCAGCCGGCAGCCGGCCGCGCCGTAGGGCCAGTGGCCTTCGCGGGCGATGGGCACCGCCAGGATGGGGAGGGACAGGCAGCACAGCAGATCGGCCACGGCCAGGTGGAGGAGCCAGGTGGCCCCCGCCCGCCGGCCGGCCTCCTTCCCGGCCACCCAGGCCACCATGACGTTGCCCGGCACCCCCACCAGGAAGACTGCGGCATACAGCAGCAGAGGGGCCACGCGGAGGGTGTCGGTGGCGACGCAGGAGCCATCCGGGCAGTCCACGGGGACATCCAGAAGGTCACTGTAGTCCCCGTACTCCAAGGGGTAGCTGAGAGAATCGTTCTCCATCTGGGTCCAGACACCTGGGCAGGAGAGAAACCCAGCGAGATTTCAGAGTAGCAAGCTCCGGAGGGTTTGGGACTCCTGGGGTAGTGGAAGCCACTCCACCAGCATCCTGGGCACCGGAATACCGGGGCCCTAGCCCACTGGCATCTGGAAGACTGGAGCTTTCAGCACTTGCTCCCTGGAATTCTGGAATATTGCAACCTGGAATTCCAGCACAACCGAAGTTTTGTTTGTCTGTCTGTCTGTCTTTGATACTGGAAATTGAACCTAGGGGTGCTCTACCACTGAGCCACATCCCCAGCTCTTTTTATTTTTTAATTTGAAACAGGGTCCCAGGCTGGCCTCTAACTTGCCATCCCCCTGCCCCAGCCTCCCAACTCACTGAGACTCCAGGCGTGTGCTATTGCACCCAGTACAGAAGCCTGGAACTCCTGGATGCTCAGATGTTAGAACGCCGGCTTGTGCACGGTCTGGAGTTGTAGGGTATTGAATCTTTAGAACCCCAGTAGGTCAGAAAACTGTGATTCCAGAATGTGAACACACTGGAGCCCGAGTTCATCGCTAGCTTGAAATTCTACAATAGGACAGCAATGGTAGAACACTGTCACAATAAAAATCTTGGAATTATAAAATATTAATTTATTAGAACCCTGGCCAATTATTATTTGAGTCAGGAGAATCACCTTGGGACCTGCCTGGGCAACATAGCAAGATCCCATTTTGAAAGAAAGAAAGACATCTCCTTTTATAATTATAAAAAATTAAAAATAAAAATGAAAAGCAAATGAAACAAAATATTGTACTCTAACTGTTCATCAAGAGGGGAAAACAGCCAGGTACGGTGGCGCACACCTGTAATCCCAGCAGTTCAGGAGGCTGAGGCAGGATTGTGAGTTCAAAGCCAGCCTCAGCAACTTAGCAAGGTCCTAAGCAACTCAGTGAGACCCTGTCTCTAAATAAAATACAAAATAGGGCTGGGGATGTGGCTCAGTGGTGGAGTGCCCCTGAGTTCAATTCCCAGTGTCAAAAAAAAAAAAAAAAAAAAGAGGGAAAACATCCATCTGTGTTCACAGCCAAAGTATTTGTCTTAGTTCTTTTTCATCTGCATTTTCTGATCTTGATACCATGGAAATGCACCTGTGAGCAATCTTTCCATCCTTTTTTAGCATAAACAAGATCGTGGGAAAACACGCGGACAGCGGAGTGCTCATGTCACACAGGTTCAGCTTTCTGGATTTTGTACCCTGAATATGCCACGTAACTGGCACACAGATGGAGAGCCAGAGCCCTTACAGAATCCTACTGCTTTTCATTCTTAAAATCATGTTAATACTGAGAAGGCGCGACCATGAAAGATGGAATTCGTGACCATTCATTCATTCACACAACACAGTTCCTGAGCCCTTGTTCTGTTCCACGTGCTGTTCCAGGTCCTGAGGCACAGCAGGGGGTCAAGACAGACAAAAGACTTTCTCCTGGGAGCTCACGCTCCAGTGGGAGGATTCAGTCATCAAGACAGAGTGAGCAAAATACATTGTGTCTCATAAGGTGACAAATGCCATGGGGAAGCTGCCACGGGGGAAGTTACATGAGTGGGCAGGAAATGCTTCTCTCAGTTGGTGACACTTGAGGAAAAAAACTAAAGGAGCCAGGCGCGGTGGCACACCCCTGTCATCCTAGCAGTTCGGGAGGCTGAGGCAGGAGGATTGTGAGTTCAAGGCCAGCCTCAGCAACTTAGCAAGGCCCTAAGTAACGTAGCCAGACCCTGTCTCTAATGTAATATAAAAAAGGGTTACAGGGGCTGGGGTTGTGGCTCAGTGATACAGTGCTTGCCTGGCATGCGTGAGGCCCTGGGTTCCATCCTCAGCACCATATAAATAGAAAAGATAAAGGTATTGTGTCCACCAATAACTAAAAATAAAAAGAGCTGGGGAGGCGGCTCAGTGGTTCAGTGCCTCTGGGTTAATCCCCAGTAGAAACAAAAATCTAAAGGAATTGAGGGAGGGTACTATGTGAAGATCTGGGGGAAGAGTGTTCCAGGCAGAGGGAACAGCCAGTGCGAAGGCCGTGAGGCCAGAACATGATCAAGTTCAAGGAAGAGCAGTGAGGAGCAGATGAGGGGGACAGGGTGGCGGGGCTGGAGTACCTCGGGCCACACGGGCTGGTAAGGACTTAATCTTGTATTGCTAACAAGATGGGAGCCAGGGGAGGGTGCTGAGCAGAGAAGCAATAGGATCTACCACCAATAATCACGTCACCATTTATTATGCGCATCCAGTTGTGTACCAGGCATTGGTCCAAGCGGCTTTAAGTGGCTTTAAACATTGTGTCGTCGCACCCTCCTACACCAACCCTCTGATTTTGATACTGCTTTGTTAAACCCATTCTGCAGATGAGGAAACTGAAGCACAGAGAAGGTGACTTACCCAAGATCACTCAGGTAAGTCGAGGACAGAACCGAGTTTCCAGCCATGTCAGCCCCACTCTGGAGCCCCGTGACCTGGGGCGTCCGTCATCCCCGAATCTGGGACTCCAGAGCTGGAGGGCAACACAGCTTGTGGCCCCAGTGGATCGCGGCTCTGTGACCGCGCTGGTCATTGCAGCGGTCTCCCTCACTTCCTGCCCTGGGGAGGGAGTCACTGAGGTGGACCCCCTCGCCCGTCCGGGGAGACCCTGAGGGGTGATGGGCGCCGCGCACCTGGCTCACAGGGGAACTCGACTGGACGGAGCTCTGGGGACAAGAGGAGCCAGACGGGAGTCCCCGCCCTGCCCCATGTCAAAGTGGCCCTGTGGCCCTCTGCTGACTATTATGGGTTGGCTGGCACTGCCCCAAGCTCTATCTGGTGCTGACATAACAGGAAGGACAGAGAGGAAGCCAGGCTCCCCACCCTGCCTGGCAGCACCTGAGGTCAAGCCGCTTTTTTGTGGTCGTGGAGTTGGGCACTCTGCTGCCGTCATCCCCAGAGTGAAATGTGCTGGCCTCTACAAACCACAGCCCTCACCATCCTGTGGCCTTGGGCAAGTCCCCTGGGCCTCAGCTTCCTCCTCTGGAGAGGGGATAATGGCATGCCTGCCCCCAGGGCGACCTAAGAATCCAGCTCGTTGAACGGGCACATCAAGGAGGGAAGCGGCAATAGCACTAGGCCACAGTGAGCGCCACTCACCTGAGCTGCCATTGTGCCCATCCCCAAGACCCCCGGGACCCACCCTGCTCAGCTCCTGCTGATTCAAACCGACAAACTTCCTGTGCACAGGCAACGGTATCGTCTGCCACATTTCCTCCTGAACATTCTAAGCAGAAATGGGGACAGGACACCGACGTCCCATCTCTTCACCTTTTCCTTTTAGTTTGCCTTGGATCCGCTTCCCCCTCTGTCTACTCGCATCTGCCTCACACTTCACGACAGCTTCGAACTTAGTCCAGAGCTGGATGGGTCATGCCTACTCACCAGCCTCAAACTAAAGGCCTTTCATAAGAACCGTGAGGATCATCATGAGAAGCATTCTTCTCTCGGTTTTATAATAAATCACCTTTGTGTATTTATATAGACTGCATTTACATGCTTCCATCTACAGATAAAACATCATGGCCATTATTATTTTTAATAATTAAAATAACAGGTGATGTTCATTGAACACCTATTATGTGCCTCTAACAATCCTAGGAAGTGAGTATGACTTTATCCCCATTTCCCAGAACACCAGCATCGCCCCGCCCTGAGCTCCACACCATTCCCGGCATCCAGGACAGTGCTCAGCACACGGTAAGTTCCCGTTCAACACCTGGCCAGTGAAAGAAAGAAGACAGAAATGGACACACAGAAGCCAAGAGCCTTCTTTCAGCCTCTCAAGAGCTGGGGATGTAACTCAGTGGCAAGGCCCTTGCCTAGCATGTGTGAGGTTCTGAGTTCAGTGCCCAGCACGTCCAAAACAAAAACTACCCAATTTCTTTCAGCTGTTCGAGAGGACGAGCGTCGTCGGACGTGCTCTCTGCACATGCGTGCTCGGCCATGGGCCAGTTTTGCTGGAACTTGTGCCCTGGATCAGCTACAGCTGAATGTGGGAGTCCTCTTCCATGACCCAGCGATCCTCCCCGCTTCCTGGAAAAGCACATACATGCTCACCAAAAGACATGCGCTAGAAGGTTCCCAGCAGCGCAGCTGGGAACGCACCCCGTCCCACCGTGGCATGGTTACCCAGTGGAGTGGTCTACACAGGGGAAGGACCGGGCACGGATTCCATCGCGCTGAGGACTGAATGATTCCATCCAGGTGATGCTCAGAAACAAAGGAGCAGGCTGCGGTGGCCCACGCCTGCAATCCCAGCTACTTGGGAGGCTGAGACAGGAGGATGGGGAGTTCAAAGCCAGCCTCAGCAACAGTAAAGGGAGATCCTGTCACAAAATAAAAACTAAAAAGGCTGGGGATATGGCCCAGTGGGTACCAATCCCTGGTACCAAAAAAAAAAAAAAGTCAAAGGGACTCTGTGGTGTTAAAAGTCACAATCGGCTGCCCTCTAGGGGCCCCTGGGGCACCAGAGATGGGGCTCATGCTAAGGCTAATACATGGGTGTGTTCAGTTTATGGAGAGTCACAGGGCTGGGGTGTAGCTCAGTGACACAGCAGCTGCCTGGCACGTGTGAGGTTCTGGGCTCCATCCCCGGCATTAAAAAAAGAAAGAAAGAAAAGAAAAGAGTCCCCAAGCTGCACTGTTGGGCATGGATGGGTCACAGGTCAGTGTGAAATGCAAGAAGCTGTCTTAGGAAGCAGAGTCGCCACGCTACAGGCTGGCTCAGCAGGCTCGCTGCTGAGCTCGGTTGCTTTACCACCAAGGCAAGAATTCCGGCAAGTCAGAGAGGGACAAAGGACATCCAAACGTAACAAAAGCACTTTCCAGCCTTCTCGGGGGCTTTTCCTTTGGGCAGCCCCAGTTCGTTCCAAGAGCCCAGGACTCTGACATGGATTCCAACGTGGTGACGGTAAGACTTCACGTCTCTGCCCAGATTCTGAAGGAAACGGTTCCAAGAAGCCAAGATCTGGAAGCCCCTCCCTCCCCCCTTCCCTCCCTCCTCCCCCCAGCCTTACCTTCTCTGCCAGGAGGTTCCCAGGTGGCCCAAACACCGCTGCAGGCCACCGATTGGCCCTGCGTGCCAGGTTGCTGTTGGATTCTCCAGGCGCTGGCCCCAGCGAACCTTAACCAGGAAAAACAGGAGTGGCCCCTTCCACCCCAGGCTGTTTGTCCTGTCTTCCCGTGACGCACATACCAAAATTACAGGACGGCCTGTGAAGGTCGGAGAGGGCTCGGGTAGGCAGAGGTGGGTGGAGAGCCGACCCCGCCCCAGACCCTACACTTGAGGTCACCCGCTTCCTGGTGTGGTTTGACCCCCAGGGTTTGGTGGTCTTGGCTTGGCCTCCGACCCCCACAGCGCCCTTTGAGGTCCTTCTGGCAAGAACCAACTGCCCACTACCCCCCTCCTGGCTTCCAGCTGTGTGCCCAGCTCTCCCTCTGGTATCCGCAGACAGATAAATATTCTGCCTTCCTTGCACGTTCTGAGGAAAACATCCTGCACCAAAAGGTCAAGGCCGCTAAGCCCAGGGCCCAAACACAGTCCTATCCCTTCTCTGGGCCTCAATTTTCTACCTATAAAAATGGGAAGACGTTGGCCATAATGGTTCTCGTTTTGTTTTGTTTTGTTACCAAGGATTGAACCCAGCGGTGCTTAACCACTGAGCCACCTCCCCAGCCCTTTTTATTTTTTATTTTGAGACAGGGTCCCACTAAGTTGCTTAAAGTCTTGGATAAATTGCTGAGGCTGGCCTCCAACATCCTCCTGCCTCAGCCTCCCCAGCTACTGGGATTACAGGGTACACCACTACGCCCAGCTCCATAGTAGTTCTTTTTTTTTTTTTTTTTTTTTTTTTTTGGGTGCTGGGGATCGAACCCAGGGCCTTGTGCTTGCAAGGTAAGCACTCTACCAACTGAGTTATCTCCCCAGCCCCTCCATAGTAGTTCTTAACCGCCTCTCCCAGTTTACCATGACTGAAAACATGAACTAAGGAACCAGAATGATAAGATTCCTCTCCTAGGTCCACTGCTGATGAGTTTCAGGTCTCAGCCCCTCTCAGCCTTGACTTCCTCATCTATGAAGCAGGTGGATACAATGAGCAGTAAATGGCTGACTAGACTTAAAACCCACAGACCAGCACCTGGCACCTAGTACAGATCGAGCATCGCTTATCCAAAATGCTTGAGACCAGAAGTGTTCCAGACTTTGGAATATTGGCTTATGCATAATGCCACATCTTGGGGATGGGACAAAAAGTCCAAACATGAAATTCACTTTGTTTCATATATATACCTGGAGCCTGAAGATAATTTCCCTTGGGGGTGGGGGACAGTACTGAAGCCATATCCCCAGTCCTTTTTATTTTATTTGAAGACAGGGTCTAAGTTTCCCAGGCTGGCCTCCAACTTGCAATCCTCCTGCCTCAGCCTCTCAAGTACCTGGGATTGCAGGTGTACACCACATGTCCAGCTGAGCCTGAAGTTAATTTTTATGGAGTATTTTCAATGCATCTGTATTTTGATGGCAACTCTTCCCATGAGGTCAGGTGTGGAACTTTCCTCCCGTGGTGTCCCATTCGTATGCCACAAGTTTCAGACTTTGGAGCATTTCAGATTTTACATTTCCCAATTAGGGATGCTCAACCTGAACACGCTAGCTGCATGTTTGTCAAATTAACAACAGCACAAGGCCCTGGGTTCCATCCCCAGCACTGCAACAGAGTGAGAGAGAGAGAGAGAGAGAGAGAGACATTAACAGCAACAACAAAGAACAGAGTGGACGCTGGCCGTCCTTAGGACGCACGCACAGTGTAGGCCTCACAAGAGGAAGTGGCTCCAGCCCGACCCAGGAACCTCTTCATTCAGCAGATTTTTCTCTTTGCTCTTCTGTCTGCATGCTTCAGGAGTTGAAGGGGATCTATTTACACTTTTGTTGCTGTTTGAGAATAAAATCATGTTGCTAGAGGAAGTCATTTCTGAGTCAAGAAGCTGGGACTGGGGGCCAGGGTTGTGGCTCAGGAAGAGCACTCCCCTGGCATGTGAGGCACGGGGTTCGCTTCTCAGAACCTCATAGAAATAAATAAAATATAAAGGTCCATCAACAACTAAAAAAAAAAAAAAATTAAAAAAAAGAAGCTGGGTCTGGCTCTGTGACCCAGGCATTTCCGTCCCCTCTCTGGGTGGCCCTGTCCTGGCTGAGCCTGACCCCTCCCCCACAGAGACAAACATCCCCTGGGTCCCCTTGCCCCCACTCTGTCCTGGGGGCCTCCTCATCTCCCACCTCCTGCCAACCCCCGGCCC
This sequence comes from Sciurus carolinensis, assembly GCF_902686445.1. Lineage (NCBI taxonomy): Eukaryota > Metazoa > Chordata > Mammalia > Rodentia > Sciuridae > Sciurus > Sciurus carolinensis. The sequence continues at coordinate 56,362,938 of NC_062228.1, read as the reverse complement.
CTAGAGAAAACATCCCTGGTCAGAAAGTCCCTAGGCTGGATGCCACCCAGGGCAGGCCCCCAGCCTTCGTCCACTCAGTTCTGAGTCTGAAGAGGGTGCCAGGTGTTTCTCAGGTTGATTCGGCTTGGCGAAGTCCTCAGCAGGTCATGGGGTCATTGGCATAAGGTTCTCTGATTCTGGCTGGCAAACATTTCTGGTGTCCCTGGAGCTGGAGGCTCTTACTTGGAGACATGGGGGTGGCCATGCACAGGGCCCCCACGAGCTTAAGGAGAGGCCTCGCGGGGCTCCATTCTCAGTCACCCTGTGGGTGGCTGAGCACAAACCCCTCAGCTCACTAGTCATTTCCTGCCAGGAGAAACCTAAGATGAGAACATCCTAGAAAATGAGCAAGTGGACCCAGTTGAAGTGGCCATTTCTGTAAGTCCAAGTAAATCATGGCAAATCCATAGACACAAAGCAGATCCACGGTTTTCAGGGGCTGGGGAGGTAGGGATGGAGAAGCAATTGCTTTAGGGACACAGGACTTCCTCTTGGGTTTCCTCTTGGGGTGTTGAAAATGTTCTGGGACCAGAGAGCAGTAACAATTGCACAACTGTCCATAACACACTGAACCTACTAAACGCCACTGGTGGGAAATTTTAGGGTATGTGCCTTCTGTCACAAGTTTTCAAAAACAACAAGTAGCCAGATGCAGTGGCAGAGGCCTGTAATCCCAGCAACTTGGGAGGCTGAGGCAGGAGGATTGCAAGTTCCAAACCAGCCTCAACAACTTAGTGAGATCCTGCTCCAAAATAAAAAAGTAAAAAGGACTGGGGGTGTAGCTCAGTGGTAGAGCACCACCAAAAAAAAAAAAAAAAAAAAAAAAAAAAAAAAAGAAAGAAAGAAAGAAAGAAAAGAAAAGAATAAAAGGCAAATAAACTGTCAGGTCCCCACACCCCAGAGTAATTTGACTCTTGACCATTTTATTGGGTTCGACCTAATGGAAGGACAGGAGCCTGCTAGAGTGAGTGGCTAAGATGGGGGAAGCATAATCTCATTTCATTTTTGAACAATATGCTGTAGAACAGAACATATTAGATGATTCTGATGCATGAAAAAGAATGTCTTAACCTATGTTCAAGTTACTAAACAATCATAAAATAGACATCTGTGAAGCCACATCTTAGAATCTTTGACTATCTAGATCAAGGGTTGGTGTCTTTGTTTTCGGTTGCTGTAACTGAGTACCGCAGACTGGATAATTTATAAAGAATAAAGGTTTATTCAGCTTACAGTTCTGGAGGCTGAGAGGTCCAAGGTCGAGGAGCTGCATCTTTTAATTGCCCTCTGCTGGTGGCAGCATAAGGACATCACGTGCTGACTCATGGTAAGCACAGATCTCTCTTCCCTTCTGTAAAACCAGTTTCACTTAACCTTAATTACCTCCCAAATGTCCCACCTCCAAATACCATAGACAGATCAAGTTTCACCCTTCCTCATACCTCATAATGGGGATTAAATTTCATGAGTTTTCAGCAGTTTATTTCTGCAAAAAGAAAGTATTTTTGTTTTTGTGGGTCAAGAAGACAGCCAGGGTCTTATCACTACTTCCCACCTATGTCCCAGCAGCATGAAAGTGGCCACAGATAGAACAGGCATGACCACATTCCAATAAAACTTTATTGACAAAAACAAGTCATGGGCCAGATTTGCTGACCCCTGCCCTTGATCTAAATCAAAGACTCTGAGGTAGAGTGTTACAATCACAGACTCGTAGCAAAAAGTCAGAACCTCTGGCTATTTGGCCCAAGGGGTCCTGCAATGTGAGTTACAGACTATTTAAATTGCAGGATTCTAGAATGTCACAGCAGCCTCAGAGGGCAAGAGGCACAGAGCTCTAGGTGTTAGATGTTAGAAATCCATAGATGCTGCCAGGTGCCCGGTGGTACACACCTGAAACTCCAGAGGCTCAGGAGGCTGAGGCAGGAGGATCACAGATTTGAAGCCAGCCTCCGCAACTGAGCAAGGTCCAAGCAACTGAGCAAGACTCTGTCTGAAAATTTAAAAAATTTTAAAAAACAGGCTGGGGATGTGGTCAGTAGTTAAGCACCCTGGGTTCAAACCCTGGTTAAAAAGAAAGAAAGAAAAGAAATTTGTGGATGCCCTGAACGTTAGCCAAGAAAGTCTCTCCCTGAGGGCCTCACGCTGTAACCACTGGTCACAGGAAACTGCTGAGCACTTGAATGAGGCAGGTCCACACTGAGGTGTTTTGAGTATAAAATTCACACCAGATTTCAGAGACTTAGTACAAAAAAAAAAAGATGAACAGATCAGAGTTTTGCTCATTTGTTTGTGCGCAGTGCCGGGACGACCCAGGCGTGATGCCCAGAGCGCGAGGGAGGCGCCCTCCGCCAGCACATCCCAGCCCTAGGACGCGATCTCAAGCAGACTGAGTCAGGTAAAATGTGTTCCCCAAGTTACTCTGACCTGACCTTTTCGTATCTTTTGACGTGCCCCCTGCTTGACGCCAGAAGTGAGGACCACGTCCACAACACATTGCATTGCTCGGGGCAGCTCCCGTCCAGAGTGGCAAGCTCCTGGCCCCTAGTCACATGAGGTGCAGGGCTCAGTCACATGGCCCTGACGCAGGTGGCTCTGGCCCCGGGCCTCGGGAGATCCAGGGCCAAACAGCAGATGGGTGAATGAGAGCCAAGGGTCCAGGAGGCTGGGACTGGGGTGGCCAAGCCCATTGTCCACTTCCTTTCCCCACCACTTCCCCTTTCCAACCTGTTGACCCAGCAGATTCCCCAGACCACACGTTGGGCAATCCTCTGGCCTTCAGCCCACTTCCCTCTCAGAATGGGCTGGTCCAGCCACAGGCAGAGGCTGCCTGGGGAAGGACCCCTGAATCCCACTCGGCAGCCTCCAACTGTTTCTAGAAGACTCTTGCGGGCCTGGATTTGGGGATGGATCTCCTTCCTGAAGCGGGATGAGCCTCGCTGGCTCCCACTTACTCCTCAGACCAGGAGAGCTAGAAGGTGGCCAGGAGCAGAGGAGGAAGGTGGGGGAGTGGAGAGAGGCAGACAGGAAGTCGGGGGGCCTCGGGGGGCAGGCAGGCACTCTGAAGGAAGGCAGAGAGGGGGAAGAGGGTCTTAGAAAGACAGGCTGGGCATCTGGGAGAACAGGGCTGGGCAAGGCAGGGCCCCGCAGGGAGAGGATGGAGGGCGTGGACCAAGATGAGGAAGAAGACAAAGGTCAGGATGAGTCGGCCTGGGTGACCAAGTGGACAACAGGGTTGTCCCTGAGATGGGGAGGCAAGGGGAAGAAGAGGTTTGAGGGAGGATGCTGAGGTCAGTCTTGGTGTGGTGATGGGTGGGGAGGTCAGAAGCAGAATGAGAGATATCAAAGATATGAGGTGAAGTCACAAAAGCTAGTAAGAAGAGAAGTGCCTTGAAGAGTGAGCATATCTGGGTGCGGTAGTGCACACCTGCTACTCAGGAGGCTGAGGCAGGAGGATCCAGAGTGGAGGCCAGTCTCAGCAACTTGATGAGACCCTGTCTCAAAATAAATCATACAGAGGTCTGGGGGGCGGGGTATTGCTCAGTGGCAGAGTACTTGCCTAGCATGGGTGAGGCCCTGAGCCACGAAAAAAATAAATCAATAAATAAAAATAGAAAGAGTGAGGTCCAGAGAGACAATGTTGAAGAGCAGATGTGCAAGTCAGCTTTCGTTACACAACTATAACAAACACCTGCAATAATCAACTTGTGTTAGTCAGCCTCCCATCACTGTGACAAAATACCTGAGAAAATCAACTTATAAGGAGGAAAGGTTAATTTGGGGTCACAGTTGCAGAGTTTTCAGTCCGTGCTTACCTGGCCCTGTTGCTTTGGGCCTGTGCTGAAGCAGCACATCACGGCAGGAAGTGTGGGGTATAGAGGAGCTTCCCACCTCATGGTGGTGGGCAAGCAAGGAGATAAGTGGGGTTAGGGTTCCAGTAGCCTGTTCAAGGTCACACTCCCACGATCTAACTTTCTTCCAGAAGATTCCACCACCTCCTGAGAGCATCATGCTCTGGCTTGCAGTTTTGGGGGTTCTAGTCCCTCACTGGCTGGCCCCACTCCTCTGGGCCTGTGGCAAGGCAGCCCATCATGGTGGATCACACTGTGAAGCAAAGTCACTTACCTCATGACCAGGAAGCAAAAGAGTGCAGAGGGGGCTGAGTCCCATGACTCCCTTCAAGGGCACACCCCCAGTGACCAAAAGGCCTCCAGCTAGGCCACACCTCTTAAAGATCTCAGCACCACATCCTAGTGCCACCCTGGCCAAACCCTTTAAGGGCCTCTGGGCTGTGTTGATAACCAAACCACAGGAGCAGAGAAAGAAAATGCAACAGAGGCAGAGAAGGATCAAGCTGGGAGGGAGCCAATCAGCAAGGAAGAGGTAGAAGAGCCATTCGGGATTAGGAGGCTCTTGGGAGAAGGCTCAGGAGCCCCTCCCTAAGCACTAGGGGTGCTTGGGGCTCAGGTATCCTCCCGAGGCCTGCTCCCAGGAGGTCTGCGTAAGTGAACACAAGTCTCAGAGCACATCTTGTCCCAGATATACCAACGTTCACTATCAAGCAGGCACAAAATTCACACAGAGCGCTTGGGAGGCTGAGGCAGGAGGATCACAAGTTCAAGGCCAGCTTCAGCAATTTAGGGAGGCCCTAAGCAATTTAGTGAGACCCTGTCTCAAAACAAAAAATACAAAAAGGGCTGGGGATGTGGTTCAATGGTTAAGCGCCCCTGGGTTCAATCCCTGATAACAAAAAACAAATAAAATAAAAAATAAAATCACACAAGCCTTGCCAGAAGCTTAACATGGTCTGCTACCTATATTTTACTTTGTGTGTGTGTACGTGTGTGTGTGTGTGTGTGTGTGTGTGTGTGTGTGTGTGATAGAGAGAGAGAGAGAGAGAAAGAGAGCAGGGATCAAACCCAGGGGTGCTCTACCACTGAGCCACCTTCACAGCCCTTATGTACTTTCTATTTTGAAACAGGGACCCACTAAGTTGCTGTGGTTGGTCTCAAACTTTGGATCCTCCTGCCTCAGACTCCTCAGTTGCTTGGATTGCAGGTGTGCACCACCATGCTAGGCTGAAAAGGAGATTTACTTAGGTCACAGTTTTGGAGGTTCAAGGTCATGACCTGCATCATTTCTGGTGAGAGCCCGGTTTTAATATGGAGAATGGCCATAGCAGATGCCCGTAGCAAGTGTTCACATCCCCATTAAAAACAGAGGCCTGGGTAGGGCCAATCAGACTTTTATAACCACCTCCCAGTGAGAGCCACCAAGGAGTCCCTTAGATGGGCTGGGGAGATAGCTCAGTTGGTAGAGTGCTTGGGTTCAATCCCCAGCACCACAAAAAAAAAAAAAAAAAAAAAAAAAAAGGAGTCCCTTAGAGCTTCCTTCGGAGGACACTTCCCAGCACCGAAGGCCCTCCCACTGAGCCCCACCTCCCAAAGGTTCCTCTGCCTTCCAACAGCACCACACTGCAGACCAAGCCTTCAATCACAGAGCCCTGGAGAACATTCCAACCACCCAAACCATGGCACATCTATGACAATGATCATTTCATCACTTTTCTATTTTATTTCTTTTTCTTTTTCTTTTCTTTTTTTTTTTTTTTTTTTTTTTTTGGTATTGGGGATTGAACTCAGGGGCACTGGACCCCTGAGACACATCCCCAGCCTTATTTTGTATTTTATTTAGAGTCGGGGTCTCACTAAGTTGCTCAGCACCTCACTGTTGCTGAGGCTGGCTTTGAACTGGTGATCCTCCTGCCTCAGCCTCCGCAGTCCAGTCTCTGGGATGACGCGAGCGCCAACGCATCCAGCCATTTCATCACTCTTTCACGTGTCTACTAGGACATTAAAAACTGCATGTGCCCCTGCTTTACACTATGGCACTTCTTATGTTGGTCTGTACTTATTTTCTAGCTAATCCACACACACAAACATGCACACACAGCATGCTGAAATTATACATTATAGATAACATGTTTCCATATTTGTTTATTTTCATAATACAAGTCATACAGGCTAGTTTTCAAAAAGCTTGCAAGGTTAGATATAGTAGGATTCTATTGAAAAGTGTTCTTGAAATGGCAAGATCGCAGATATAGAGGGTGGTAAACCACATTGGTGGTTTACTGGGGTAAGGGACAAGGCTGGGTGGGGAGGTGGGTGGACTTGACCATTGAAGGACAACTCCAGGGATCCCAGCAGTGATGGGGATGTCCCTGGACCCTTGGCTGTGTCGAGTTCAACATGCTGATGTGAGGAAACGCAGGTTCCCTTCCTACTAGTCCTTACAACATGAATCTGCCATGGTTTCAGAATAAAATGTCCACAGAAAAAGAAAGCACAGGGCTGGAGGTGTCGCCCAGTGGAAGAACTTCCCTGGTATGCACAAGGCCTTGGGTTCCACGCCCAGCACCACACACCCACACACACAGAAACAGCAGTTTTCGAAGCAAAACAGTCACATTTTCTATTACTCCACTTCCGGTGGATAACGCCGGATGTGTCAGCCCACCTCAGTCTTGCTCCTCCATTTCGCCATAACCACATAGCATCGTTCCACTCACTACTTAAAAAAAAAAAAAAAAAAAAAAAAAAAACCAACTCCCATTAAATCTCATATTAACTTAAAGCTTTTCTTTACGTGAACTCGCAAATTCCCAGCAGCTCAGAAGGCTGAAGCTCGAGGATCTCAAGTTCAAGGCCAGCCTCAGCAACTCATGGAGGCCCTAAGTAACTTAGCGAAATCTTGTCTCAAAAAAATAAAAAGGGCTGGGGCGTGGCTCAGTGAATCCCTGGTACCAAAAAAAAAAAAAAAAAAAAAAAGTGCAGAAAGATAGTGACCGCCCAGGAAGGGGGACTCCGGGGTGCTGGAGGCCAAGGAAGCCCCCGTCTCACACCGCTTGGGTCTTCTGCGGCAGGGTGTCCATCGTGGAGCGCGTGAAAGACTTGCTCTCCCGGCACTGGGATTCCTCGGTCAAGGCGTTGCGGAGAATGCTGGGGAGCGACCTGCGGAGCCGGCCCTGGAAGCCCCGGCCCGCCACCACGTAGATGACCGGGTTGATGCAGCAGTTGAGGTAGGCGATGGAGACGCACAGGGAGTCCAGCCTGCTCACCCGATGGAAGACGTGCGAGGAGTTGGGGAACAAGGCCATCATCATCCCTGTCACCTGGTAAGGCAGCCAGAAGATGAAGAAGCAGGTCACCACCGCCACCACCACCTTGAGCGTCTTGGTGGAGCGCGTGGCCTTGCGTCTCCACGTCCGGATCAGGAGGAAGGTGTAGCAGGTAGTGAGCGTGAAGAGCGGCCACAGGAAGCCCGCCACCAGGCGGACGATGGCCACCGCCTTCTCCTTGCGCCTGCCGTCCCTGCCGTAGTCGATGCCACAGATGACCTTGGATGGGAAGTGCTCCTGGTGCAGCGAGCGGTACAGGAAGGAGGGAATGGTCAGGAGCAGGGCCAAGCCCCAGGCCACCCCGCAGGCCATCCAGGCCACGCCCGCCCTGCGGAAGTTCTGGCACCAGATGGGATTGAACACCAGCAAGAAGCGATCGGCGCTGATGGTGGCCAGGAGCAGGATGCTGGCGAACATGTTGAGCAGGATGAGGGACGGCAGGATCCGGCACGCCGCCTCGCCGAAGGGCCAGTCGCTTTGCCGCACGACGGACACAAACAAGATGGGCAGCGCCAGGCAGGAGAGGAGATCAGCCACCGCCAGGTTAAGAAACCAGATGGCGTTGATGGCTCGCCTGACCTCGAATGCTGTCACCCAGACTACCAGGGCGTTGCCCGGCACGCCCACCAGAAAGACCACCGTGAAGATGATCAAGGCAATGATGTCCGCAGCTCGCAGGGCATAGGAAGTGTTATCCACAGGTTCGTCGGGGTCCAGGGTGCCCCAGGGGTAATCGTAGGGGTACTCGTCGGGGTAATGACTTGTGCCGTTATCCATGAGGACCTGTGTGGAATCGGGGAGACAGAGAGGGCCTGAGTTGGGGCCGTGCGTGGGGGTGGGGTCGGCACAACCGTGCGAGTTTCCGGTCACCTCTCTGAGCCTCCCTCCTCTGCAGCAGTAGGAATGCTGAAGACTGAAGGTAGTTGGGATGTCACGTCACTCATTAAAATGCTGAAAAAACGTCCATCCTGATGGGTCTACCTGCTCCCCTGCCCCCTGACCCAGAAGTCCCTGGACCTGGACTTCCCCATGACCCAGCACCAGCTACACCCTAGCCTGACTGCAAAGCTATCACCACTGTCCATTCTGATTGGTCAGTGCACATAACTGCTTGCTAGAGTTTTAATATTCCTAAAATCTCAGATGGTGTTAAGGGATAACTTTCCCCACACACGTCTACCACCATAACCCCTTTTCCTGGCTTCTGTCCACTGAGGTCCATGGCTGGTTCAAAGGTTCAGTGCTGGGGCTACCCGGAGAAGGCAGTGGTTTGGCAGTGCCTTGCTTACCTTGGGCACAAAACCTGGGGGGTACCCAAAAGACCCAGTCATCAAGATAAATAATATTTTACTTATTTATTATTGTCATCATCATTATTATTAATTCGTGGTGCTGGGGATCAAACCCAGGACCTTGTGCATGCCAGGCAAACACTTTACCACTGAGCCACATCCCCAGCCCTTTTTACTTTTTTATTTTGAGACAGGGTCTCACTAAGTACTTTGGGACTTGCTTAGTTGCTGAGGCTGGCTTTGAACTTGCGATCCTCCTGCCTCAGCCTCCCAAGCTGCTGGGATTACAGATGTGCCCACTGCTCCCAGCCAAATGTTGAATTTCTGACATCAATGACTACCAATGCTCGTGGAGGTGAATGTCCTCACTCGTGAGAAAGGGACACTGAAGTTTTGCAGCATAAAACAGCATGATGCTTGCACCGTACACCAAAAAATAAAAATAAAAAACACAACAGATGAGAGAAAGAAACAGAGAAAGAGAGAAGGGAGGTCTAGATGGTTGGATGATGAACAGATAGAAAATCGGATGGATAGATTGTATGGAAGATAGATAGTGGATAGATAGATAATGGATAGATAAGTTTGGAAAATCTGGGAAATTTTTATATGAGACTTCTTGTACTATTCTTGTAATTTTTCTGTAACTCTGAAAACATTTCAAAAGAGAAAGTTCAAATATTTGAAATATTTCCTTTGGTAAATAGCCCCTGCCCTAGGCACAGACTCCGCTCCCCTGCCCCCGGGGCCAGCTTCTCTGGGCTCCGCCCCCTCCTGGAGGCGCATGCTCAGGTTTCCACAGAACTCTGCAGGGCACAGCTGCAAGCCCCTGCTCTGGGAAGTTCTGCACCTGAGCAGGTTGTCAGACATTTTGCATGTCCCCTTTGGATGTGACACATGAAGCTAACATCTGCCTCTGCTGACTTCACAAGCCTTCAGCAGTCCTTGGCTGCAGAATGGTTCAGACCTCAAAAGCAAGGCCTCCTGATCCTTGCTCCCCACTTGCGCCATCATCCCCACCCCGCAGCTGACAAAGCTCCTTTCCTGCATGATGTCACTCTGTCCTTTCCTTTTGCTGACTTCATGAGGACAGAACACTCCGATTTCCAGAATCTTCTCCGTGCAAACAGCTCACCAAGTTTTGGTCCTTGCAGTATCCCTAACAAAGTTTGGAAATAACTGAAGTGCTCAGCAAGGGGGGATTGGCAAGCTAATTAGGCAGCAAGAGGGAACTGGATAAATTAATGGTGACATATTTTGACCAAAGAACTTGCAAAAAAAAAAAAAAAATGAGGAAGTTGTTAAAGTACAGATGTGAACATATTTCCAAGATCTAGGGTAAAGTAGAAAAGATCAGACACTCAGTCACAAAGCATAAGTGCCTGCAAAAGGGGAAACACTCTCGTGTGTGTGTGTTTACTTATGTATACTCAGGCTAGCTCGGGGATCTTGTCACAGTGTTTGCCCCTGGGGAGGGGGCTGGGGGAACTGAAATTAGAAGGCAATTTTTTTCTACATATGCTTTTGTTCTTCTTGGATAGAGAACCACGAAGTGCATTGCCGATTCCCAAACCTGAAAATTACGCAGGAGATGCTAGGCCTTTCGTGTGCCCAGGTTTGGACTCAACCAAACACAGATGGAAACTATTGGAAAAGAATAATCGTGTGGGTATTGAAAATGACACTTTTTTTCTCATTGTTATTCCCTAAACAATTATCTGCATGGCATTTAGATCATATAGGTATCCTAAGTCATCTAGAAATGATTGAAAGGACAAGGGAACAGGGCACGGTGGCCCATACCTGTAATCTCAGCAGGGCAGGAGGGCGAGGCGGAAGGATCACAAGTTCAAGGCCAGCCTCAGTGATTTAGTAAGGCCCTAAGCAATTCAGTGAGACCCTGTCTCAAAATAAAAAAAATAAAAAGAGCTGGGGATGTGGCTTTGTGGCTAAGGATCTCTGAGTTCAATCTCTAGTACCAGAAAGTACATAAATAAACAACATATAGGGAAGAATGTGCAGAGTTTAATGCAAACACTGAGCCATTTTATACAGGGACTTGCCATCTTTGGACTTGGGTACCTCTGAAGTCCCGGAACCAATACACTGTGGATGCCAAGGGAGAGGGTATCCCACAACCCAGTTATCTGTTCTACGATTCCAAGAGTCTAAGATAAAGATCCTAGGAGCATTCCTTCTGCAGGTAAATATTCACCGCCAGGGGACATCCCAGACATTCCTGACCTCTGCTCTTCGAGAGGTTCTGGTCTACAGGGAGAGGGAGAGTCAAGTGCCCTGATTAGAATCGTGAGTGTTTCACAGAGTCCGGCCTGGTGTGAGGCTTGGAAAAACATCCTGGAGAAAAAAGATTGCTGCCCTGTCCAACTGAACGTTCCTTGATGACCTACCACCATCTGTGAAGTTCAAGATGGCAGCCCCAGCCACACGTGGCTGTCGAGCACTTGAAATAGGGCCAGCTCTCTGAGGAACTGAACTTTTAATCGTATGTCATTTTAATTAAATTTAGATGGCCCATGTGGCTAGTGGCTAACTCAGGGGGCAGCACTGGCCGCGAAATGTTCCTGAGTGCCACGCACTGTTGGAGGGACTTCCCCGGGGTTGGCTCATTAATTACCTAATCACAGTGTCTTCAGGAGGGGAGCTCAGGGGCAGAGCAGCAGCCCTGGGCCCCACCCAGCACGGCAGATAAAACAGTAACTATGTCGCAGCCGGGAAGACACAGGGTACTCTTACTGCTTCTGAGTTCATGTGCTCATTTTAACCAGAGCTCTGGTCCGTTGCACAGAGAGAGAGAGACTCAGAGCAGACACTGGGAAGAATAGGAGATTGAAAGGGTCCGGGGAGGCAGGGGACAGGGGTGGCTTAGACCACAGGGTTGGCCGGGCGGACCCATGAATGGATAAGAGGTGAACAGGGCAAGGACAGCTGTAGTAATCGCCGAGCTCCGTCCTACATTCCGTTCCCGTTCGGGTGTTATCTCCTTTACTCCAGCTTGGGGCAGGTTGTTGCCGTGGTAATGCCCACTTTACAGATGAGTACACTGAGGCTTCTGAGAGGCGAGGAGACCTTTCTAACTGCTCAGTTGGCAAGAGCAGACATGGAAGAGCCCTCTCTGAGTCATGAGTGGCCACAAGAAAAAGAATGTGCATTCTAGATGGAAGGACCCGAGGCAAGAGGGAGGGCATGTGCCGCGCACTGGAAGATCAGAGGTCAGGGTGGCTGGCCGGTGTCTAAGCGAGGTTGAAAGACCCCAGGCACCATGTCAACGAGTTTGGGTTTTATCCTGGGGTAATGGGGAGCCATCCATGGTCTATGAGCTAGGGGCACCACGTTCAAGTTTAGGGTTAGAACTATCCCTCCAGCCGCTCTGAGGAGGTCAGACCAGAGGCGGGAGCACCAGAGAGGAGCTGGGGCAAGGATTCAGGTCAGTGAGGCTGGAGGCCTGCAGCGGGGATGGCCGAAGGAAGAGAAGAGACCCTGCCTGGCCACAGCCGAGCGGCGGACACTCGGGAAGAGCGATGGTCTTTACTCAGCTGCCCCGTTCTCTGTGCTTGGGTTTCCCCATTCTTCCAACAGGGGAAGTCCGACCACCTGTCCCCTATGGAAGTGGCAGTCACAGACCCGTGGAGGACTGCCTGGGCCCACCCTGGCCAGGCCTGCTCATTTTCTTGAATGCCCCCCCACCCCATCCCCACACAACACACTGGCTTCAAACAGTCCCCTCATAGAAGCACAGAGAGCCACCAGAGCATGTGGCCCTGCAGACGGGGGGCAAGTGCAGGGTCAGCAGGCAACGCTTAGGTTAAAGTTCTTCAGTTTGTACAGTCTTTGTAAAGAGAAAGCCCCGCACATCCCAAAACCAGAAATGGTCAGATTATAAGAAGCAAGGGAGGGCTGGGGACGCAGCTCGGTGGAAGAGCCCTCGCCTAGCGTGTGAGAGGCCCTGGGTTCAACTCCTAGTACTGTCCAAACCAAAAGTGAAAATGCAAATCTGTGGACCCTGAGAGGCTGCAAAGAACTACCTCTGAGATTGACAATGGCAAAAAGAGACAAAAAGAAAACTTTGGTAAGGTCTGGGATGAAGGGAAGGCCAGCAGGTGCTCTCCTGCACCATAGGTGGAAAGAGAAATTGGTACAGCTATTGGCCACGTCTGTCAAAATGACGTCTACCTGTGCCTTGGGTTCTGGAAAACCAGGGGTGAGTCCAGAGATATTAGTAGAGGTACAGACTTAGTTTTAAAGACAAAACCTGTAATCCCAGCAACTCAGGAGGTTGAGGCAGGAGGATTGTGAGTTCAAAGCCAGCTTCAGCAATTTATGATGCCCTAAGCAACTTAGGGAGAACCCTGTCTCTCTCTATAAAATATAAAAAGGGGAGAGGATGTGGCTCAGTGGTTAAGCACCTCTAGGTTCAATCCTTGGTACAAAAAAAAAAAAAAAAAGGTAAAAAAAAATACTGGAAATAACCAAAATCTCCATTGATAGGGAATGAAATTTCCCACTGGAATATTATATGACGGTTAAAAAGGATCTCAGCTCCCTTAAAATACGTGGGAATCTGGTACCTTTCTTATAGTTTAAGGTGAAATGTGTGAATGTAAAGTGTTTAGCATGATTCTTGGCATGCAGTAAGCTCTCAATAAAAGCTGGTTAATAATCTATGTTAACTGGGTGTGGTGGCACATGCCTGTAATCCCAGCAACTCAGGGGGCTGAGGCAGGAGGATCACAAATTCAAGGGCAACCTCAGCCACTTATAGTGAGGCTCTCAACAACTTATGGAGACCCCGTCTCAAAATAAAAAATAAAAAGGACCGGGGATATACCTCGGTGGTAAAGCACCACTAGGTTCGATCCCCAGTACCATAAGAAAAAAATAGATGATAGTCATGAAAAAACAAGATATGAAATAATGTACAAAACGTACAGCTGTTTGCAAGGGAAGGGTAGACATCTGGGGTGCAGGAGAGTGGCTTCTCTGAATACCCTTTGGTACTTCAGAACACTTTATGGGGGGCAGGGGAGCAGCAGCTGGTGGTTGGTCAGGTTCTGAAGGCCCAGTTTGCTCAAATGGCCCCGAGGGTGGGCTGAGGGGGGTGAGGCAATGTCGCACCCCTTCCTGCTCCATCAGCTGCTTCCCGTTTCCTCCCACACGCAGATGAAGCAAGGCCAGGGCCTCAGGCGCTGCAGATGCTAACGAGCATCTCTGCTGGCACAGTGCCCGGCCCGCGGGATGCAGGTAAGGAAGGGGAGCCCTGATTTAGCTAGCAGATGGGCTCCTCTGAGACTCAGAGTCCATGGGGCAGCTGGGTCTGCCACCAACGCCTGACGGACCCAGGAATGTGCTCCTGCCTGGGCGCCCGTTCCCCCATCTCTATAATCCCCCATCTGAAACACCTGCGTGGATCTTGACCATTCTTCCAGACCGGCTCTTTCCAGCCTGCCGACCTTGACCCTGCCATGACCCCTGCCTCGAAGACCTCTTCGGGATTCCTCCACTGGTGGAACTTTCCCCCTCTGCCGGGGACTCCACCCAGGGCTTCAATGCGTGGCATGCCAGGACGCGACCGCTGAGCCACATCCCCCGTCTTTTATTTGTTCAACTAGAGACGGGGCCTCCCTAAGTTGCTGAGGCTGGCCTGCAACTCCAGATCCTCCTGCCTCAGCCTCCCGGGGCAGCTGGGGTCACAGGTGCGTGTCACCACACCCGGCTACTTTGTGGAATTCTTAATCATCTTATGAGACCCAGCTCGAAGGCTTCCTGCCCTGGGGAAACTTCTGTCCTGTGAAGTGGCTGTAGCCCACATAATGACAGTTTTATTCCTTGGCCAGATCCCATCCCTGGAGCGTGAGAGCGTGAGAGGAGGGAGAGGGGGGAAGAGGGGACATTGAGGACGGGGAGGAGGCAGTGGCACTCACCATGTCCTGTGCTCCAGGGCTGTGTGGCGACTGAGGTCCCTCCTGCCCGTCTGGGCTGTGGTTTTTAAAGCCTCAAGGGACGATGCAGAGAGCGAGGAGGAAATGACCCATCTTTTCTCCCGGGGGCACCCATTGGTCTGTGCACTGGGCACCCTGGCTGGGGCTCCCTCCCTGGGGCACACCCCCAGGGAACCCCACACCTTCTCTCGGTCGGGGAAGACAGTTCAGGGCTTGGAAGCTGAGGAAGCTCCTGGTTCAAGAAGGGAGGAAGCCAGTGGAAAGGACCCCTCCCGTCTGGCTCAGTCCTTCTCCTGGCCTTGGTGTCCCCATCTGAGGATGCCCTGCCCTTCCCTTCCCCTCCCTCTCCCTCCCCTCCCTCCCTCCATCCCCTCCCCTGCCCCAGGTTTCTGGGGAAACTCTGGGGTCCAGTTGGCTTAAGGAGGATCCTGGAAGGCAGGGACTGTGTCTCCCCCAGCCCCCGCAGAAAGGGCATCCAGGTTGGCAGAGGTGGCCCAGCACTTGTGTGCGCTGTGCTGGTGAATCTTCCCTGTAGGGTTTTTTTTTGTTTGTTTGTTTGTTTGGTTGGTTTTTTTCGGGTTTCAAATGCACTTTTTATTCACTATTTTTGATGACAATAAATAAGTGTTTCCACTATGGAAAAGAAAGTTAGCACAGCACATTTTCATGACTGGGGAATGGATTTTCTCAAGTCATCTTCAATAGGGTAAAAACTTAAGAAAAAACCCTGAATGTTGGAATTCAGCTCTTTATATAAAGTCCCTTATGAAAACATAACAGAATAAAAATAAACCCAAAAGGAGGGGCAGGGCAAAATTAAAAAAGAAAAAGAAAAGGGAAAAGAAATTAAGACGACTCATTGCTTCTCCAGTTTCTCCTGGGTCTCCTCTCTAGGCTCCTTGTTCTCCTCCTTCACAGAACGAGCTTCCAGCTTTTCAGTCACTTTTTCAGCATTATCATTTTTTCCCAGTCCTACTTTCTTTTCTCTCTCTTCAATGGCTTTCCTGCGTTCTTCAAACTTTGTTTTGAATGTTTGTGCGTCCGCAGAGTTTAGGAAGTGGAGGGAAAGCAGCTCGGGCTTAGGGTACTCGTCAGCAAAGTCAGCATGGGTTCCAAACCCGGGCGGTCACTGCCAGCATTTGGCTTCAGTTCCATCTTTGGTGTGATATAGTGGTTGGTGCATATCTTCAGGGTCTTATCCCTCCTCATGAGAAGGCCAATGGTCCCCTTCTCCTTGTGTTTCAGGAGTTTGACTTCGCTGGTGCCTTGTTCCTTCCACTCTGGAAGATCGTTCTCTGAAGCAAATCGAAATAGCTTTGCTCGAATCTTAAAAGTTCCTCTTCATCTTCCTCCAGCGTTTTAATTTCTTGCTCAGGGAGTGAAACTATCGGCTCGAACTGGGGGTTGTGGTTGGACTCATCTGCTCCTGGGTTCACTCCCCCACACAAAAAGTGCCATCAGGGCCGCGTTCACTGCAGACTCCAGGGAGAAGTGTTCCTTGCCTCTTCTAACTCCTGACAGGTACCCTGGCCTGTGGCTGCCTCTCTCCTCTCCTGTCTCTGTGTCCACATCACCTCCTCCTCTACTGTGTGCTAAGATACCCTCTGCTTCTCTCAAAGGAGAACTGTTGTGAGCACTTGGAGCCCACTGGATAATGCAGGACAGTGTCCCCATCTCAAGATCCTCAACTCAGTCATGACAGCAAAGTGCCTTTTACCGCGTCAGAGTCACTATTTGCAGCTGCTGGGAGTTAGACGTGGCGTCACTGGGGGCCTTTTTCAACCTCCCGAATGAGTGTGGTTCTGCTGATACAGAAACAGGCTCATTTTTTCCCCCAGGCTGTCCTGCAACTCCACAGTATACCACCCCCATGATATTTTTCCTACAGAAACCTTCAATCTTTGAAAATCAAGTTTTCTGAACTGGGCACATGAGGCAGGAGGATCACTTGATCCCAGGAGTTTGAGGCCAACCTGGAAAAGACAGCAAGACCCCGTCTCAAAAAACAGGAAAGACAGAAATCAAGATTTCTTTTCATTGCAAAGGTAATCATGCTCTTTGTAAATATTCAACAATCTGGAAATGCCAGTCCCTCAAAAAGCATTGAAAGTCCCAACTTGCCTTCCCACCCCCCCATCATTCAGCCTCCAGTCTTCCGCTGCTTTTCCGAATTTACAGTTTGGAAGGGAGGCACCTAGACTTCCTCAAGTGTGGCATTTCAGACACACGGGTGCAGATGTTCAATTACATGTGTGGTTACTCTGGGAGGATTTTGAAGGAGGATTTGTGGGGATTCTGGGCCTTGTTGTTCTGACCCAGACCTGAAGGGAGCGCTGGAGAGGAGAGACTTGGGAAGCCAGGACATACATCCACTTGACCTACATATTCTATGACCTGGACCTTTGATAAATCTTTTGTTTTGGTATCAGGGATTGAACCCAGGGGTGCTTAACCACTGAGCCTCATCCCCAGACTGTTTTAATATTTTATTTAGAGTTGCTTAGGGCCTCACTAAGTTGCTGAGGCTGGCTTTGAACTTGTGATCCTCCTACCTCAGCTTCCCGAGCCACCGGGATTACAGGCAAACACCACCACACCCAGCTGGAATTGTGTTTTTTGTAAGTACATTTTTAGAATACCTTGTTTTGTCTCACCAGCATGATAAGTCCTTCGTTAGTTTGAAAACTGTTTGTTTACTCATTTCCCTATTGATAGACTTTTAGGTGGTTTCCGTACCATCGAAAGCTTTATACAGACCCTCGTGCATATATCCCAGTGCCAGCATGCAATTACTTATTGCGGATGACTCTCTAGGACTGCAATCGCAGGGCCAGGTGTGTATTCACCATCCCGTGTATGTCC
This sequence comes from Sciurus carolinensis, assembly GCF_902686445.1. Lineage (NCBI taxonomy): Eukaryota > Metazoa > Chordata > Mammalia > Rodentia > Sciuridae > Sciurus > Sciurus carolinensis. The sequence goes on along the minus strand of NC_062228.1, from coordinate 56,345,608 downwards.
CCTTCATGCTGGGGTATCTGCCTCCCGTCTTCAAGATCCAGACCTACACTGCCCAACACAGCAGGCATCAGCCTGGCGCACACTGGGTCCCTAAAATCCCACCAGTCTGAATTGAAATGGCTGTGACTATAACACACACGGTTTCAAAGGCAGGACAAAAAAGACAGGATTGTAAAAGACCTCGATAGCAGTTTTTAGACTGATTACATCTTAATATTTTGGATGAATTGAAATAAGCAAAATCTATTATTAATTCACATATAATGGCACACTAGAAATAATATTACTGTGGCTATAAGATAGTTTCACTAGTATCATTGCTATTAATATAACATTAATAATTATAGTACATCATTAAATATGTTACTGTTATCACTTCATCTGTTCTTCTGTATTTTCTTTTTAACAAGGTCGCTAAAAATTTTTGGATAGTATTTAGGACTCGCACTATATTTTTACAGGACAGTCCTGCTGGAGATCCAGCCTCAGCCCACCAGGAGCTTTTGTGTGGACACCGGGCAGTCAGACACACAGCAGGGCACACATGTGATGTCACAGGGACCCCCACTTCTGACCCCTCCCTTAAGTTCCTTATCCCTCACAGACCACCCCGTGTACAACCTGTGGCTGCCACTTTGGGGTCAGAGGTGACTGAGTTCTCCCCCACTCCCAACAGGAAGGGAAAGGGGTCTGGGGAGAGACGGCCACTGCCACCAAGGGTGAGCCTGGGAGTGGCACACTGGACCTCTGGCTCACAGCCCGTTGGCTGGAGCAGAGTCACTTGGCCACACCTAGCTACAAGGAAGGCTGGGAAACCCATTCTGGGCAGCAACCACGTGTCCCTTTAAAATCCTGTTCCAGCAAGGTGCAGTGCGCACACCTGTAATCCCAGCTACTCGGGAGGCTGAGGCAGGAGGATCACAAGTTCAAAACCAGCCTCAGCAACTTAGTGAGGCCCTAAGCAACTCAGTGAGACTCTGTCTCTAAATACAGTACAAAAAAAGGGCTGGAGGTGTGGCTCAGGGGTTAAGTGCCCATAGGTTCCATCCCCAGTGCAGGAAAAAGAAAGAAAGAAAGAAAAAGAAATAAAGAAAGGAAAGAAAGAAAGGAAAGAAAGAAAGAAAGAAAGAAAGAAAGAAAGAAAGAAAGAAAGAAAGAAAGAAAGAAAGAAAGAAAGGAAGGAAGGAAAGAAAAGAAAAGAAAAAGAAAAACCTTAGATTCTGGTGTTATAGGCCAGGATAGAGGTTACTTTCTGGGGTAGCAACTTGAAGGGGTACCAGGGACTCCAGAGTCTGGAAACTTTTTTTTTCTTCTTGATCTGAGTGTTGGTGGTAAAAATTAATTAAGCTGGTGTGTGAACTTTCCTGTCTGTGTTTAGACTTCAATACAGTCGTGTGTGTGTGTGTGTGTGTGTGTGTGTGTGTGTGTGTGATTTTTAAAGTAGAGCTGAAGGGCTCAAAAGAAACGGAATAGAAAGGAAAGAAGCAATAAAGCTTCCTGACCAAGTGGCACACGGAGCAGCACAGACCTTGGCACCCGGTGAAAGGCGCCCAAATTGGAGGGGAAGGAGCTGAGCCGGGACCGCGGACTCCACGCCCCGAAGAGAAGCCACTGCTTATCACCAGCCCCCACGCCCAAACTGAGACTCCGCCAGCTGCTGGCTTTCGAGGCAGGATGTGGTGGTCACCCGAGCAGCACTGCTTGGTTCTGGGCAACCTTCCCACCTTGGCTTGACCAGAAATCCCAGCATGCCCTGGGCCTGAGGACCAGGAGGCGGAGGCTGGACTCGACCCCAGCGCTGACAGCACCACCCGGGCGCGCTCAGGCCGCGCTGCACAGAGTGCAGAGAAATGGCAAAGCGGGAGCTTGTGTTACTGTTACCCTGAAAAGTCTAGAAGTTTCTAACTCTAAAGTGTATGAGTGTGGTTCAAAGATGTCAGTTCCTGGATCAGATGATTTTGTATGTGTGTGTGTGCCAGAGGTTGAACCCAGGGGTGCTTAACCACTGAGCCACATCCCCAGCCCTTTTAGAATCTTTTATTTTGAGACAGGATCTCACTGGGTTGCTTAGGGACTCACTAAGTTGCTGAGGCTGGCTTCGAACTCGTGATCCTCCTGCCTCAGCCTCTCCAGCCACTGGGATTACAGGCATGCCACACGGTGCCCAGCTAAGATTGTCTGATTGATTGATTTTTAACTCACAACAAAATGCACTCTTGCTTTCTTTTTTTCTTTTCTTTTCTTTTCTTTTCTTTTCTTTTTTTTTTTTGGTGTATAGTTCTAGGAGTTTCAACAAGAGCGACGCCATACAACACGGCTGCAAATAAGACACAAAGCAGCCACATCACCCAGGAAATTCTCTCAAGCTGCTCCTTTTAGAGAACCTCTCTCCCACCCCCACAAGCCCCCCACTCTCCAACCTCTGGCAACCACAGTTCTTTTCTCCATCACTGTGGCTTTACCTTTTCCAGAACATTATTTGAATGAAATTATATGATATGTAGTGCTTTTTTTTTTTTTTTTTTCAGTACTGAGGCTTAAATCCAGGGGTGCTCTACCACTGAGCTACATCCCCAGCCCCTTTTTAAAATTTTATTTGGAGACAGGGTCTCCCTAGGTTGCCCAGACTGGCCTTGCACTTGGCGATCCTCCCGCCTCAGGCTCTGGCCATGGGATGATGGTGTGCACCACCTCAGGCAGCAGGAAGGGGCCTTTTGACTCAGCTTCTTTCACTTAGCCTGATACCCCTGAAATCCATCTGTGTTGCTGCATGCATCTTCACTTCCTGTTGCCAGGTGAGGTGGTGTGGCGCCTGCCCGCAGTCTCAGCTTTATAGAATTTGGACCTGGAACGTCCCCAAGCCCATGTGTTAAAGGCCTGGTCTCCAACCTCAGGGCTCATGGAAAGAGATGGAAACTTTGAGGGGTGGGGCCACCTTGGAGAGGTTCAGTTACTGGGGACATGCCCTTCAAGGGGATATGGGACCCTCACCCCTTCCTGTCTCTTGCTTCGCAGCCACCATGAGGCGAATGGCCTCCTGCACCAAGTGCTCCCACCAGGATGCCACAGGCCCCAAGCAGCAGTCAAGCCAGCACAGACGGAAACCTATGAAGCCATAAGCCAAAACAAACCTTCCCTTCTTATAAATTCATTATCTCGAGCATTTGTCACAGTAACAGAAAACTGACTAACACACAGCTACTCGGAGTCTGAGGCAGGAGAGTCACTTGAACGCAGAAGTTCAAGGCCAGCCTGGGCAACACAGTGAGGCTGCACCACAAAATAAAATAAAATAAATTAAATTGAAAAATGCCTACCAAAAGTACTGTTCCCTTGTACAGAGATATCATAGTTTATTTGTTCATTCACCATGGAAGGACCTTGATGTTTCCACAGTTCAGACAATTTTGAAAAAAACCCTCTATAAACATTCTTACAGCTGGTCTCAGTGGTGCACGCCTGTAATTCCAGCAACTTGGGAGGCTGAGGCAGGAGGATCTCATGTTCGGGGCCAGTCTCAGCAACTTGGCAAGACCTTGTTTCAAAATAAAAATCAAAAAGAGTTGGGGGGTGTAGTTCAGAGATAAAGCACCCTGGGTCCAATTCCCAGTATGAAAGAAAGAGAGAGAGAGAGAGAGAGAGAGAGAGAGAGAGAGAGAGAGAGAGAGGAAGAACAACAACAAGAAGAATAAGAAGAAAAGAAAGAAAGAAAAAGAAAAAGAAAGAAGAAAGGAAGAAAGAAAAAAAGAAAGAAATTGTACGGGGTTTTCTGTAATTCCTGTTTTTGTTTTTTTTGGTTTTTTTTTTTTGGGTGCTGGGGATCAAACCCATCCTGTTTTTATTTCTACTGAGCAAACACCTATAACTATAAGCAGTGGGTGCAGCCGGGTATGGTGGCACAGGCCTGTAATCCCAGCTACTCAGGACCCCGAGGCAGGAAACCCACAGACGTGAGGCCGGGGCAGCACATCGAAACCTCTGTCTCACAAAACAAACAAAACAGATTGCATTAGTTTCCTGTGGTCGCTATAAGAAACGACCACAGACCGGGAGACTTGTGACAACTCAAAATGATGGTCTCACAGTTCTGAGGACAGGAGTTCAAATCGAGATGTAGGTAGAGCTGAACTCCTACCAGACGCTCCAGGGTGGGATCTTTCCTTGCCCCTTCCAGCTTCTGGGGGCCGCTGGCCTTCCTGGACCTGTGGCCGCATCTCTCCAGTCTCTGCCTCCATCTCCACATGGTCTGTGTGTCACTTGTCACTGGGTTTAGGGTCACCACCTGGATAATTTAGGCTGTCATCTTAAAATACATACCTTAATTATGTCCAAGAAGACCCATTTCTCCCCCCACCCTCTCTTTGGTACTAGGAATTAAACCCAGAGGTGTTTTACCACTGAGACACATCCCTAGTCCTTTTTATTTTTAGTGTCATTTTTTAATTTTGAGACAGGGTCTCACTAAGTTGCTTATGGCCTTGCTAAATTGCTGGCCTCCCACTTGCAATCCTCCTGCCTCAGCCTCCCAAATTGCTGGGATTACACTGTGCCCGGCCCTGCTTTTCAAATAAGTAATTTTACAGGTGCCAGGTGAGCACATATTTGGGGGACACCATTCTACCTACTACGCCCACAACCTGTGCTACACAGTGGCTGTACCATTCCGTGGTTCGCCATCACACTCCCACCCGCAGAGTCTGTTTTGAAGATCCTAACCAGAGTTGGGCGAGGGGGAACAAGGGAGAGGGGTCAGGATGAGCAGTGTGACATCTTCTTAGGTTACCCACATTTAGGGACAACCCCTCACTACCCAAAGTAGTTCCCAGGTCCACAGCATCCGCATCTCCTGAGCACGAGGGAAATTCAGGAGCTCAGGCCCCACCCAGCCCTGTTAAGTAAGAACCTGATCTGCTGGGCTCAGTGGCGCACGCCTGAAATCCCAGTGCCTTCAGAGGCTGAGACAGGAGGATCACAAGTTCAAGGCCAGCTTTAGCAACTTAGAGAGGCCCTAAGCAACTTAGTGAAATTCTGTCCCTAAATAAAATACAAAAAAGGACTGGGGGTATGGCTCCATGTTTAAGCCCCCCTGGGTTCAATTCCCAATACCAGAAAAAAACAGAAAGAACCCAAATCTTAGCAGGATGCTCAGGTGAGCGTGGTCACCTTAAAGGTGAAGTAAGCAGACAATCTCAGGGAGAAAGGTCTCCTCTCCTCCTCTCCTGCTCTCGCTGAGCAGATGGCGCCCTCCTGTGGAGTGTGCTGAGCCTTCTCCTTTTCCACTCAAGTTGGGTTTCACAATTGCAAGCAGCTGAAAATCTGAAATGGACAGAAAGGTTTTCTTAGAACTAATCAATTTATATGAATCTCTCACCTTTAAACCACTTACCATGCCCCCCAAGATGAGGTCTGGGCGGGGACGAGCCGACCAGATGTGAAAAATCAAAACAGAACAAGATCTCTAAAGACCAGCAGCTTCTTGGCTCTCCCCAAAGCAGACTATGAGATAAGGAGCTGGGAGTGGACAATTGTTTGGGAGGTGATCCCAGGAGGCAAGAGTGAAGTAAGGAACGGAGTCAGAGAAAGAAGAAAAACCAGCAAAGGGCATTGCAATCAGTGAGTGACAGCTAGGGCAACTGGGGCTCCGTCCTGAAGAATGGGTGACCTTAAAAAGAACAGGCCTCAGAATCGTCTTCTGTGGACAATCGTTTCCCTAGGGGATGTGTATAAGTCTATTTCTATTGCTACGACAAAAGACCTGAGGCTGGGTACTTTATAAAGTAAGTAGGTTTAAGCTGGGTGTGGTGGCTCATGCCCGTAATCCAGCAACACAGGAGGCATGAAACTTCCTGAGGATCACAAGTCAAGGTCAACCTGTACAATTTAGCAAGACTCTGTCTAGAAATAAAGTAAAAGGGTTGGGGATATAGCTCAGTGGTAGAGCATCCCTGGGTTCAATCTCCAGTATTGCAAAATAAATAAAGAAAATAATTCAGTAGTCCACAATGGGTTGGCTCCATGTGTTCAGCTTCTGGTGAGGGTTCCCATGGCTGCATCTCAACATGGCAGTGATGTCACATTAAGAACACACTTGAGAAGGAGATGATGTCACCTGGCAAGACAGGAAGCCAGAGAGATTTGAGGGTCAAGTCTGCTTGATTCACCTGCTCCCATAGGAACTGATTATAATCCCTCAAGAACCACATTAATCCCTCCCAAAGACAGCACACCCAATAACCTGACCACCTTCCACGGGGCCCCACCTCTTTTTATGGAGGGAGTACTAGGGGTTGAACACGAGGATACTTAACCACTGAGCCATAGCCGCAGTCCTTTTTATTTTCTACTTGGACACAGGGGCTTGATAAGTTGTTTAGAGCCTCTGCTAAATTGCTGAGGCTGGCCTTGAACTTGTGATCTTCCTGCCTCAGCCTTCTGAGTCATGCTCAGGCCCTGCCTCTTAAATGTCCCATGACTTCTCTTCATCACCAACCTGGAGACCAAGTTTCCAGCACAAGAACTTGTCGGAGACACATCCACACTGTTGCTGAGGCTGACTTTGAACTTGTTAAGCTGACCCACACTTTTGAGGTAAAATCCAAGGAAGGTCAGTGGTTCCAAAGAAAACCACAAGTGGGGACATGGGTGCTCAGCTGAGTGATTGCGTGGCTATCCAAGCCCTGGAAACTATGGGGCAGGTGAACACAGGTGGGCCATGGGGCAGTGGGGAGGGGCACCAACAGTGTCCACCACAAGGGACAATTCTTGACTATTTTTTTTATCAGAAAATTCTCTCTCCTCTAGCCAGAAGCTGTAATCCTCTTTCTGCCCATAGGATTTCCCTTTTAATTAGTATCTTCACTTCACCTCTAAGTCAATGCTCAAAAGAGTAATAGAAGCCCATCTGGTTTAAGGAGACCTGAAATTATCATTTTTTCTGAAGTGCAAAATGATCAGCACACCCTGGAGGCTCAACTGGGCTGGGGAGAAACTGTCCCCAATGAAGGAGGGCTAACTGGGCGTGTAAAACAAGCATAACGAACCTCTTCAGAGAATTAAGGAGGACATGGGCTACCTGAAGCAAGAAGAGGAAGTTATGAAGTCGAACCCAACTGGAGATAAGGGATGTGAACAACATGAGTATTGAAATAAAGGACTCAGTCGGCGCACCCCATAGCAGAGTAGACACAGCTAAAAAAGGAATGAGCGAGGAGAAGGTCCTATCCCAGATGACCCCGGTAAGGATCAGGAGAGGCCTGGAGATGGAGGCCTACGACACATAGGGTCCGGGGTTCAATCTCCAGCACCAGGAAGAAAAGGGAGGGGCAGGACAGAGAAATGGAAACTCTAAAGGAAAAATTATGATACAGTCATCCCTTGGGATCCACAGGGGACTGGACCCAGGACCACCCTGGATACCGAAACCTGAGGATGCTCAGGTCCCTGGTATAAAGTGGTGTCATAGTTGCATAGACCTACACACATCCTACCATATATTTTATTTATTTACTTACTGACTTATTTAACCCAGGTGCACTTAACCACTGAGCCACATCCCCAGCCCTTTTTATCTTATTTAGAGACAGGATCTCCCTAAGTTACTTAAGGCCTCCCTAAGTTGCTGAGGCTGGCTTTGAACTTGTGATCCTCCTGCCTCAGCCTCCCGAGTCGCTGGGATCACAGGCGTGCACCACCGCACCCAACTTTCTCCTGCATGCTCTAAATCTTCTCTAGATTGTGTATAATGCAAAGCAGGTGCTATGTGAATAGTTAAACTATGTTGTTTACAACAAAGGAAAAGATCTGAACGTATTCAGTGCAGACAGAATTTTTAAAACGTCTCCAATCCTCATGTGGTTGAAACCAGATGCAGGAACTGCAGATGTGCCTGATGACCGTGCAAGCAGAACGAAGCGAATGTACGAGAGCGCCGGAAGATGCACATGGAAGGCCTGCGGCTTCACAGATCGCTTTGTCATAACCAAGAACTGGAAGCTGAAGCTGGGGCCGGGGCTCAGTGGTGGAGCACTTGCCTAGCACGTGCGAGGCACTGGGTTCCATCCTCAGCGCCTCATAAAAATAAATAAATTAAATAAAGGTATTGCGTCCATGGGGGGGGACAGAAGTTGCCTGGATATCCATTAACAATAGAATGAATGAATGAACACATCACACAACAGAATATCATACAACAACAAACGATCTACACCTACAGACAAAACCTGGATGAATTTCACAAATACGCTGAGAAACAGGAACCAGTTACCAAGATAATGACTTCCTGTACAATTCTGTGAATGAAACACAGAACAGACCAAAATAATCAATGGTGTTGGAAGCTGGGATAGTGGTTATCTTTGGTGGGGGAGACCCAGAAGAGGACAAGGGAATTTCAGGGGAACCTGGTCAAACTGTTTCTTTCTTTTTTTTTTTTTTTTTAGTACCGGGAATTGAACCCAGGGGCGCTTAACCCCTGAGCCACATCTCCAGCCCTTTTTATGTTTTATTTAGAGATAGGCTCTTGCTCAGTTGCTTAGGGTCTCACTAAGTTGCTGAGGCTGGCTTGGAACTCACGATCCTCCTGCCTCAGCCTCCTGAGCTGCTAGGATCACAGGTCAACACGCAGGACTATGTATATCATCTTATTTAGTTCCCGCAACGCCTCTCTGAGTCATGTGCTATATTATTAACTCTATTTCATGCGTGATGTAAATAAAGCCCAGAGAAGTAGAGTGACTTACCCACTGGCTCCTGGCCACGCTGTTTCTTACTGAGTGCTGACTACGCAGCTGTGTTCAGCAGGAGAAAATGTGAGTCTTACGTCCCCCGTCCACAGTTTTCCATAGGCCTATTACAGTTCAGTTTCCCCCCCTCCCAAATCACTTAGTAATGAACTTTTCTCACTCTCAGAGGCTCCTAATTACTTATGATGAAAATGCTTCCGGTTGTGGAACCAGGCGACTGGCTTTCCAGGAAGGGAGGGTTCCATCCTGCCCTCGGGCTCGTTCTGCAGAATTGGTTCTTCCACGTTGCGATCCAGGATCCTGCCCTTCGCCCAGAGCCGTCTGCCCCTCACTGTGAGGTAGAGCATCCCAGGGCGCAGGCTCATGACCTTTGCAAACATTTCCAGGTAGATTCCAGCTCTGTGCCGCCCAGTGTGGCAGCTACTGAGCCCTGAGATGTGACTGTCCCCAACCCAACTGAGCTGCTGGGTTGTGACGCAGTGGATCTCAAAATCTTTTCAATATACCTCCCTGATATCTTTGTATGGATGACATATTTAAAGGATAACATTTTAGCCAGGCAGGGTGGCCACGCCTGTAGTCCTAGCGACACTGGAGACTAAGGTAGGAGGACTGCAAACTCAAAGCCAGCCTCAGCAACTTAGCAAGACCCTGTCTCAAAATGAACACTAAAAAGGGCTGGGGATGCGGCTCAATGGCAGAGTGCCCCTGGCTTCAATTCCCAGTACCACAAAAGGAAAAAAAAAAATGTTCAATATAGTGGCTAAATTAAATGTATCATTAAAATTAGTTTTAACCTCTTATTGGCTTAATACAGATGTAAGAATCTTTAATTACCTATGAGGGTTGCATTTTACTTCCGTTAGTGCTATGCTAGAAATGTTCCTCCATAATTTAGAACCACTATTAAATGGTTGCCAATTTTTTCTGTTTCCTGAATTCTAAAGTTGCCTTGAGTTTTAGGTAAGGAAAAACTTATGTGTATTTTAGTGGAACGAAGCTTCATTTTATTCCTCGGTGGTAAAGTTTATATGACTCCAACTATAATCATTCAATCCTCTCTGGGGAGAGGCAGTTATAATCAAAGATGTCAGTCATGCCAGACACTAAAATAACAAAGAAGATAGCTCGCTAGGAGGTATATGAATACGTGGACATATGTGTGGGCAATTTTCTCTCCAAAGAGAAATGTTTTGTTCTAAAAAAGGAAGTCTTAAAGGACCTACATTGAGTCATCTTATATTTTTAAATGTCAAACTTGATCAAATGTTAGATAACAAAAAAGAATGGATTTATCACACAGTGCCAATTTTTTTTCTTCAGAAACTGAAAAAGTGAAGTAAAACTTTTTTTTTTTTTTTTTTTTTTTTTAATATAAAAGTCTAGTTTCTGGGCCAAGAATGCCAGCCTCAGTTTCTACCTGGGAGCCACGCAGCCTTGATCAAATTACGTCACCTCACTCAGATTAGCTTCCTAACCCTTCAAATGAAGATGCTGATTCCTACTCTATCGGTGGTTACCAGATCCAATGACATGGTTAGGGTTTAGATATGCGCTTATGTGTGAGAGAATGCAAGATTGTTTGGAGGTGAAGGGATTGGGTTATGAGAGTTGTAACCTCATCAGTGGATTAATCCACTTAAATGGATTAGCTGGGTGATAACTGTAGGCAGACAGGGTGTGACTAGAGGAAGTAGGTCACTGGGGGCGTGACTTTGGGGTTTATATTGTGTTCCTGGTGAGCACAGCTCTCCCTCCACTGCCTGGTTGCTCTGTCCTGAGCTGCTTTCCTCCACCGTGCCCTTCCACCATGATGTTCTGCCTCACCTTGGGCCCAGAGCAATGGAGGCAGTCAACCATGGATGAAACCTCAGAAACCATGAGCCAGGATAAACTTTTCCTCCTCCAAAATTGTTCTTCTCAGGTCTTTTGATCATAGCGACACAAAGTTGATTAAAACAGAGATCAAACTGATAAAATGACCAGAATAGTTGGTGGTATGTGACGTTGTTTTGTCCAATTATTGGAAGCTGGTCCATGGGAGATCACAATCCTCTGTTCTCAGGGAATCAATACCATTAAAAGGAAAAGACTTGAGCTGGGCACAGTGGCATGCTGGTCATCCCTTAGGAGACTGAAGCTGGAGGATCACAAGTTCAAGGCCCTCCTGGGCAACTTAGCAAGACCTTGTCTCAAGATAAAAAATAAAAAGGGTTGGGGATGTAGCTCAGTGTTAGCACGCTCCTGGCTTCAATCCTCAGTGCCACAAATAAAATAAAGTAAAATAAAAGATACATAGGCTGTTGTGTTTTCTCCTCTATCACCGTTGCTAATTTTCTGAGACTGAGGCAAAGAGGTCTTCTGATAACTTATTTAAGAAAACCGGGATCCTTAGAGGACATGGACACAAACCCAAATAAATACAATTTTCTCATACTAGACAAAGGTGCCAAAAATATGCAATGGAGAAAAGATAGCCTCTTCAACAAATGGTGCTGGGAAAACTGGAAGTCCATATGCAACAGAATGAAACTAAACCCCTATCTCTCACCCTGCACAAAAATCAACTCACAATGGATCAAGGACCTCAGAATCAGACCTTATAGACAAAAAGTAGGTCCAAATCTTCAACACGTTGGCTTAGGATCAGACTTCCTTTAACAGGACTCCCATAGCACAAGAAATAAAGCAAGAATCAATAACTGGGATAGATTCAAACTAAAAAGCTTTCTCTCAGCAAAGGAAACTATCAGCAATGTGAAAAGAGAACCTACAGAGTGGGAGAAAATCTTTGCCACTCATACTTCAGATAAAGCACTAATTTCCAGAATATACAAAGAATTCAAAAAATTCTACACCAAGAATACAAATAACGCAATCAACAAATGGGCTAAGGAAATGAATATACACTTCACAGAAGATCTACAAGCAATCAACAGATATATGAAAAAATGTTCAACATCTCTAGTAATAAGAGAAATGCAAATCAAAACTACTCTAAGATTCCATCTCACCCCAATTAGAATGGTGATTATCAAGAATACAAGCAACAATAGGTGTTGGAGAGGATGTGGTGAAAAAGGTACACTCATACATTGCTGGTGGGGTTGCAAATTAGTGCAGCCAGTCTGGAAAGCAGTGTGGAGATTCCTCAGAAAGCTTGGAATGGAACCACCATTTGACCCAGCTATCCCACTCCTCGGCCTATACCCAAAGGACTTAAAATCAGCGTACTACAGAGATACAGCCACATCAATGTTCATAGCTGCTCAATTCACAATAGCCAGTTTGTGGAACCAACCTAGATGTCCTTCAATTGATGAATGGATAAAGAAACTGTGGCATATATATACAATGGAATATTACTCAGCTATAAAGAATAGTAAAATTATGGCATTTGCAGGCAAATGGATGAAATTGGAGAATATCATGCTAAGTGAGATAAGCCAATCTCAAAAAACCAAAGGACGAATGATCTTGCTGATAAGTGGATGATGACACATAATGGGGGGTGGGAGGGGGGCAAGAATGGAGGAAGGAGGAACTGTATAGAGGGAATAGAGGGTGGGAGGGGTGGGGGGGAAGGAAAAAATAACAGAATGAATCAAACATCATTACCCTATGTAAATGTATGATTACGCAACTGGTATGCTGTTACTCCATGTACAAACAGAAACAACATGTATCCCATTTGTTTACAATAAAAATAAATTTTAAAAAAAAAGACAACTTTTGGGAAGACACTGCTCTTGATCTGCATGCTGGCCAGGTGTGTGCACTCTCTGTTAGAATTTCACACCTGGGGCTGGAGTTGTGGCTCAGGGGTAGAGAGCTTGCCTGGCATGAGTGAGGCCCTGGGTTCCATCCTCAGCACCGCAGAAAAATGAATAAAGCTATTGTGTCCACCTACAAAAAAAAAAAAAAAGAAAGAAAGAAAGGAAAGAAAACCAGGATTCTAACACTATTATACTTTAAGCATATAGTAAATTTTGTGTATTCTTTATCCTATTAAAAAAAAAAAGAACAAGAAAAACTGGCCTTAGTTTATAAACCCAGTCCTACTCCTTGAGTAGGAAAAACTCATTTCATGATGTATCACTTAACAGGCCACCTGAGTGTTGACCCCTGATCTGTCCCTCCCTCTAGATAATCTCAACCCTCCTAGATAATAAAACCAGGAGAGGTAAAGCCAGCCCGATCTGATGTTCTCAGGGTACTAAGAGAGCAAGTATCAAATCAGCAGGCAGAGACCACACCAGGTATGCTGACAGAGAGAATTTAATATGGGATTTGTTAACTTGGTTGGTACTGAACTAAAGCATTGATTCTCCAAGTGTGGCTCCCAGACCAGCAGTATCGGTATGACCTGGGAACTTGTTAGAAATGCAGATTATTGGCCCCATCCCCCACACACTGGATCAGAAACTCCGGAGTTGGATGTCAGCAACCTATATTATTTTTTTAATAAAGCCTCTGGTTGACACACACTCGAATTTGAGAACAATTGGCCATTAGTATTTTGCAGAGGAAACAAAGGGGGAAAACCAGGATTGTTAAAAGTTGTAATCTGGAGTGCTGGGATTTAGGTACCCTCCCCCCACTTTCTCACTAACAAATAAAACGACAGGACGCCCAGTTCAATGTGAATTTCAGATAAACAATCAGTGGCAACAACGGGAAGAGGAAACCGAAAGAAGAGGGGATGTAACTCAAGTGACAGAGCAATTGTCTAGCTTGCTCAAGGCCCTGAGAAGGAAGGAAGGAAGGAAAGAAAGGAGGAAGGGAGGGAGGAAACCGGACCAGGAAGAGGAAGCGCCTGGCAGAGTCTGGCAGGAAGCTGCTGGTAAAGGGGAAAGTGGGCTTGCAGAATCCCCGCTCCAGCGTCTCCGAGCAGAGTATAAAATATGGATTTAGAGCCAGGAGAAAACAGAACTGGAACGGCAAATGTCTTTTCCTAATCTTTAGTCCCTTCGGGGCAGGAATGCCTACCAGTGAACCAGGCCAACCAATGTGGGCCAGTAACTTCAAGATTTATTGCCCACATAGGGTATGACCAGAGTCAGTGGAATGTGAGCAGAGGTGACACTGAAGGCCAGAAGGGGACACAGGTGCAGGGTGCTGTGGGGTGCTTCCTTCAGTTTTTTCTCTCCTTCCAGCTGGGAACTGGATGTGGTGAGCCAGTCTTACAAATAATGACAAGGTTCTAGGGCATGGTGGAGCCATGAGGAGCCTGGAGACTCAGCTGATGTTTGGAGAAAATCCACCTGCCAACCTAGAGGACTACATGTAATACACAAATGAGAAAAAAAAAAAAAAAAAAAAAAAAACTTCTTTTTTTTTTTTTTTTTTAATATTTTTAGTTGTAGGTGGACACAATCTTTATTTTTATGTGGTGCTGAGGATAGAACCCAGTGCCTTGCACGTGCGAGGCAAGCGCTCTACCACTGAGCTACAGCCCCAGCCCCACAAACTTCTTTTTAAAGTCACTATTGGTTGGGGTCTATTTGTTACAGCACCTTATCTACCCTAACCATGTACATGCCACTCTGCACCATGCACGGTATTCCTCTTCGTGGCCTTGCGGCTCACATCCTTCTCAGTCCTTCCCCAGATCTTCTCCCAAGGTAGGGCTAATCGATGGGTGGCCCTGGCACCGATCACTTTTTAATTCATTTGCAGGCATTTTTTTCTTATTCCATCAACTTTTATTAGGTTTGGGAGAGGTGTCCTGTTGCCAAGGCAACTGAGAGTGAAGAATGCCCAGTGCAGCCTTAACAGGAACACCAAGGTGTCAGTTGCAACTTTAGGACCAGGACAACACATTACCATGACAGATGGACAAGCAGAACAACAGGCTTCCCTTCAAAGGTTATGTTCACGGGGTTTGGCAACAAGTCTAACCCTTCAGAACCTTACCAGACCCTCTGTTCATATGACACTTCTAAGACAGATTCCTTTAGTAAAGAACATAACAAGCTGGTAGCAGTTATTAATATTCATGCAAGCCCCCATGTTGCACAGGAAAACAAGGCTGATACTATGAATTCTTTAAATTTTACATCCGATTTACTCATTATTTTAACTAGTGTCTGATGCAGAATAATATTCCACTGTATATAGACAGTATGCCACCTTCGTCTCTGCAAGAGGTTCATTTTTTTAATTTTTTTTAATTATGGTAAAATATATGTAACCTAAAATTTACCACTATAGCCATTTTTCAGGGTACAGTTTAGTGGCATTAGGCATGACTGTGATGTGGGGCAACCATCAATGCTCTCCGTCCATAGAACTATTTTCAGGGGGAAATGGGTACAGGGAATTGAACCCCAGGGGATCACTTAGCCACTAAGTCACATCCCCAACCCTTTTTTTTTTTTTTTTTTTTTTTTTTCTGGGGGAATTGAACTCAGGGCCTTCTGCTTGCAAGGCAAACACTCTACCAACTGAGCTATATCCCCAGCCCTTCCCCAGACCTTTTTATGAGACAAGGCCTTACTAAGTTGCTTAGAGACTTGCTGAATTACTGCGGCTGGCCTTGAACTTGCAATTCTCCTGCCTCAGCCCCCGCAAGTCACTGGGATTACAGGTGTGTGCCACAATGACCGGCTCACAGAACTCTTTTCATGTCACAAAACAAACTCTTTACCCATTAAACATTGGATCTCCACCCCCACCCCCAGTCCCTGGCAGCTACTATCCTATTGTCTGTCTCTAGGGATTTGACTACTCTAAGTGTCTCCAGGGAGTGGAATCACACAACACCTGTCCTTTTGTGACTTTTGCTTAGCATAATCTCCTCCCAGTTCTTCCATGGGGGTGGGGGGGGCACGTGCAGACTGTCTTGTAAAGGTGGACAACATTTAATCATCTGGTCACCCATCAGGGGCCACTCGGGCTGCCTCCACCTTTTGGTTATGTGAATAATGCCACCTACTATGCCATGGGTGTTCTCTTTGAGACCCAGCTTTTAATTGTTTTGGGTATTCCCATGGTTTGAATGTGTCCCCCAAAATTCATACATGGGAGCCAGGTGCAGTGGCGCACACCTGTAATCCCGGTGACACCAGAGGCTGAGGCAGGAAAATCGCGAGTTCAGGGCCAGACTCAGCAACTTAGTGAGACCCTCAGCAACTTAGTGAGATCCTGATTCGGAATTTTAAAAAATAATTAAAATTAAAATTTTAAAAATGCATGTGCGGGGGAAATTAATTCGCAACACAATAGTGGGTAGAGGTGGGGCCCAAGGAGCAGTTGGGAAGTCATCCTGCCTTCATGAGTGAATCGACACCACTGAGTGGAAAGACTTGGCAGCCTCTCTGGGGACTGCCCAAAGAGGGGGCGACCCCAGTTCAAATGCCAAGGCAGATTCTGAAGGCACTGTCCAAGTCCCTGTGGCTGCTATAACCAACTCAACTGGGTGGCTTATAAACACCAGAAACATTTCTGTGCAGTTCAGGAGGCTGGAAAGTCCAAAATCAAGGCACAGGCAGATTGTGTCTGGAAGGCCCACTTGCTACTGGAGGCCACGGGCCCACTGCAGCCTTCCCCGGCGGAGGAGCTAGCTAGCGAGCTGTGGTCTCTTTATAAGACAGTAGTCCCAGAGGGCCCTACCTCCTAATGCCATCACCTGGGGTCAGGATCCAAGCCCTGTCCGAGTGCATTTGTGGTGCTCTAACAGAACAGATGGACTGGGTGATTCATAAGCAGAAATGTATTGGCTCCAGGCCTTGAGACCGAGAAGTCCAACGTCAAGGTCAAGTGCAGGAAGGTCAGTGACTGATTCCAAGAAGGCGCCTTGAACGCTGTGTGCTCCGGAGGGAGGGAATGCTTCACAACACGACCTGAAACCGAAGGGCAAAGAAGCAGGGGGGCCCCTTGGCTTTTCCTGATGGCATTAATCCTACCCACGAGGACAGAGCTCTGATGACCTATCACCTCCCAAAGTCCCACCTCCCAATGCCGCCAAAAGAGCAACCACAACTTCTATGTGGCTTTCTGGAGGAAGAAAAAATCAAACCAGAGCAACCCCCAGAGGAGAGCTCAGCGGCACGTATCCCGGTCTCTCACAGGAAGTCTCTCAGCGCTCTAATTAGCATCCTCCCGGCCAGAGTTTGACTTTCCTGTATCATCGTAGCATCTATTTATTGGAATGAAGAAGAGATGGAATGTCGAGCAATTAACATGGCATTTTTCCTCTTATAAATTATTCAAGTGGCTCATAAATCTCCTTATAAACAATTTCAATAATGCAGATGTCAAGAGAGTTAAAAAAAAAAAGGGTGGGGGGCTGGGGGGGTGGAGCGCTTGCCTAGCACATGTGAGGCACTGGGTTCGATCCTCAGCACCACATAAAAATAAATGAGTAAAATAAAGGTCCACAACAACCAAAAAAATTATTTTTTTTAAAAAAATTGGTGCCCTGAGCATCCTTGTGTAAGCACCTTGGTGCTCCTCTAGGATAGGACAGAGACCTAGATGTGAAACTGCTGCCCTTAAGATCTAAGGTAGATAACATCGTTGGACCCAGTTCTTCACCCCTCCCTGTCTCCAAAACCTTGAAATGTAATTTTACATCATTTCCTTCACACTTACATCCTCTCCAGTTTTCTTTTTCTTTTTCTTTTTCTTTTTCTTTTTTATTTTTTTTTTGGTTTCAGGAATTGAACCCAGGGACACTAAACCATAGAGCCACATCTCCAACCCTTTTTTTAATTTTAAGACAAGGTCTCACTGAGTTGCTTAGAGCCTTGCTAAGTTGCGGAGGCTGGCTTTGAACTCGAAATCCTCCTGCCTCAGCCTCCTAAGCTGCTGGAACAATAGGTGTGCACCACTGCACCTGGAAGGCACACTGCTTTCTTATACCTCTACTGACTTCATAAGCAGGATATGCCCAGGCTAGACCACTGGTCCCAGAAGACAGCAAAGGAGTTGGATGTAGAGGCACATGCCTGTAATCCCAGTGGCTTGGGAGGCTGAAACAGGAGGACCACAAGTTTGAGGCCGGCCTCAGCAAGTTAGTGAGGCCCTAAGCAATTTAATGAGATCCTAGTTCTAAATAAACTATATAAAAAAGGGCTGGGGATGTAGTTCAGTGGTTGAGTGTCCCTGAATTCAATTCCTGGTACCAAAAAGAAAAAAAGAAGAAGAAGAAGAAGGAGAAGGAGGAGGTGAAGGAGATGGAGGAGGAGGAGGAGGAGGAAGAGAAGCGGGAGAGAGAAAGAGCAGGAGAGGGGGAGGGGGAGGGGGAGAAGAAGAAGAAGAAGAAGTAGAAGAAGAGGACAGCAGAGGATACAAGGAGCAAAATGACACTCCTTGAATCCCACTAATTCAGCCAAACCTGGCTGACTTCAGAGTCATGAAAAATACTTCATGGCTTTAATCTACTGAGCTTGGGACTCATTTATTACACAGCATCAATCAACTGATACTACAATTTATACTTCTTACTCTGAATCAGCAGTCCCCTCATCCCCGCGCTCAGGGGAATATTTCTCAATTATGTATCAGGCGTGGACATTTGAGTTCACAGCATGTTTTCCTGGACTGAACCAGGCCTCTCTCCTGCTTAACTGATTCTCTCTGAACCCCATTCCCTTCAACCAACAGGCAAGCATTCTGGGTTCCACACACATTACTCAGGATCATTAACGTTAGCTGCTCTAAGAAACAAGTGTCTCAAAGACCTAAAATAAAAAATAAGGATTCATTATCATCTGCATAGTCAGATAGTTCCTGCCGCCTCCTCCCCATGTGGCTACACCATCAGTGCCTGGGAGAGAGAGGTGGAGGAAGATGCCAGTTTTTAGCTGCCTCGCCCCACAGGTTACTGTCACTTCTGTTGGGCAGTCTTCATCACATGACCCCAAACTAGTTCTGACCAACTAAGGAAGCATGTGAATTGGGTGGGTCTTTGGTGATCTTTATGCCTGCTACATTATGTTCAAGTTAAGTGACTTTTTTGCCTGCAGGTATTTTCATTTTGCATAAGCAATAGTACGTGACAAATGACATTGTTTCTATCTGTTCACTCAGCACCACATTCCTAAGATCCATGTGTACCTCTGGTTCCTCATCTCCATGGCACACGACCAACACCATTCCTGTGATTGAGGGTTATCACAAACTACTCCAAACGTTTGGCACTTGAAGCAACAACAATTATTAAAATGCAAATTGTAAAAACAGAAAGAAGGGCCAACACTCCCCAGGAGGTGCTTCTATTTTTATTTTCCATCTTTAACAGTCATAGCTGCCCCTGTCCCGAAGGACTTGTGCTGCACTAACCACTGCAGGGGACTTTTGCTTTGTTTGCACTCATCCACCTCAGATGACTCTGTCCTGCAGCCTCCCTGGATGACTCTGCTCCTCACCAGCCACTTTAGCTGTCCCCAGTCTGGTGCATGAGGAGTCCCTCTGTTACCCATGACTAAGCATGAAGTCTAGAGTTAACTGGAAGGACACTGCGCATGTGTCCTGTCACCTTTTTTTTTCTATATCAGCAGCCTTCCTCATATGCTTATCAGAGCAATTCATTCCTCTTATGCTGCAGCACAAATCCTAGTGAAATCTCTTTTTGGTGGTAATATTTTGCCTATTCATGATTTCTCTCTTGGGTAAAGTAGGCTGAGTTGGAGCTAGTAACATAGACGCTGCTGATACTGAGAGCAGTCAATATCCAGGGCTCATAATGCTGAGGGCACCTAGCAGCAAGAGAACAGCAGGGAGTGTCTCCATTGAGAGCTGCTGGGAGCTACTAGCCGTGGCTGCTGGAAGAACTCCAGAGAGCTGTCAGTACCTGCTGGCTGCAGCTGCTAGTCTAGCACGGGGAGAGCTGCTAGGACTATGAGCTGAGAGCTGCCAGCCCTTAAAGCTCCAAACTGCTAATGCTAAGGGAGCTGCACTTTGCCTATTCATGATTTCTATCCAAATTGAGCAAAAGAACCCTCAGCCAATAGGTGACAACCGGAGAGGTGCCAGGAGAGACAGCTCATCTGTGCTCCACATGATGCCAGTTACAGCGTCTGAAAGGCTGGAGACTGAAGTCATCCAAAGCAGGCACCACTCCCGTGCCTGCAGATGATGTGCCTGTTAGCTAGAGCCCTGCTGAGGTTGTTGGCTGGGACCCTGTTTTAAGTAGGGTTCTTCAGAGGAAGAAAACCAACAGGAGGTATGCAAGAGATAGAGGCGGAGATATGTAGATACATGTAGAGAAAGATTTATTATGGGGAATTGGCCCATGCAATATGAAATCTGAGAAGTCCCACTATCTTCCATCACAAACTGGAGACCCAGGAGATGCAAATCTGGAGGTCTGAGGACCATCGATGGTATAAGTTTCAGTGCAAAGACAGGAGAAAATGAGATGAAATGTCCCAGTTGGATAGTGAGGGAAAAAAGGAGGAGAAGGAGAAACAGAAGAGGAATAAAAAGTATTCATAGTAGTGGGAAAGCAAATTCCTCCTTCCTCTGCTTTCTGTTCTATTTAATCCTCAAAGGACTGGACGGTGACCACCCACATCACAAGGACAATCTACATTGCTGAGTCCACCAATTCAAATGTTAATCTCTTCTGGAAATACCCACAAAGACACACCCAGAAATTTTGTGAACTGTCATTCCATAGTCCAGTCAAGGTGACACATAGTTGGGCACGGTTATGCTCACCTGCAATCCCAGCAGCTCAGGAGGTTGAGGCAGGAGGATTCAAGTTCAAAGTCAGCCTCAGCAACTTAGTGAGGCCCTAAACAACACAGCAAGACAATAAAAAAAGACAAGGGATGTGGCTCAGTGGTAAAGCACCCCTGGGTTCAATCCCCACTACCAAAAAGAAGTGAGTCACTAAATCTGGCCCATCTTCAAGGGGAGGAGGATCAGACTCCACCTCTTGATGGGATAGAAAGAATGTCAAGGAATTAGTGAACACATTTTAAAACTATCATGATCATACTGTACCCATATTAATGTTCACCTTCACCCCATAAATAGAAACTCGGGGTGCCTCCAAAACTGTGCAGTCAACATCCAGAGGCACTGCCATCAACTTCTCACCTATGCCAGATGTGTTGGTGCACGCCTATAATCCCAGCTACTTGGGAGGCTGAAACAGGAGGATTCCAAGTTGGAGGCCAGCCTCAGCAACTTGGCAAAACCCCGTCTCAAAATAAAAAGGGCTGGGGATGTAATTCAGTGGTAAAGCGTCCCTGGGCTCAATCCCTAGTTACCCAAACAAAAAATACACAGTCAGATACTGTGGCACATACCTCTAATCCCAGCAACTCAGGAGGTTGGATCATGAGTTCAAAGCCACCCTCAGCAAAAGTGAGATGCTAAGCAATTCAGTGAGATCCTGCCTCTAAATAAAATACAAAATAGGGCTGGGGATGTGGCTCAGTGGTCAAGTGCCCCTGAGTTCAATCCCCGGTACCCAAACACACACACACACACCCAAAACGCCACCTGTGGCTCCTGTGCATGTGGAGTCCCCCAAAACTCACACTCTACTGACTGAGAGGTTTAATGAAGGATGCAAAATGTACTAGATATTCCACAGAGGTGACAGAGGGGAAGGATCCCAATTGAAACACCTCCGCCTGCGAGAACTCAGCTCTCCCGGCAGGTGCCAGTCCCGCTCCTTTCACGCTCCCCCTCCCCTGGCTCTCTGCTTCTTGGGTCCTGGACATCAGATGTTGCCATCCACCACCCACTGAATCTCTGCCTGCACTTTTTATAACACTAAAATCTGCCGAAGGACTTTTTGTTTTCAAATGGAAAAGAGCTCACCATGACAGAGCCTTTTTAATGACTGTAGGATGCTCTCTGCAATTGAGGATGCAAAGCCGAAGCAAGAGATTTAATCATTCTCTTGGGAAATCCATTAAGAGCATAATAAAGCTGCCCTGAACTATTTTTTACAACTGTATGAGGCATAACTGATGAACAAGAATAGCCACATTCAGAATGAAAAGACATCCGTGAAACCTTCACTATGATCGATTTAGCAGCAGACTCAAGATCCTCACCCCCAACCATACCGTTGTCCACGACTTCACCTCGCAGGTATCTCATGAGCATTGGAGGAGCACAGCAGACCAGCAGTTCTCAGAGTAGGACCTGCAGAACCTCTAGGGTCCCTGAGACCCTGCCAGGGGATCTGCAAAGCCAAAACTCTTTTCATAATAGTATGAAGACTTGGTTTGACTTTTTCATTTTTCTCATAAACATCAGTGGATTTTTCTGGAGGCTGGATCACTTGTGGCACTGGAACAGATTAAACCCCAAAACAGACATAAGAATCCAGCTGTTGGTCCCGGCCTGGTGGCATTCACCTATAATCCCAAACTTGGGAGGTGGAGGCAGGAGCATTACCAGTTTGAAGCCAGCCTCCAGCAACTTACTTAGCAAGGCCCTAAACAGTTTATCGAGACCCTGTCTCAAAATAAAAAATAAGAGGGGCTGGGAGGTAGTTCAGTGGTTAAGTGCCCCCGAGTTCAATCTCTAGTACCAAAAAAATAAAAAGGCAAATTTTATGTTATGCATATTTTATGACAATAAACAAATCATGAAAAAAATGCAGTGGATTTATTATAGCTCCTCTTTAATGAAATAAGTATTATGAAATGTCTCCATCTTAATTTAATACCTAAATATTTTTAAAATTTATTTTGATTCATTGTACACAAATGGGGTACAAGTATCGTTTCTCTGGTTGTACACGAAGTAGAGTTGCACCATTTGTGTAATCATACAAGTACATAGGGTAATGATGTTTGTCTCATTCTGTCATTTTTCCTTCCCCCCACCCCCTCCCCAATACCTAAATATTGATAGTACAACCCACATAAACAAAATGGTTGAGTAATTTTTAAGAACATGAAAGAATCTTGAGACCAGTAACTTGGAGGTACAGCTGGGTGAGTCTGAAGGCAGCAGCTAACATCTGCCTCCCTCCACACCCCTCCCCACAGCCGTATCCCCTCATCTCTGGAAGAATCTGCAAACTCCTAGGTATTAAATGGCAAAAATGTAAATTAGTTTCCTTCTGCCAAAGCGGGCAGGCGACCTCTAGTGGAATGAAGGGGTATTGCCTGAAAGCACACAATTTTCCTTGCTTATTTTAGAGTCCTCTGAAATTCTAAAGCAGAAGCTCAAATGGTTGCTTAAAATGAAGACATTGTTTCAGCATATAAATTATAAACACCCCCCAATTCTAATTCACTGCACCCCGCCTCCTCTCGTGAACATTCACACACACACGCACACAGACACAACTAGACATGCATACACGCTCTCACAGAGTCCATGAACACAATGAAACCCACATGCACACAAACCAAAACAAAAAACAAAAAAAACAAAAACTCAGACCCACATATGCATACACATAGAATCACTGTGGCACACAAACACTCTCCAACATGGACACGCTCATACAGACAGACACACACACACACACACACCCCACTAAAAACGGCATATCATTAGCAGAAGGGACTTGGTAAGATGACGTTGTTTTCTATTTTTAAAAATCTGTAATGGAAAATTAGTTTCTTTCCAAAGCCATTAAATAAAAGTTGAAACAATAATTAAGGTAAATCTAGGTTTGGCAGAGTGCCAGATTACAGGTCCATGATCCCTTAGCTGAGGTCCTGAGGGACAGAGGGATTTCGGAACTCAGAATTGCTCCAATTTTAGAAAGGCAATTCACAGATTATGTAACGCTGCGGGGGGCGTGAGGCAGCCGCCCCACACCCTACCTCCAGCAGATGTTAATATTTTTGCAGCAAAATGTGTGCATATTCACACTAAATGGGATAAATAAAGAGTATAATAGTTCAAATCAAATTTGTTGATTTGCCACCAAGTGAGACAGGCAAAATTATTCCCCCAAAATGTTTAAAGTTGTCAGAGCTTTCAGGAATTCGGAACTGCAGATAAGGGATTCGGGATTCTGTTAGCAGAACCCTCAACTGCTCTGATGGTAAATCATCTCTTCCTGGGTTTACAAGTTGGAGGAGAGGGTGTCAGGATCCAGGAAAGCGGGGGCCCTTGAGCGCCCCCTCCTGGCCGCCTGGCCCTTGCAGTTCGGCTGCCCATAGGTCAAATGCAGGGCTGGGTTCTGATTGGTCTAAAACTTCGTAATTATCCCGCCTTCACTTGTGAATGGATCAGGAACTCAAACCTTAACCAACCAGCCGTTGACAGTGCTCAGGTACAGGCGCTGCTTCCAAGGTTATCTTGAGACTCCTGTTCATTCAATCAGATGGAAGGAAAGCCCCTGGGTTCGCCAGCAGGGGTCAGGCCTGTTTATGTCTCAGGGATGGTAATGAGCAGCTCACAGATGCCTGAACTCTGGGCACCTGGCCTTCAGCCTTGAGAAGCAGCCTGTAGATGAGGCCAACCCCGTGCACGGAAAGAACTGGATGCAGTTGTGGTCAGCTGTCTGGCTCTCAGGAACAAGTCGTGGAATATAATTAAGGAACCTCCTCCAGGAGACGCTCCCATCGCCCGGACTGAATCACAGCTCCTTCAAGACTCCTTCGGCACACTGAACACCCCCATCAGGTCTTTCCTCCATGGAATTCGAAACCCATGACGGCAGGGGCGGGGCTGCGGTGGTCACCCCATGTCCCCAGCTCTGCTCCCCTCTCCACAGGGGATCATCATCATCCTCAGGGATAAGACTGTCCCAAGCCCTGTCCTAACACTTGACACAGGCCTTACTTGACTATTATGATCCCCTGAAAGACTGAGTCAGAGGGGCAAAGTTACAGGAGAGTTTTAGGAATCCTTTTGATATCCTAAAACTCAAGAAGGGCAGGAATTAATCCCTTTGAGGGTCCCTGGAAGGTGAAAGGCGGGAAGTGAGGGGAGAATGTAGAGGGTGAGCTGCTTTTTAATCAATACAACTCAGGTTTGTTGGAAGAAGGAGAGAGGAGAGTCTCAGGAAGAGGACCAAGGGTCTGGAGGAGAGAAGGTAAGCTGTACACTAACCCTGATGGTCCCCCGGTCTCCTGTCCCAGACTCAGGCCCAGCCTTGACCTTCTCCAACACATCCCACAACCAGTCCAAGTTGGTTGCATCTTCAAAATATATACAGACCTTAAGGGTTCCTCCATAGGTTAAACAGATTACCACAGGATGCAGCGATCCACTCCTAGGTACATCGTAAGGATTAAAAACAGGTGGGCGCTCCCAGCAGCATGACTCACAATGGCCAGAAGGAAGAAGCAACCCCAAAGTTCAGCTAATGAGCAGATCCACAACCTGGTCCTGACAGTGGCAGGCCACTCAGCCATGGAGAGCCAGGGTAAGCCGACATCCAGTGCCGCAGGGCGGTTCTCAAGTGAAGGAGGTGCTTCCTGAGGGAGGAGGACGCCGAAGATGGCACAGCACATGATTCCAAGGATGCGAGACGGATTCAGAGTGATGGAGGCCAGGGAGCCAGGACCAGGGCTTTTGGTGTGGGAGAGCGTGGTGGAAATGGTTGCACAGCCATGTGAATGTATTTAACACCACTGAACTGTGTACTTTAAAATAGTAACTTTGTATTTTACCACTGCAGAGAGAGGTTTTAACTAACCACTTCTCTTCTCCGGTCAACACCCTCTTTGCTGGGCTCCCAGCTTCTGTGGCAGCCAGAGGCTAACATGTAAGTCAGCAGAGACCCTCCTCAGCTCAGGAGCCTCTGGCAGCTCCTGCCTCATTCAAAGTAAAAACCAGAGACCACGCTGTGGCCCATGAGGCCCTGAACAATCACCCACATCATGCCTGTCACCTCTCTCCCTCTCACTCACTCTTGCTCCAGCCCCACTTGTGTGTTGCTGTTTGTAAACAAGCCAAGCCCCTCCAGCCACAGGGCCTTTGCACTTGCTTGGCTTGGAGCACTCTTTCCCTGGAGATCTGCCTGTCGTATGCCCAGTAACCAGTTCTCCCATCTCCCCAGTCACCTTCACCCTGCTTCATTTTTCTCCTCCCTGCTTGTGGCTACCTGACATAACACATATGGAAGTTATTGATGATACTGTCGGCTTTCCCCTTAATATGCCAGTTCTAATGACAGTAGCAAGTTTTGCCAGTTCAGTGCTATGCTCCCAGCATTTAAAGTAAGTCCTTACACACCGTAGATGTTAATTTTTATTTTTATTTTTTTTTTGCAAAATGAAAGATTGAGGGACCGAGAGACTGAAAGAGATTGAGAAGCAGTAGAGGAAGAGAAAACAAAAGGGAAGGAGCCAGAGGAGGGTTTGGAGGCTGAGATGGGGGTGGGGGGAGCAACAGAGAGGAGCTGAGAGTGGAAGAGACAGAGACCATATGGACACACAGAAAGCGGGTGAGGAGACAGTAGAGATGCAGAGGAGACTGGCGATTACCAGGGCCGGGAGAGTTAGAAACTAGAAAGAGCAGTCCCTCCCCTGAACTCACTACTTGCTGGTGTCCAGGGCCTCAGACTAACTTGATAGCCCATGGGATCCAAGCTGTGGTTCTTATATCCCTGAAGGACAGAGGAGATGGAGAGAGAGAACACATGGCTTTGCTGTGAAGGTCTTAGGTCACTTGCTTATTGAATTCTCACAGGAGCTTGGTTAAATGCTGTCCTCTTCATTTTACGGGAACAGAGAGGTCAAGTAACCTGCCCAAAGTCGCATAGACGATGAGAGGAAGACCTGGGATTTGAATCTGGGTAATTCAGCCCCAAGTTCGTGCCCCTAGCCACCATCTGGGCTGGCTATAGAGTGCTGGCTTCCTGCATTCTGCTTCTGACCCTGTCACCCACTGGGGAATGCTGGAGCAAGCAGAGTAACTGACACTCCTCCTCCACATCCAGGGACTGGCCATCTGCAAGAAGAGGCTCAGCCTCACTCTCCTGGGATAGTCTCCAGTTTTGGTGGTGGTGGTGGGGGGGGGCCAAGACAGAAAAACCACTTCCTGCATGCAGGATCCCAGGCCCTGCCCAGGGCCAGGTCTCAATTCTCTGAAAGGAAAATGTACTCAACAATCTGACTCCTTCGCCAGAAGCTCGATCTGTTTCTTGGCCATGGCTTACCAGCAGCATTCCAGGTCAGAGGCTGTACTCACCTTTAGAAGCAGCACAGCACTTTGCTAATTTGCTTCATGGCTTCCAGAGAGGCAAAAAATTCCCACAGTCACCCGTCCACCCTCATTTCTAAAACCAGGAAGGCAGCAAGCATCATTCCATCCTAGCTGCATCCTCGTCAGGGTGATTTAATCTCTCTTCCTAACGTTGTGATTAAAACAACAGCATTTCTCAGAACCCCAGAGCTGGTCTCCCGTGCTGTAGGAGCAGATACCCTCTTTTTAAAATTTTTTTCTTCAAAAAGGCACTTGTTCTCTGTTTCAAGCACATCAAAAACTGGTAAGTCCTTTATGCTGTCTGACCTTCAGTGGCCCGGTACTGATAGGCCTCTTCTCCCCACCCTAACCTAAAAATTACATAAAGGTGATGAAAAAAGCAAAAGGGTCCCCTGGAGAAGGGGGAAAGCCCACAAAATCCACCCATGGCAAAAGACAAAGGCCAAACCCCCCGAGAGTTCTCCTCAGACTTGGAAAAGGAGGCTTCTTTGCAAACACCACAGACACAGCACGAGGCAGCTAGGGCTGGAGTTTATTGCAGTCGGGTGCGAAGATTCGGGGAGAGTAGCGGGGTGGGCGGTGGGCGCCGTGCTCAGAATCCCATGGGGGCTGGGTCAAGAGGCAGAGGTCGGTGGGAATCTGCCAGATGGTGGACAGGTCTGACCGCGGAAGAGCCGCCCAGGGCGAGGCCCCGAGTCAGCGCCCGCTGCCCTCATTCTTCAGGATGACGGCTCCGAAGGCTGGGCGATGTCACTGAGCCCGGGACCATCCGGGGACGGCATGCATGCTCGGCGGGGAGCACCGGGCTCTCGAGGGCTGACGATCGGGTCGGGTGGAAGGGTCGGTTACCCGGGCCCTCGCCCCCCCGTGGCCTCGGGCGTCTCTTCCGGAGTCAGGCGGCGGTTGTGGTCGTTGTGGCGACGGCGGCGGCTCCGCGGCAGTTCGTGCTGGGGTCGCGGCCCGCCCGGGGCGCCCAGGAGGCAGGACACCGAGGCGGCGGCGGGCACCGGGACAGGCGGCGCGCCGGAGCGAGAGGCACAGGGAGGGGACGGCGCGCTGGGCGGCGGGCCGGCGGGGCCCGCGGGGGGCCGCGTGGGGACCCAGATGAGGCCGTAGTACACGGCGAGCAGCACCGCGGCCAGCGAGACGCAGAGAAAGTAGGCGCAGACGGGGGCCAGGCGCAGCCAGCGGCCCCGCGGGCCCTCGCTCAGCCCCGCGCTGCCAGGGCTCTCGCCGCCGCCACCCACGCAGCTCGTGCCCCGCATCGCCGCGGCCCACCCGCCCAGCACCGCGGTCCGCAAGGCCCCGCCCCCGCGCCGCCCCGCGTCCTCCACCGCCCGCCCCAGCGTGGGCGGGCCTCCACCGCCCCGAGGCGCGCCGCCGCGTCTGCCTCCCGCCAGCCGCCGTCAAACCAGCCCGTCCTAAGCCCGCTGCTCCCCGAGACCGCAGCTCCACCGTCCCCGTCTCCTCGGAGGCTTCAGACTCCTACGCGCCCCCCGCCCGCCTTCCAGGCTGAAGCCTCGCCTCGTACTCTAGTGCTGCCTCTCCGCGCCTCTGCCCTCAGGTCCCACTCCCCTGCCTACGAACCGATCTATCCCAACATTCGAGCCCGGCCCGCCTGCCCTCCGGCCTCGCTAGTCGGCTTCCAACACTGCACTCTTCGCCCCAACCACGCCCCCTCCGGCGGCCCCGCCCCCTCCCGATCTGGACCCGCTAGCTCAGGCATAGCCCCGCCCAGGCGCTGGCCCCACCCACTCTAACTCCTCCCAGATTCGGGCCCCGCCCAGTCATCCCAACCGGGCCCCTTAAAACACCTGCCACCTACTGCTCTTTCAGGTGTTCTGAGATTCTAACCTCATGCCCGAGGTTCCAACTTCACCCTCACCCTGATCACTCCCTTTCCCCCAGCAACTCCGCCACCACCCTCAATTCCTCTCTCGCCCTACAGCCGTGGGGTCGGGTGGGCTCGGAGGAAAGGGAACACAGCCTGGTGATCCAGATAAAACCCCTCCTGCCGCCCCCTCCCCATCAAGGCGGGGAAGCTTCAGTCCCCTCCCAGCAGCATCTTCAGGAATTCAGGGAGGCCTGCGGGAGGGGGGGAGGGAAGACGAATCAGGGGGGTGAAAAAAGGAAGACCCCTTTATCCCGCCTCTTCCGCCAGAGAAAAGCCCGCCAAGCACAGCAACCCAGCCTGTCCCGGCCAGAAATACAGTTCAAAGGTTAGCGGAAGCACTGCGTTTAATAAAGAGGCGGGCCGGTGCCCGATTAATTCAAGTCCTGCGGAGGAGTCACAGGCGATTTGCCATGCCCCAGATGTAGGCGCCTGGAGACGGGAAATTCGGCCAGGAGACTGGCACCTACCCCGCAATGCCTCCTTAGGGCGCTAATTCGGAGGCATCTCGGCCATCCCAGTACGTCCCCCATTGATAGGGCCTGGACTGAATCCTCACCAATTTACACTACTGCCCTGGCCCCGCCCCATACAGTGACCCTCGCTCCTCCCCTCCCCTTACATTTAACCCTCTCCTGGCAGGAGTGTGGCGGAAGCAGAGGAGCGAGGCGGTGGGAGGTTAGTGCAGAGGACCGATGCCCGGGTCCAGCGGATGCGGTCAGCGGGCGGCCCCTGGGGGCGGAGCGGCCGCTACCACCTTGCAGAAACGCACCCTCTGGAAGTCGGTGATCTCCGCCGTCTCCTGGCCTTCGGGGCCCACCTCTGGGGAGAGAAGGGGCTGTCAGCAGAGGGAAGCAAGACTCCCTGCCTCCCCCAGTTTCGGGCCACCCTCCCCCATCTGGCCCTGCCCCTCATCCCAATCCAGCCTGGCTGCACCCCGCCGAGCACTAAGCGGTTTATGGGGCCAGGGAAGTCTTAATCTTCAGTGCACCCACGAAGCAGCATATACCCTCAACATAACCGTTTCTACAATGAGGGAAATGCTAGTATATGAGATCATGGTGATCCGGACAACACGTGACCAAAGACAGCCCCAGCCCCAGCCCTATCCCTAACCATCTCCATCAGGCAAGCCCTAGGGGACCAGCCCTCCCCTTCCACCCCCACCATCGGACATTCTAACCAGTCCCTCCTTGGCTGTGGCCCAAATCCTAATCCAACTCCATAGGCAAGGGGCCGCTATCACCGGTTCAAAATGGCTCCTACCAAATGATGGAGAAAAGGGATTCAGCCTCTTGCTCCCATTCCGCAGGAGCCAAAATCGAATTGGGTTCACATTTCTAATCTCCACCCCTGGGTTGCACCCCCAAAATCCACAATCCCATCCACAGCTAAATCCTATACTCTGCCCACCCTCGTTTTTACTTTCTGCAAGTGAAACAAGCCCAGAACCACTGAGCTACGCTCCCAGCCCCTCATCTCTTATTTTGACATTCAGGGCCAAGTTTAAATTTCTAATCCTGCCCTTAGTTTCCCCTAGAGGACAAACCCACCCCATTACTTTCCCACTGCTTTCCTATTTCCTGGGGTTGACCTCTACTCTTAAATTCTTACAAATGAAACCCCTCCTGGCTGCCCCTCCTCCACACCTTCCATGCAGTTCTTACACCCAGCCCTGAAGTCCACCCCTTAGCCTTACCCTGGGTTCAGGCCCACCATAGCCACTGGGCATTCTGACCTCACACCCAAGTCCCACTGCTAGGCACAGGTCCACCCCAGCCTAACAGCCAGGGAGAGAGGTGGCCTGGTCCCTCCCCCTTCCCCTTGCTCCATGCACACCCCCACCTGGTGGTGCCTCAGACCCCTCCTCTTCAGCTTTCTGGGCTCCTGGGAGGCTGCACCCACTCTCCAGGGAGGCAGGGGCTGGCTGGTCACCTCCTGGGGAAGGGGAGGCCCAGTCAAGCCCCCTCCCCTCCAAACATCTCCCATAAGAGAGAAGAGGCCCAAGGGGAGTTAGAGGGGCCTCAAGGACACACTTAGGGGAATGTCATTTGAGGATGTGAATTCTTTATTGAGGAGGGGGCTCTGACCAGGGACAAGCTCTGGGGGTGGGCACTCTAGAGACAGGGGTATAACAGCACAGAAGGGACACAGACTGCCCTCCCCAGCAGCCAGCACTGTGGGGCACACGGATCCCAGGGCTGACACACTCCTGAGCACACACACAGGTAGCCAGCTTCATGCATTCCCAAAAGGCCAGGCCTCACCCGGAGAGGGGGCACCAACCGGGTGGGTGGTCCCGGGAGAATTCTGCTCCATTTCCTCACCCCAATCTGACACAGGCTGGTGGCCACCAGGTGGCGAGAAGGGGCTGGAAGGCGTGGCAGGGGCCTGGGGAAGTGGATCCTCAGCTCTGGAAGGCGCTGTGTCCACCTGCTCACTGGGGGCACTCCCAGAGGGCTCGGCCTCTTGGGGTTGGCGGTCAGGGGCTGGATCTTCCTCCTGCTCCTCAGTACCCTTGTCCTCCTCAATCTCCTCCTCCTCGTCCTCCTCCTCCTCGTCCTCAGTCACATCCTCACTCACATCCTCCCATTCTTCATCCTCCTCCTCCTCCTCCTCCCCGTCATCCTCAGGAGGCCGGTGAGCAGGAGCAGGTGGCTCCGGAGGCTGTAGGGAACATGGCAGGTCAGGGAAAGGATGCGGCCCCCAGCCCCCACACCTCCTTTCCTGCCTTACCTGCATGGGTGTCTCCTCCTGGGATGTGGGCTGAGGGGCTTCAGGGGCTGGGGACACTGCCTCCTCTTTTGTCTCCCAGCGGTCATCATGGTCACTAGAAGGAAAGGGGTGAGGCCTCGGGTGGACATTGAGGAAGGGGCTTCCAACCTCCCACTCCTCCCCAGAGCAGAACTGTCCAGAGAGCACTGGAATGGTAGATGTGTGTCCCCAACCATCATGGAACAGAAGAGATGAAGGGGGGCCAGGTGGCAGCAGAGATGTCTGCAAGGAGAGGAGGGGATGGATGGATGGTGAAGCTAAGATCCAGACCCCAAGTCCTCAAACCAGGCACCTCAGAGACAGATGAGGTCAAGACAGACAGCCCCATCCAAGTCAGAGAAAAGAAGGAACCGCGGTACCACCAGAGATGTGAACACGCTGGGGAAGGGGTGTCCTCACCTGTAGGCCCGGGGCACTGCCTTGGCCTGGGGCCGGCTGCTCTTTCTCCTTCTGCGGCTGCTGACCTCAGCTTTACGCTGTGACAGAAACTCCCCAAAAGTGGGGGGTTTGGGAGGCCGGGCCCAGGCCTGTTCATCTGCATCAGAACCAGAACCCGAGGAGTCAAGGAAGGGGGAGACTTGGCAAACCACGTCCCACCCAACACTTGGGCCAGCCGTCTCCTCAGTCCGTCCAAGACCACTCACCATAGCGGTGGGACAGTTCGTGAGCAGGGGTTGGGCCATCCTTGAACCTGGGAAAGAGAGCAGGGGTGAGCAGGAACAAGGAAGCAAGAAGCAGGAGGAGAACAGAGGGAGTGCTGGTGGTCAGGGTCGGAAAAAAGGGCAGAGGACAGAGGGGCAACAGAAAGGGGCACCAGCAAGAGGTCAGGATCAGGAGGTGCATGAGGCAAAATTTGACATCCTGTTGTTAACTACAGAAAGGAAAAAAATCAGACTTTGGCCCCGAAATAAAAGTATGCACAGGTCTCAATAGACCCTTGCAAAATACATGATCCCCAGCTCCCCTGCCTGACCCCACTTCCTGTCACTCTCTCCCCTGGACAACGAAGCAGTTCTCCTTTCACACCTGGCCCCTGCCTCAGGCCTCTATACCTACTGCTCACTCTCTGGTCTCCTTCAGGTCTTGACTCAAGATTTTCCTGGAACCCACCTACAGTACGTATCATTACGTTACCCAAGTCTACAATGACAACTCCTAATCACAGTCTCCTCCCTGCACTTTATTATTCTTCATGACCTGAAATCAGGTTTGTCCACTGCCCATCTTGCCCACAGGACTCCAAGTCTAGCGGCAGAAACATTTTGTTCACTGCTGTATCCCTGTCACCTAGAACCTTCCATGACCCACAGGAGGACTTTGTAACCACATGATGAAATCAATGCACGCATGTTGCACTTGTTGCAGATTGCTTTGGGGACATAAACAAAACACAATTATTTTTTATCTCTGAAAATGTCTCCCCTAAAAGCCCAGTTACCTATTCCTTACAAAGATACACTAGAATACCTGTGCAAATAATTCTCACACTTGTAAAAGTTTGGCTTATGATCCAATAAAATTAATAATGTTCCCAACCACTAAGAAAACAGACAAAAGTCCTCTTTTTCTTTAACCAGAGTCACCAAAAAAAAATTATAGGTGAATGAAAACTTCCAACGCAGAAAAGGACAGATGATCAGACTGCCATTCAAGAGCTTTTCCAGAACCTTCTGCCTGGCTTTGGAAGTTGGTCCTCATGACAATGACAATGATGCTTTAAGCTGGATGTTTCTTGAGCCTGGAAGAGGACAGAGTCAGACCTGATGCAGGGATTCCTGCTGCTGGGGGACAGTCAGTGGAACAGACAGAGGGAAGCTGCAAGATCCCATCCCTGTTGGCGGAATTTACATCTGTATGGTCAGGGATGCAGTTCAGTTTAAAGTGCTTGCCTAACATTCTCCAGGCCCCAGAACCATTAAAAAAAAAAAAAAAAGAAAGAAAATTTACATCCACACCGTAAGCAATGTAGTCACTGCTGAACACCCACTGGAAGGGCAGAGTTTGCTTTCCCGCCTGCCAACAGAAAGAGGATGTGTCTCTGCTCACCTGTTGGTCTGATTGCCAATGTCAGGACATTTGTCTCTCTAGGCAGCTGCTGCCCTCTGCCCGCACCCCAGAACACACACACATGGGGTATGTTCAGTCTTACAGGAAGAGCATCACTATGTCACCGTAATGAGGACCAACTTCCTTCTAGAACCAAGCATAAAGTTCTTGAAGACCTGACAAATGGCACTCTTTAAAGATCAGCAACTTCAGGTTTTATCCCACATCCTATCCTTTACTTTATGGACTATATCAGAAGTTTCCATTTATCTATGTCTCCTGTGTGTGCGTGTGGTTCTGCGGATGGAACCTAGGCCTCACGTGTACTAGACTAGCATTCTACCACTAAGCTACACTCCCCGCCCTTTTTATTTTTTGTTTTGAGACAGGGTCTCATTAAGTTGCACAGGTTGGTCTCTGACTCAGGCTCCTCCTGCCTCAGCTTTCTGAATAATTGAAATTACAGGTGTGTGCCACCACACCTGGCCACCTTTATTGTTGGTTTTCACTTAAAGAAAAAGAGGAGTTTGTCTCAGCACCCCTGAGCTACACCTGATTAGGAGCTAAGCCCCAGGGCACCCACAGGCTATCATCCAGCCTGCATCAGCTACGCCTGATGGTCCGCAAACACGAGAAAAAGGAAGCCTGTCATATGCCACGGAGATTTGACAACTATACATTCACGCTAACACCCAGGGCAAGAAAACAGAAGCAAAGGAGGGAGAGGTCAGGGTCGAGGTGGACAGCAGCCCAGGGCAGCCAGCCAGGGCAGAGACTCACATGCCATCCGTCTTCTCAGCATCCCACTCCCGCCGCCACTGGCCCGTGGGCTTGCGGTGTCGCTGCAGTCGCTCCTGGTCAATCTTCTCCCTCTCTTGTTTCCAGCGCAGGTACTCTGACCGTTCCCGGCCCGTCATGGACAGTGTCATGTCACCAGCACAGCCTGGGCCAGCCCGGCGGCCCTGCTGTGGCCACAGGCAGTCAGCGCCTACTCCTCACCTTTTCCCCTCCCCACTAAACTCAGAGGTGGGGCCACAGGTTCAAGGGGACAAAGCAGCAGCACAACAGGCAAGTTCAGGTGACCTCAAATAGGCTCTCCCCATCTTCTCTTTAAACAGCATCCCCCACTGTGATCTTGTGGGGCTCTTTGACACTGCCTGGCCTGTTTAGCTTGTCCCCTTGCTGCTTCCCTGTTGGAAACCTACCAGGGCCTGCGTCTAGCCTCAGAACTCACCCCAGCACTTAAAATGGTGCCTGGGGGCTGGGAGAGGGGCTCAGGGGTACACTTGCCTGGCCTGTGTGAGGCACTAGATTCCATCCCCAGCATCATGAAAATAAACAAAAGTAAAATAGAACGGTGCTTCCACCCAGTAGGCCCCATAAACAACACTGTTAGTAACAAGAGGAAACCCCAAAACACACATGAAACTCTATAACCTAGCTCGATAACCTGCGCAGTGCGGGACTGGCAGAACCACCAATAATGCAGAGGTGAACGTCAAGTACAAGGAACTGACTCTCTGGTCATATCCCCACCCTTCACTGAGCACCTGCCACATCAACAGAGCCTTATAAATGGCCACATTATCAAGCCTAAGGGAAGGATGGGCTGGGTTGTGGCTCGGTGGCAGAGTACTTGCCTAGCAGGTGTGAAGCACTGGGCTCAATTCTCAGTACCACATATAATTAAATAAAAAACAAAAGTCCATCAACAACTAAAAAAAAATGTATTAAAAAAAGGGGTTGGGGTCATAGTTCAGTGTTAGAGCACTTGCCTAGCATGTGTGAGGCACTGGGTTTGATGCTCAGCACCACATAAAAAATAATAATAAGTAAATAAAATAAAGGTATGGCCATCTACAACTAAAAAATATTAATAATAATAAAAAAAAATAAGAGGAGACTTTCCCTAACAAGAAGTAAGACATGCCAGATACAATAGTGCAGGCCTATAATCCCAAGAGCTGGGGAGGCCGAGGCAGGAGGGTCACAAGTTCCAAATTAGCAAGGTCCTAAGCAACTTAGTAAGACCCTGTTTCAAAATTTAAAACACGGGGCTGGGGAGATAGCTCAGCTGGTAGGGTGCTTGCCTTGCAAGCACAAGGCCCTGGGTTTGATCCCCAGTACGTACATAAATAAATAAATGAGTAAATAAATAAAAACACACAAAGAGCTGGGGATGTGGCTCAGTGGTAAAGTGCCCTGGGTTCAATTCTCAGTATTAAAAAAAAAAAAAAAAAAAAAAAGCCAGGTACAGTGGCACACACCTGTAATCCCAGCACCTTGGGAGGCTGATGCAGGAGGATCTCAAGTTCAAAGCCAGCCTCAATAAGGCCCCAAGAAACTGAGCAAGACCCTGTCTCTAAATAAAATACAAAATAGGGCCGGGAATGTGGCTCAGTGGTTAAGTGCCCCTAGGTTCAGTCCCCAGTACCAAAAAACAAAAATTAAAAATAAACAAATAAATAAATAAAGCATGACACAAATCCTTCAAAATGCACTGATCCCAGCAGAGTCACGGTGCACACTGTACTCAGTCCAGAGACAGCACTGCAAGGACCCGGCTACCTGCACCCACCTGCCGCTCGTGCTCTAAGCCACAGCGCACCCGCTCAAAGTCAGGGCCGCCCCAGTTGCGCCCATGCCGACGGCTGCCCTCCCGGCGGTCCCGTTCTGGCTCCTCCAGGGGCCCACTGCGTCGCCGGGGGTCATCCAGAAAGTTCCGCACTGGGTTGGGCTCCAGCACCCCTTCCTAGGACCAGAGGCAGGGTTGGCTGGCTCCCAGGCTCGGGGGCTCTGCCCGCCTGGGAGCCTGTGGTACTGACCCGCTGATTGCGCTCGTACTCCGCGATCTTCTCCATCTCCTCATTCATTTTCTCAATGTTCTGTCTCCGCCGCTCCTCCCACTCCTGGTGTACAAAGACAAGACACCAGCATCTGGAACAACTGCCTCAGCTGCGCAGAAAAGTATGGCACAACACCCTGGCCACTCTCCAGGCACAGGCTGAGGGCAGGAGCACCTGGCTGGCATCTGGGAATCACTCTCAGCGTTAAGCAATGAGGGCAGCTCACTGGGTCCAGACTCAGCCAATACCATGGGAGATGCTGCACGCCCTGGCCCACCCTCCCGCGAGTCTGGAATTCTGGGAGATACAATGTGCAGGGGGCCCCAGTCTCCCAAAGACCAGGGTACCAAGCATCTCCTGAGCATCCCTGGTAGACACACACTGTCACAGTTCAATGCACCCTGACTTCACAGGGAATGTGGCTGCCTCCAGACCTCGTCCATGCACCTCCTCCCCTTGCTTTTGTGTCCTTTCAAAACAGCAATAAATCTGAGCTGTGAGTCCAATTATCTACTGAGCCTTGTAAGTCTGTCCAGCAAATCACTGAAGCTGGCAGCTCAGTGTCAGGGCCATGGGGATCCCTGCACCCCCTAGTTGCCAAAGTAATAATCATGGTCATGACAGCAGTAACTGGTGACCCCCCAGTTCTTCTTCCACAGTAACAAAATTTTAGATAAGCACAAAGGCAAACAGCTGGAGATGACCTTTTCTTTTCCCAGTCTACTTTGCAGCTCCATGTGGCCAAGAAGGTAAGTATTACAGGATGTGATAAAAAGTGCTAGAACAGCTCACTAAGTTACTGAGGCTGACTTTGAACATGATCCTCCCGCCTCAGCCTCCAAGCTGCTGGGATTACAGGCATGTACCACTGCACCCAGCAACTACTAATAACCTTTAAATCGAAACATCATTCCTATGAGAGAGAACCAGACGCTCACAGAAGGAAGTGAGCTGCCCAAGGACAAGTAACTAATAGAACCAGGCTGTACCCAAGTGCAGGCGAGTTGTGAGCCACTAAACTAGACAACTCCCACCAGCCCACTTGTGTCCCAGGGAAGCAGAGCAGTTAGAGAAGATCACGCCTCCCCCTGCACACATCCCGCCACCAGAACAGACACAGAAAACACAACACAGCCTGGACACATCAGCCACCAGAGAAGAGCAGCCACCAGACAGTGCCAGAACAACGAAAAAGAAATGGGGAGAGAAAACAAGCATGCTCAGAGCAAGGAGACAGAAAGAACGGAGGATCGAGGGCCCTGCAGAGCACCCAGGTGGCAGGGCTGAGAGGTGGAAAACGGAGAACAGCAAACAGCCCTGAGCGAAGAACCGAAAAGAAACAAGATAACATAGAAAACAAGACAAGGACAGTGAAAGTTTCCCGCCCCACCTAGCTCCTACCTTGGATTTGCGGTCGGAGGTGGAGGTGTCTCCGGCTCCTGAGAGATGAGGAGACCCCCGGCCCCGGCCCCTTCGGCCACGGCCCCCAGTTCCTCCTCGAGGCGGCTCCCCAGGACTGTCCTCCCAGTTGCGGGATGCCCGGCCCATGCCGGCCCGGCCTCCCTGCTGTGGGGGTGGCCGCCCACCCCTGCTGACCCCTGGGGGCCGAGGGGTCCCAGTAGCTCTCCGTGAGGGACCCATGCTCTTCTCCTGGAAAAGGAAAAGAAAAGTATAGTCACTGGGCAGGGAGACTGGGACACACCAGGCACAGAGAGGGCAACAGGAGCAAAGCAACCCACAGGTCTGGAGCAGCTGGGGGGATCCTGGGTCCCGGTCCCCAACCCTCTCCCGGCCATCCTCAGGAGTCCGCCCACATTGGTGACAAGCTCACCACCTCAACCGCCACATTCTCCTTCTCCACTGAGCGGCCCTTCCGTGGGGCTGTTACTGCTACACCCTCGAGTTCGGCTTTTTTGCGATCTTCTTCAATCTCCTGGGCACAAACATCCAGGGCAGAAGAGTGTCAGAGGCCCTGTCTGCTGGCTGCACTCCCATAGCCTCTTTAGTTCCTCCAACATCCATCTAGTCCCAGCCCCTCCCTCCAAAACTCGAGCCAAGAAAGCTGGTCATCTCTCTCAGACCCATCATGTTCCCCAGCTAGAACCTCCCATGATGCCCACCTCTGAGCAGCGGACAGAGGCTTCCTCAGTCTACAGGCCCCAGTGTCTACCCTCCCACGCTCCCTGGCCTTATCTCTCTCCTTCACTCTTTGCCCTAACATTCTGTTTCTAGAATATACCAGGTTCAGAACTGCCTCACGGTCTTTGCACCAGCTGCCCCCACTGCCAGGAACTTTCCCAGAGATCCCTCACTCCAGCAACTCCTCAGTCGCAACTCAAAAGTCCCCTCTCAGAAAGGCAACCCCTGACCCCCTGCAGAAATCAGCTCCCGCGCCATTCTTCCTCTTCTTATCCCTTCTTCACTAGAGAACAGGGATGTCTGTCTGTCTATTCACAGATGCATATCCTGAGTCTAGAGCACTGCTGACACATGACAAAACTGGGTCTTTTTTAACAAACGAACACATGAAGAATGATTAAATGAAGTCCGCTGCTCCTCCCAGGCCCCACCTCAAAGAAAGTCCCACGGCTTACTCTTGGGCCTTGTTCTGGATCCTTCCTCTTTCTCCCACCCACCCCCTACTGCCCTCAGTTACTGAGACCCTCAACAGCCCAGTCCTAAGCTAGGCACCTCCTCTACCACTAGGGTCCCCGCCCCCGCTTTCTCCTTGATCTCTGGCTTCAGTTTCACCTCTTCCCATCCACTAACACACAGCAGCCAGAGAAGTCTAAAAAGTTAAGGTCCCACTCCTGCTCAAGGCCTTCTATGGCTCCCCAGTGCCCTTAGAAGAAAGTCCAAATTCTCAGTTTGGTGGTATTTAGGGCCCTACATGACCTGGCCCCTCTAGACCTCTCTAGGTCAATACTGCCTCAACTGATTCTCCAAATTTAAGTTCCAAGCTCTCTCAAGTACAAATATTTGCCCAAACTGTTCCCTGTGCCTGAAACACAAGCTCTTCTCCTTTTAAACTGGTTAATGTCTAATCACCCTTGAGGGAAGCCCTCCCTAACGTCCCCCAGGCTGAATCAGGAGCATCCCCTAGACTCCCATGAAACTAAGTTCCCTCCTCATCTTGCCCAGCCTGGATCCTCACCAACTGAGGACAGGGCTTTCTCCCTGACTGAACTGTAGGCCCTGAAAGGACAGACCTGATGCTGTCTCAGTGTACAGGCTGTAATCGCCAACACCACTCAACATAAAGCTTGGAACTGTGAAGGCCTCAGTGAGCATTTGCAAATGAATGAATGAATGACAGCAATGAGGGAAGGAATGCTTAGCTAAGGCTTTGGCTTTCATCCTGAGAGTGATGGGGAGCCATGAAAAAGTTTTAAGGAAGGGAGAGGTGAGAAAAACTCACTGCGGGGAGGAGAGGGGATGGGATCTCCCAGGGCAGGGCTAGGGCACCTGGTAGCGCCGGATAAGGGCCTCATTCTTCCTCCGAAGAGCCTCGATCCTCTTGTCCAGCTCAGCATCCTTCTCCTCCTTTGATTTCAAATCCAGTGTGGCTGCCTGAGACAGGGAGGCAGTTGAGGGGTGGAAAGGAAACCCTCTAGGTACCCCAGCGCCTGAAAATTCAGTCCAAGGTCTGAGAGTCTGCCCCTGGAACCCATCCTCCCTAGCCCCTTTCCCAGAGCTCATAATCTAGAGTACCCACTTCTAGTCTCACCATTTCACCAGCTGTGGCCAGGGTCCCAGCAACCACCACAGAATCTGGAAGCAGCAGTAGGGTTCCTGAGCACAGAGGAAACAGCATGACTAAGACGAAAGGCACCCCCAATCTACTTCATTCTTTCCCATATTGGGGGCTCCCCAACAGCATGAACACAAAGAAATACCCACACCCCAAAAGAATTCCAGACTTCACTTCCATTAGTTCAAGGGCTAGCTGCACCCCTCGCCTGGAAAAATAAAAACCATGCTCCTTCGGTTTGGGACCCACGGATTTTCCATGTAAACTTTTTAATCAGACCCACCTTAGGAAGTTCTGGCTCAGTCCTGTTGTTTCCTTCCAAACTGAAGATTCCAGCCCAGCTTCCACAACCTATAGTGGGAGTTTTGGCCCAGACAAAACTCAAGAGAGCTTTAGCTACATCCCTTCTCCAACCTGCACAAGAGATTTCTACACCCACTTCCCTGTGCCCATTCTGGTGCCACTCACATTTTGGTGAACGCTCTAACTTCGCCAGGTAAGCTTCAGAAACATGCTAAACCCTACGCAGTTCCAACTTCAACTCTCAAGAGAACATAACCCCATACCTCCTGTGGAAAGTCCTAGCCCGCCCCCGCACCCTGAAAAAACCTATGGTCGTCTTACATCTAACCTAAAGGTATTCTGAAAACTGGCCCAGGAGCCCACTGGGCAGACTTCCCGGATTGGGCTTGACCTCCCCAGTGAACGCTCGCTCCAGACAGGAAGAAGTTCCCACGCCCACCCGCGGCTTTGCAGGGAAAAGTTCCAGCCTCCACCTGGCTGGGAACGCCCCGGTGCAGGCCCTGACGTCCCTCTTGCTCTGCCCCAGGATAGGACGAAACTTTCAGGCTCCGCCTTTCCCGCCAGACTTTTGGCCGGGCCCACATTCTCGCGTCCTTAATCTGGCCCAGCATCGACTTCCCAGCCAACTCCCTGGCCCCGCCCTCCGGCTCCACAGGCGACAGCAAGAACCCGCCCTCGCCCTCTCGCGTTATTTTTTCGGCCCTGCCCCGTTTCCCCAGTCAACGCTCTGGCTCCGCCTACCGCCCTGCCGGGTCAACCTTCTGGCCCCGCCCGCTGACTCCCGCCCCCGCCAGGCGCGTCACGTCTGGCCCCGCCCCCGGCTTCCCCAACCAAGGTTCTGGCTCCGCTCCGGGCTTCCCCCGCCAGTGCTCTGGCCGCGCCCCTGGCTCAGGCAAAACTTTCTGATTCCCACCCCAAGCATTCTCCGCCCCGCCCCCGGGCGCCCTCCACATTACGACCTCGCCCTGGCCTTGGCGTCAACCTCTGGGTCCGCCCCTGACTTCCCGGCCAACGATCAGGATCCACTGGGGATCAGGGAAAACTTCTTGGCCCCGCCCCCAGCATTTACGGTCCGCGTCCCGGTCCCGCCCCCTAGCGCTCCGAGCAACACTTGGCTCCGCCCCCCAGCCCGGCACAACTCTTTGGGTTCGTCGCCAGCTGCCCACCCTCGCTCGGGGTCCGCCCGTAACCTGGCCCGCCCCGGCCCTGGCCCTGCCCACACGGCAACGTCCCGCCCCGCCAGCGCCCCTCTGACTCCCCATGTGGGCGTCCAGTCCCCGCCCCCCGCAGAGTACTCTGACCCCGCCCCCGCCGAGTGCTCGCCACCCCGCCCGCGCGTGCTCTCGCTCCCCTCACGTGGGGCTCCAGGCCCCGCCCTCTCCGGGCGCGCTCCCGGCCCCCTCCCCCCCGGTCACCTGTCCCGGAGACCCCGCGGCGTCCGCGACTCGGGCTCGGTCGGCCTCCGCGTCCGCAGCTCCCGGGTCCCGCTCGTCACTTCCCGCCCGCACCACGTGAAGAGGGGAAATAAAGAGGGTCACTTCCGGTACTATTGGCCCGTTTCCGGGAACCTTAAAGAGGCCGCGCCCCCGCGGATGGAGGTGGGAGCAAGTGGCTGTGGTCTCCAGGGGGGTTTGGGAAGCTGGTTCCTTCTCTCTGGATTAGCTCTTTCCAAGAAAAGGAAACGCCAACCTCGTTCTCTGGCCTCACCTCGTCTGCCCAGACTGTTTCCGCCTGCACCCTCTGGTTCCCGATTGCAATAAGTAGATGACAGACACTAGGCAAGGGACTCCCGGAAGGCTAACTGGATTTGGCCGATCCCACCCCCGCGAGTGAAACTGTAGAGTTAGTTGCAGAGGCTTAAAAGTTGTAATCGATAGCCCGGCGTGGTGACCCATGCCAGCCATCCCAGCGACTCGGGAGACTGAAGCAGAAGGATCACAAGTTAAGGCCAACTTCAGCAACTTAGCGAGACCCTCTCTCAAAATGAGAAATAAAGAGGGCTGGGTATTAAGCGCTCCTGGGTTCAATCTCTAGTACAAAAAAGAGTTGTAAGCAATAGAATGATTCATTCGCTCTCTAAATCAGCAGTGAGTGCTAAACTGCTGGGGGAACTGTGGACAGGAAGTCCAGGTGAACAACAAGGCCCTCCTGAGTAAATGTGAATTTCACAGCAACAGTGGGTGTCTTATAAGAGGGCAGGAGAGCAGACCTGAGGCAGAAAGAAGCTGGCTGCCCACGCAGAGGAC
Source organism: Sciurus carolinensis (assembly GCF_902686445.1). Classification (NCBI taxonomy): domain Eukaryota; kingdom Metazoa; phylum Chordata; class Mammalia; order Rodentia; family Sciuridae; genus Sciurus; species Sciurus carolinensis. The sequence continues at coordinate 56,302,916 of NC_062228.1, read as the reverse complement.
GCAGCCTGCGCAAAGGCTCTTTCTGTGGTGAGTGAAGTTGGTGCATTTCAAAGAGAGGAAGATAGTCAAAGAGGGATTACTTGCATAAACCAAAATTGAGACACAATAAACGACTTAAGACGAGTAGTGGTAAGTGCTCTGGTATGCCTTTGCAGGAGCTGATGACAGTTATAGGTAGGCAGACCAGATTCCCTGAGGTGCCAGTAATTTTATTTTGTGATTTGAAACACGGAAAGTGGAAGTACATGCTAATCCTTTGCCCTTTATATGGCTACTATTAACAAGCTCCGGAAACCTTCTGTACACATGCACTTTAATCCTCTTATAATTGCCCAAATACCTACCACAAATTCACTACATCACTTGCTCAGCTCCTTAATCAAATGTCAATTCCTCACGTTTCTTCTGTGAAACCTGCCATTGGAAAAAAACACGAAACTGGCTGGGGATGTGGCTCGGTGGCAGAGCACTTCCCTGGCAAGTGAGAGGCCCTGGGTTCCATCCCCAGCATCACAAAAAAAAATAAGAAAGGAAGAAAGAACATGTTGAATGAATGAGTGTATCTTTATCATTATTTCTTTCCCTTTCATATAATAAAAAGTAAATGCAATCAGCTCTTTGTAGCTGCAGGTTTCACATCTGTGAATACAACCAACCACAGGAAACATTTTCTTAAATTGTTCTGAACATGCACAGACTTTTTAAAAATTACTTCCTAGACAATGCAGAATAGCAACTACTTAGCATTTGCATTGCATTATAAGTTAACTAGAGATGACCAAAAGTATATAAAGGGCAAGGAATGGTGATGCACACCTGTAATTCCAATGACCCAGGAGGCTGAGTCAGGACAATAGCAAGTTCAACGCCAGCCTCAGCAATATAGCAAGGCCCTAAGAAACTTAGCAAGACCTTGTCTCAAAATTAAAATCAGGGCTGGGGATGTAGCTCAGTGGTGAAATGCCTCTGGGTTAAATCTCCAGAACCCACCCCCGCCAGACAATAAGCTGGGTCTGGTGGTATGACTGTAATTCCAGCCCTGAGAGACTGAGGCAGGAAAAGAAAAAGGGTTGGGGGTGGGGATGTGGCTCAGTGGTTAAGCACCAATGGGTTAGATCCCCAGTACCCAAGTTGGGAGGGGAAAATAAGTATATGGGAAGGTGTCCTTAGGTTATATGCTGTTTTATTTAAGAGACTTGATTATACAGATTTTGGTATTCTCGGTGTCCTAGAATCAATACCCTACGGATAATAAGGGACAAGTATATGTACACGGAACTGGAATTCTATACCTTCAACACATGGTTAATAACCTTTAAACTGCTGTGATACTCCATCCTATAGTTGGGCCATAATTTGTTCCATTTTCTGCTTTAACATTTACAAGGAATCTGAATAACCTGATGGTAACTAATCCTTTTTTTTTTTTTTTTTTTTTTTGGTACTGGGAATTGAACCCAGAGGTGCTTTACCACTGAGCCACATCCCCAACCCTTTTTATTTTTTATTTTGAGACAGAGTCTCAGGTTGCTTAGGGCCTCACTGAGTTGCTGACACTGGCTTTGAACTTGCGATCCTCTTGCCTCAGCCTCCTGGTTGCCGGGATTGCAGGCATGTGCCTCGGCACCTGGCTCCATTACAGTTCTTAATACCTGAAATTCCTTTTTCCAAACATGCTGGCTCGTCACCTGCAGGCAGTAAGCCACGAGCGTCTGCTGACTCACTGGCTAAAGGATGTTTTCTTCTGCTTGCCTCATTGTCCTAAAAGGGTATCCATGCCCATTTTACATATAGGAAATCAGGCTCATCGAGGTCCCCATGCTTGTGGCATTGAGGCAACCGAGGGATTCTGCTAACTTTTACTACTAGCTTCTGTAAAAATGGCCACAGACTGGTATTTTAAAACAGAAGAAATTTATTCTCTTAACTGTTTTGGAGACCAGATGTCTGAAATCCAGGTGTCCACAGGGCAGTTCCTCCGGAAGTCTCTGAAGGAAACTTGCATGCCTCTCTCTGACTTTTGGCAATGCTTGGCATTCCTTGGCTTAGGCAAGCATCCCCTCGCCTCTGCCTGCCTTCGCCTGGTCTTCTCCTTTGTGTCTCTTTCTGTTTTTATGAAAACACCAGTCATTGGATTCTGGGCAGTTCTAATCCAGCATGATCTCATCTTGAGATCCTTACCTTCATTACATCTGCCAAGACCCTTCCTCCAAATGAGGTCACATTCAGAGGTTCCTATATTGAAGTCCAACCCCAGAACCTCAAAATGTGGACTTTATATGGAGACAGGGTCTTTACAGAGGTGATTAAATTAGAATGAGGCCATGAGGGTGGACCCCAATCCTTATAAAAAGGATCCTTGAACCAGGCGTGGTGGCGCATGCCTGGAATCCCAGCAACTTAGGAGGCTGAAGCAGATGGATCACAAATCCGAGGCAAGCCTCAGCAATTTAGACTGCCAGCAACTTAGCAGGACCCTGTCTCAGAATAAAAACAAAAAGGTCTGAGGATGTAGCTCAGTGGTAAAGTGCCTCTGGGGTCAATCCCCAGTACCAGATAGATAAAGAAGGCTGGGCATGTAGATCAATTACAGAACACTTGCCCAGAGTCCCGTCCCCAGGAGACAAGTCCCTGGGTCCAATTCCCAGTACGGCAAATAATAATCATCATCATAAAAGTGCTTTGTGTTTATACATGGAACGGAGTTAAGCTCTATCTTTAGTACCTAGTTATAAACAGGCACATGAAGACCTGGCAAGCAAGCGTAGACATTTTCCCGCTGGCCACCAGGGGGCGGTGCGCGCACTCCCCTGCAGATTGCGATGCCCCACATGGAACTGAGTCAATAACACTGTTGGAACCAGGACACCCCACCGGATGCCGAAAAGTAGAATGTCTCCCTGTGCTGGAAACATGTCCCTGCTGCCCTGGAACTCACTTTATCTGAAGGAGACAGACAACGTAATATCTAAGCAAACATGTAATAGGAACTCTGAGGGACAAGATAAGGAGGGTGAGGGGACATAGAGGTCCAGGAAGACCTCTCTGAAGGAGGTGACATTTGGGCAGAGAGCTAGTAAAAGCCAGGTCAATATGGGGACGTCCCAGTTGGAGGAAACTCGTGATGCTGGCCTGGCCAGGGGACAGTGAAAGAAGGTGGAGACCACAGAGAACACCTTAGGGCTTACCTGGAGGGGAGACGGAGGGCCGGCATGGTTTGATTACTGCTGTGTCTTAATCCTTTAAAGAAAATCTTTGCTTTTTCATTTAATGAGTACCCTCTATACCCTGGGCTCACAGGCATTATCTCATCAAGTAATCAAAGAATTCCCATTTATTTATTTTACTATTTTGCGGTGCTGGGGATGGAACCCAGGTACTCACACATGCTCCTTACATGCTCTACCACTGAGCCACACCCCCAGTCCCTCTAATCCCCTCTAACAGAACAGGAACCTGGCCAGGCCGCAGTGGTGCACACCTGTAATCCCAGCAGCTCGGGAGGCTGAGGCAGGAGGATGGCAAGTTCAAAGCCAGCCTCAGCAATTTGGTGAGGTCCCAAGAACTGAGTAAGACCCTGTCTCAAAATTAAAATAAATAAATAAATAAATAAATAAATAAATAAATAAATAAAAACAGCTGGGGTGTGGCTCAGTGGTTATGTACTGGGTTCCAAAGGGCAGGGGCAGGAAACCAACACCCAGAGATGCCAAGTGAGCTAGCTGCCCAAGGCCACCCACCATGTGAAAATGGAACCACATGGATCTAGATGACTCCCAGAGTCCACTACACTGCTTCTATAATAAAGTGTTACAGTTGTTGGTAGCACCGTGACCGGACAAGGTACTCATCCTTTCTGTGCCTCAGTTTCCCCATTGTGAAACCGCCCTAATAAAAGCATGTTGTGAGGATTAAATGAGATAAAGAGCTGAGAACAGTGCCAGATACACACTAAACGTATCTGCAAGTATTGCTGTTATCTATCTTCCGCCTAGTCCACAAATAGCTGCTGAGCAAATCACGCAGACTCTACTTTTAAAACAAATCTATGCCAGGCATGGTGGTGCACTCCTGTGATCTCATCGACTCAGGAAGCTGAGGCAGGGGAACACAAATTCGAGACCTTTCTCAAAAGGAAAGTAGGTGGGCTCAGCAGTAGAGCACTTGCCCAGCATGCACGAGGCCCTGGGTTCGAACCCTGCTGCCGTACCTATTCTAAACAAATCCACACTCCTGCTGCGCGTCCCACCTCCACCTCCTGACTCTCAGGATTGACCATAAGGATTTCATGAAATCATGTATATAAATCACTGAATTGGCCCAGAGCCTGGCACTCAGGTAGGTGAGTCTCCCAAACATCTTCATCTTTCCAGCTGCTGGGAGGGAAAGATGAGATCCTTGAAATGCCTCTTCTTCCCTCCGCCTCCCAAAAAAGTCCCAAATCTGACCCCACAACTTCCTGGTCCCCCACACCTCCAGCATGTCCCCAGCCTTCCTTGCCGGGCTCCTGCTCTCAGGCTGTTCCCAACGTGGCCGCCAGAGGGCGTGTGTTGGAATGATATCAGCTCCAGTCCCTGGGCTCAGGTCTCCCCTAGGTTCCCCTCATTCAGAGGCCTCTCTCTGGCCTGACTACCCACACCTCTCCCCACTGACTTCCTGCCAGCCTCACAGCAGGTCTTCACTCCCTGAACACGCCCACTGTGGCCCCAGGGCCTTTGCACCTGTTCTTTACACTGGGGGGCACTCTGTTTTCACTTCTGTTAGAACTTTATTCAAATATCCCCAACCCCACTCCCCCAACACTCCCCATTGCCCTACCCTGCTTTCTTTTTCTACTTGAAGACTCACTTTGTTTCGTATTTATGTTCTTCACCTCATTGTGTATCTTCCCCAGAGTGTCCTCCCAGGAAGCAGGTGGCACAGAAGAGGTTGTAAAAACTGAAGGAATGAATATAAGAATAAATGACCAGCTGGGCTGAGTGCACGCAGCCTGTAATCCCAGCGACAGAATGAGGCTGAGACAGGATGATCGGGAGTTCCAGGCCAACCTCAGCAATCTCGCCAGACCCTAACTCAAAGTAAAAAACAAAAAAGGCTGGAGATGTAACCCAGTGGTAAAGCACCCCTGGGTTCAGTTCCTAGTACCAAAAGAACAAAGAAAAATAATAAATGGCCACAGACATCTTGTAGAGTACAAGGATCCTCTTCTTCTCCCATGTTGACCCAGGAGGCTCGGTTCCCCAGCTGGGTGACCTTAGGCGAGCAGCTTCTCTGACCTCAAATTCCCAATTTTAAATGGAATTTAAAATAGCCTATTTCTGCGTTGGGGGCGCAGCCCAGTGGCAGATCACAGTGTTTAGCACTGTCGAGGTCCGGGTTCGATCCCCAGCATCGCATACACGCAAAGTCCATCTCTTGGGGAAGATTGAACGGGTCCCCATTTGTGGATTCCTTAACTTGGCCAAATCATCAGGAACCAAGGAGCGCCTTTTTGAGAAGCGTCTGCGCTTCCACCTTTCGCCGCTCGGGGGCAGCAGGTGCCCAGCGGACTTCTCCCGCGCGGACTGAGCCGGGAGAGGAGCGGGGGCAACTCCAGCAGAGGAAGCTGATGAAATCCTAGCCAACTCGCAGTGAGCTCATCCCGCCCGGGCGCCTCCGGAAGCCACGGGGCCGCCCTGCCTCCGCCTGGCCCGAGAGATAAAGCTCCAGTGTTGAACCAGGGCGGGAAGTCCCTCCAGAAGTCTGCCCTGCATGGGGCCTGCTGCCTGAAGCCTGGCCCTGCCGGGAGGGACGAAGAAACAAATGGTCCCCTGGCTGTCTCCGCAGAATGAAAAGTGAATTCTGGGCATGTGGGATGTACAGTTAGAGAGGATGGAAGGAGGGAGAGAGGGCGAGAAAGGGGGGGCAGGGAGAGACAGAGGGGAAGGGGCACCAAGACTAGGAGACTGAGGCAGAAACCTTCAAGAAGAGAAGCCCAGAAAAGTTAGTGGAGAGGCAGAGTTAGAGACAGGGACAGGAGGAGACCGAGAGTGGGGACAGAGAGACAGGGACAGGGATAAGCAGAGACAGCCCTGTTAAGAACTCGAGAGACAGTGATGGGAGGTGGGACAGAGACAAAGAGACCGACGGAGAGATAGAGAGATGCGGGGAAACAAACAGAGACCCAGCAAGTGGCAGGGATGCGGGAAGCAGGGGAGTGACTCCGAGGTGAGGGAAGATGGAGTCAAAGTGGGGGACAGGGATATGGAGGACGAGGCGGGGAGACGGGCGGGGAGGGGCTGGGACCGGGGTCGCCCGCAGGGACCCGCCCTGCGGGGTTCGGGGCGGGGCGGGGCGGGCCGAGCCCCGCCCACCCCACCCCCCGGCGGCGGTGGCGCGGGCCAGTTACCAAGTTACCAAGTTACCGCAGGATTCGGGCGCTGCTCACTGGCGAGGCCGCAGCCAATCAGAGAGCAGCGCCGCTGTTCTCGGGCAGGAGGCCTGGAGACACGCGCACCTTCCCCCGACACCAGCGAAGCACGCTGACACACAATCGCTGTGGCGCGCACACACAGACACGGTCCCAGGGACACTCGGTATCGCCCGTCCTCACACACTCAATCACAGTGACACACACTGTGACAAACACAGACGGCCCCGGGAACGCAGCCACACAGCATCACACCAACACACAAAATCTGTGACAGACACGGTCCCAGAACACAGAGCACCACCCAGACCCACAATCACAGTGACACACAGCCTTGCCTAGGCACATGCGATCTCAATGACATACAGCAGTCTTCCAATATACCAAGTCACTCTGACACACACATCACTGATATACACAATCACACTGAAGCCCTTACAATCTCACACCCAACTGATAAACACACTGCCATAGTGACACACAATCACATCAGTGAGACACAATGTCACACACACATGAACACATTCCCACGAACACACATGTCAAACACACTGGGAGACACACAATTGCATTGACTCATAACTGAATATAGATGCACATATATTCAGTGACACAAAGTTGCACACATATTTCAGATACAATCAGAATGTCAGACACACACAGTCCCATTTCACACAACAGCACAATTCCATTGGCACACACACAATCCCAGGTACGCTTAGCAATGGAGGCACACTGTCACAACATATACACACAGTCCCACTGATACAAGGCATTGCACGGACACAATCATAGTGACACAAACACAACCACATCGACTCACAGCATTACACAGATACATACAACCACATTAACACAACAGTATGGTGACCCAACACATTCACCAAATCTCACTACCCCACATTGTTGCTGTGACACATATATAACCCCAGTGTCACACACACAATCATACTGACACACACCAACACAATGCACAGAACAACACACTTGTTACACGATCAGGCTCATATGGCAATCAGAACATCACACAACAGCACACTGACACACAGTTGCTTTGTCACAGCAGTTTCATACACATGTAGCACTGTGACAAATGTCACACATCATCATCCACACAATGAAGTGACAGACAACAGCACACTGACACAACCACCACCCTAATATACCAACTCCCTGACACTCAGCACACTGACCAAGATCTACAGAAAACTCTCCAGTCACAGAGTCACAGTCACACAAACGCCCCCCTCCCCTCTCTGCCCTTGCCAGGGGAAGCTGGGTGCAGCGTGGGATGCTAGGGGAGAGATGCTGGTTTGGCTTGTGTGTGTGTGTTTGTGTATGTTGTGTGTGTGCAATACCTCCCCCTTCCAGTCCTTCCGGGGGGCGGGGCTGAGCGACAGCCGCTGTTACCGGGTAAACTTCCCCGCCCCCCCCAGCGCGGCCATTAGTCAACCCCCCCCCCCCGCAGGATGATGTCATTGCCTCATTCTGGAGGCTGAGTAATCCTCGGCTCCGCCCCCATCAGGTACCAGGGTAGGGGCAGACCGCACCTGGGCTCAGTCCGGAGCTGGGGTCTGGAGCAGCAGGCTCTGCTGCCTAGGATCTCCCTGGGGTGAGGACTGAGAAATGTGGGCCTCTCTGAAGTGACTTAGGGATGCACATCAGAGTCCCTGGAGGCGGAGGCCTCCCAGCGCCAGATCCAGAGCGGCCAACTAATAGTGCTGGAAGGCTGAATCTTCCAGGCATTGGGGAAACCCCCTCACACACTACCACTGTAAGGGAATGGGTCACGTTGCCAGGTGTCTGGGGGGAGTAGAGATTCAGGGCTTGGACTTCAGGTCCTTGACACTGATATCTGGGACCCTGGCATAGTTGGAAGCAAGTAGAGAAAGTGGCTATAAGGTCAGATGTCCTGGTCCTGGAGAATCAACAAGCTGGACCCTGGGGAAAAGGTCTGGGGAGGGGGGGGGCAAGTCTACACCTTGAGGCAGGATCGATGGTCATCTGGATGAACTGGACACCTGAGGGTCCGTTGACCTTTGATGAGAGTGTCTCCCAGTGTTGATATGGTGAGGGCCAGGATGCACAGGATCTCTGCAGCATCTTGGGGCCTGGAGCCAAGAGGCTTGAGTCCCTGTCTGGGGGTGGGGGGGCTCAGTGCTAGGATCAGATATGCCTGGGTCCCATTTTGGAGGGGCCTCTCAGTCTTGCTTCCTGAGACTGGGACACCAATATTCTTTCTTTTAATGAGTACAGATGTGTTGGGACCTTTATTGTGAGAGCGGGGCACCCTATTTTTATGGGCCAGGACCCTTGCCTTCTCTTCTGAGCAGAATCCTCAGATCCTGTTTTCAAAAGCCACGGTGCCTGAATCCTGTTGGGGGTGGGGTCACAACCAGTCTGTCTTCCCCTGGGTCAGATGCGCAGGTCTCCTTCTGGGAGGGGGACACTTGGTGGCTTTTTCATAAGATCAAGTCCATGGTACCCTCCTGCGGGGGAGGGGACGGGATACGCAACCCCTGCCTCCAGCCCATCCCAAGTGCCCATCCTCGCCCGCAGGTATGGGGCAGGGGGCTAGGGAGGAGGACAGGGGCCAGCTGGGGTCTCACCCCAGCCGGCCCGCAGGCTTGCAGGCCGCGCGCCCGGCAGCTCCCCGGGGCCCGGCTCCCCGCCCCCAGCGCCGAGGGCTCCCCCAGATCCGGGCGGGCGCAGCGGCGGCCAATGAGCTCGCTCGCCGTCTCCGGGAGCCGGGCCGGCTCTGCCCGCCTGGCATTGGGCACGCGGTGGGCAGCGGCGGGCGGGGCCTGGGGGTCCTCGCGCCTGGTTGGGCCAGGTTTGTTGCTGGGTAACGGGGCGGCGAGTTTCCCCTGGCAACGGCGGCGGGTACCGCTCACTGGCTGGCCGGGAAGGAGGGGGGTTGCGGGCGCAGGCAGGCCCCGCAGACCCCAGCAACAGCGCGCGGCCCCCGCCCCGGCGGGAAGCGGTAACCTTCACACGCGCGCCGGCCGCTCGGACCCTGCGGACGCCGGCGCCCCCGCCCAGCCCCCACCCGGCTTGGGTCCAGCCTCCAGCCCTGCGGGGCAGCCGCATGGAGGGGACCCAGGGGCCCCCTCCCCGCTATGGTCAACCGGGATTCGGGCCCTGCAGTGAAAAGTTAAGTCCTTTCCAACTCCCTCTCTCCGTGCTCCAAAACCTACTTCCCCGATGGCACAGGGGATCCTGGGGAAGGCTGTGGGTCTGCAGTAACTAGCTGGGACGTCTGTTCTCCTCCCCAGCACCTCGCACGGGGCCTGCCGCTGCTGGGCACGATTCTTAAATACCGTACAAACACCAACACTCTTGGTCTTGGTCGTCACAATAATTTTGGCCCAGCGCTGGTCCTCTTTATACAGATGGGGAAACTGAGGCACGGAGAGGGGAAGCTACATGCACAAGGTCAGCCTTTGTACCCAGGGAGGCTGACTGCAGAGTCTGGGTGCTTTATCATTCTACTGAGAGTCCCTTGGAGAGGCCTTAAAGTTCGAAATGAGAAACTGCAAATCAACCGAAACACACCAGTGGCTGGCCCTGCAGGCCACCCCACGGGTCTTAGCTAGAGGACCTTGTTCTCAGAGTTAACGGACCCCTGAACCGGCAATACTCAGGATGAGTAACAGGTACTAAACACCCGCACACCCATTATGCCCCAGGACTTTATTGACTTTCTCACTGCACTCCCAACTCACAGATGAGGAAACTGAGGCAGAGATCTGAGCGCACACGGCCAGTAGGTGGTGGAACTGGGGATTTGACTCAGACCACCTAGACTGAGCACATGCCCTGCCCCCACAGCGCACTGGGGGTTTAGGGAGGCGTGGGGGCAAGTTCTACCATTTAGCTACATCCTCAGCCTTTTTTGAATTTTTATTTTGGAACAGTTGCCCAGACCAGCCTCAAACTTGTGATTCTCTTGCCTCAACCTTCCAGGCAGCTGGAATTATGGGCATGTGCCCCCACTCCACTCCGGGGTGAACCCAGGATCTTTAGCAAGGTCTGCATGCAGGCTTTGGGAGGAGGGGCTCCACCTATGGCGACCCTTTCTGATTTCTTTCCACCAGTTGACTTCAGCTGGGAGTGATCTTGCCCCCACCCTCGGGGAATATTTGCTTCAAGTTACTTAGTTTTTCAGTTGGCTAATGTGGATAGACTCAGTTCTTTTTTCTTTTCTTCTTTTTTTGTGGTCCTGGGAATCAAACCCCCGGGTGAGGCAAGAGCTCTACTACTGAGCTAAGCCCCAGTTCTCTTCCAGGGAACATTTGGTATTGTCTCCAGAAGTTTTTTGTTGTCACAAAGAGAAGGGGTGTTCCAGGCATCTCAGTGGGTAGAGGTCAGGGATGCTACTCACCATTCTACAATGCCCAAGACAGCCCCCACGACAAAGAATCTTTCAGCCCAAAATGTCAATGGAGCTGAGGTTGAGAACAGGTCTCAGCAAAACCTGACCCTCCCCCTCAGCCGCCCCACCCCCACCCTCTTGTTTTCTCGCCATTTGGTCTCTCCTGGGCTCTTCCCAATGGCCTCCACTCCCCTGGTCTGACTCTTCCTGTCTCCCTCTGTCTGCATCTCTGTTTACCTTTGTCTCTTACCTCTTTACCCTTTTAAAGGGATGAGAGGCAGGACTGGAGGGAGGCACAGAGAGCCCCTCAGAAAACTGAGGTAGGCAGTGCCTCAGCCCCTCTGGAGTCCTGTATCTGAAAGGTGGAGGTGGGGCCTATTCCCTCCCTGTGGCCATGGGGAGGGGGCTTCTCACAAAGGCAGTCCTTTGACTTCCTCACAGATATTGTTCCCTTTGTCCACACATTTTTAAATTTTGAATTTGTATGTCTCTCCAAAGGAACACACACTTTCCAGTTAGCCACAGTCCCCACTGTTCCTTATTGTCTCATTCCTCTGATTTCTTTAATGATGGCTCTGAACTTCGAGTCACCTGGTCTGGGAAGATAGAATGCCAGACTTTGGAACAGGATCTGGATTAGAAGGTGGGGAGGATTTTGACTGGTGACAGTCAAGGAAAGAGGCCTGGGGGACTGACTGGCCTCTATCCTTCTCTCCCAACTCCAGCCACCAAGTCAAATTCCCACTGCCTTCTCACTCCTTTTCTTCTCAGAACATTCCAGAACAGCTGGGCTGGTCTCTGACCCTGCATCTGGCAGCCTGAGGGCACTGATTGGTCAGGGTGAGAGGTACAGGTGGACCAGAACCAGCAGAGGGTAAGAGACCCCTCCTGCTGCTGGCTTCCTCAGTGCCAGGTACAGAGCAAACCCTGACATGAATTTGTTATGCTAATAACAGTGGCAAACATTTATTAGGCACTCACTGTGTGTCAGACACTGCACTAAATGACTTCCACGCATGATATCATTTAATAAGCCTAAAGCAGTATTTCTCAAATGCTTAGAACCTGATCCACAGCCAAAAATATACCTTCTTTGCAACCCCCTATGGACTCATTATATATTGATAAGTGTTTCACCAAATAAACTTTAACATCATGGTTTAATTGTGTATATGTGTGTTGCTGGAGGTTGAACCCAGTGCCACATACACAGTAGGCAAGTGATCTAACACTGAGCTACAATATCCCTAACCTTAATATATATATTTCTCCCACACCTGGGTAAGGTGGTAAATGCTGATAATCCCAGCTAATCAGGAGGCTGAGTTAGGAGTATCCTAAGTTTGAGGTCAGCCTGAGCAATTCAGTGAGGCCCTGTCTAAAAATTAAAAATATAAAGAGCTGGGGACGTAGCTGAGTTGTTAAGTGGCCCTGGGTTCAATCCTCAGTTCCATAAGTAAATAAATATGTATGTATGTATTCTGCCAGATGCAATGGCACACACCTGTAGGCCCAGCTATTAGGGAGATTGAAGCAGGAGAATTGCAAGTTCCAGGCCAGCTTTGGGAACTTAGGCAGACCCTGTCTCAAAATAAAAATAAAAAGGGCTGGAGATGTAACTCAATGGTAGAGCACTTGCCTAGCATGTGTGAGACACTGGGTTCAATCCCCAGCACCAAAAAGGAAACACACACACACACACACACACACATTCTCTATTGTATTTGACTCTGGTCAAGAGCCACTGAAGTTGCAGGTAGGAGGGTCGATCACAAAGAGTCACAGAGAAGTATTTGGGGTGATGGGAATAGTGTATCTTGACTGTGGTAGTAAGTGATTGCTTTTGTCAAAACTCATCCAACTGTACACCCCAAAAGCATTAGTTTATTTTGTATAAATATATCTCAATAAACATGAATAAAAACAGTAAGATTGGGCATGGGAAGTAGCTCCGAGTACAGGGCTTGCCTGGGGTGCTTGAGTTTGTGGGTGTCATCCCCAGCACACAAACCAAAAAATGCTGGCAGAAAGGAAGGGGATGGATGAATGAAGGGGAGGGGCAAGGAGGGAGAAAGGCTGAATTAGTCCCTGAGGTTTAAAATAGGGCCATTTCAGGTTGGGTGTGGAATTCCTGGCTCTTTGGGGCTAAGGATTTGACCCTAAAGGAGGCCAAGTCTGGGACCCTGACAATCTTGCTTTTGCTCAGGTCTGTCTGACATTGTTTCTCAGCCAGCCCAGTGCGGGGCATTCAGAGGTGACTCACTAGCCAGGTGACTTGGTTTGGGTGAAACCCAGAGGGAATGGAAAGTGTAGATGAGACAGAAGTCCAGAAGCCTGGGGGAGGGAAGGTCACCAAGTCACAGCAGGGGAGGGAAGTTATGCTGAGAAACTGAAAAGGAAAAGGGAACCAAGAGCCGCAAGAGACAGGATGGAATGGGGTGCAGGGTCTGCCCGGGCATGTCCAGGTGCCCAGGGCTTCCTCCTCCCCACAGAGCCACTGCCAGATTCACGGGAGCGTGCCCAGGTGTGCATGCTTGGGAGTGTGTCCTGTCAGTGGGTCAGGTAGCAGGAACCTGTCACAGGTGTGTGCGACTTTGTGACTGCATGTAGGGCGTGGGTTTCTTCTGTGTCTGATTCGTGCCTCTGAGGGTCAGTTTCTGACGCCTTCAGTGTTTTGTCCTGTGTACTGGTGTGGATGGGCTTGTGGGTGTCCTTGTGAGGGTGTGGTTTGGGTCAGGCTATGTGTCCAGGTGTCTAAGTGACAGGTGTGTGTGGGGGGGGGAGACCTGTGTCCAGCCGTGCCTGTCGTGCGTGTCAGGAACCTTCCTGACACTCCTTCAGCTTGGCTCATGTCTGGTGGAACTAGTGTGTGGCTGCAGGTGTGCTCAGTGGGGATGTTTGTGAACACAGTTTGTGGGTCTGGGTGCACACAGTGTGAGTGCCTAGACAGTACAACTATGCGTTCCCTGCGAATTCTGCCAGGCTATGTGTCCGGGTGACCCTGTCTGGGCGAGTCTGCGTGTGTTTCCCCTCCGGGTCTGGGCACCCATGCCCTGTCCTGTGTGTGCATTTGAGCCTGTGGCTATCTGTCCCAGTCTCTGTCCTCATGGCCTGTCAGCACGTGACTTTGTGTACCCCTGAGTCTAGGCTGTCAGTTTGCCTGTACGTCCCGGGGTGTGCATCTGCAGGTTCCAGTCAGTGTGTCAGCGTGTCAGTGTGTCCAGCTGTCCCGTGGAGGCGTCCCCCACCGGCGCGCCTCCTCGCCCGGGGCCAGGCCGTGCCCCGCCCCTGGCTGCAGGGAAACCCCCCGCGCGGAGGTAGGGGGCGCGGCGCGCGCCTGCAAGTCCCGACTTGTCCGCGGCGGCGGGCGGGCCCGTGGCGTCACGCGGGGGCGGGGCGTGGGACCCGCCGGGCGGGGGCGGGGCGGGGCGGGGCGGGGCGGGGCGGGGCGGCCGCGGATCCGCCGGGCGGCCAGAGACTCCGCGCGAACCACATGCGAGCGGGCGCCTAGCGGCGGTGGCGGCGGCAACACTAGCGAGATCAGCAGCGGCGGCCACGACGCGGACGCGCCTGCGGCCCGAGCAGCAGCAGCAACAGCAGCCGCCACTGCAGTTAGAGTGGCGGCAGCAGGAATAACAGCAGCAGCCGCCGCAGCGAGCGGCGCTCGGCGGGCGCGCCCTCCTCAAGGAAGCCGCCCGTCCCACATCACCGCCCCCTCCGGCGTGTTCATGCCCCCGGGGTGAGTGTGCGCACCCCGAGTCCCACCGTGGGCCATCGGCAGGCCGGGTGGGCTCCCTGGAGGAGGTGACGGGAGTGCACTCGGAGAGCAGTGCGGGCACCCTACATCCCCACGCCGGGCCTGCCCCGACTTTCAGCGGGCACCTTGGCGGGGGTCGCCCGGCGGGAAGCACTCGGGCAGGCGGGGGCAGGGTCTGGGCGCACAGGTGCCTCAGCGGTCTGGCGGGTTTGTTTACAAACAATGGGGTGCAGGCTCGGCAGCGCCCCCTGGTGGCCATGCGGCCCGGGGACGAGCGGCGACCCCAGGTTGCCCCAGCCCCCGGGGTCCGGGGGGGGGGCGGGGGGCGTCACCGAGGGGCGGCCACACCCAGGGCGCGCGCCCGCTGGGGGCGGCGACAGGGGGCGGCTCGCGGGCCGCGGAGTCTGCGGCTCCTGCGGGCGGGGGCTGCGCCCCAGCAACAGCCGGTTATTGGCCCCGCGCTCGCCTGGCGGGCGGGGCAGGCGCACGTGGCGGCGGTGGGGGGGGCCTGACAGCGGAGGGGGCGTCTGGGACTGCCGTGGATCGCGCGTGTGCGGGGTTGTGGATCTGCAGGTGTCTCGCCTGGGTGTGTGCGCGTGTCTGGCTCCGAGTTTGTGCTGGGGGCCGCAGGGAGTGGTTGTGTCAATCCAGAGGAATGTTGGGATTTGTGACCCGTCGGGGTGTATGCGTGAGTCCCCGCGTATGTGTGTGTGGGCTTCCGTGTGCGGGGTGGGGTGTACCTGTGTGTTTCTGGGAGAGTTGTCTGCGTGTGCTGTTTCAGAGTGATCCTGTGGGTCTCTTGCCTGTGCGTGCTAGGTGTGTAGTTGTGATGTGTTTGTGTTGCTTGAATGGGCTGTTTGTGTTTAGATGTGTGTCCTGCCTGAGTGTGTGCCTGTGTGTCTCAGCTGAATGTGTGCCTGTGTGTTTTGTCTGTGGCTGTCTCTGTGTGTATCTCCGGGGCATGTGTCCCTGCCCAGCGTTTGTGAAGGTCTGTCTGCGGAATAGCAATGTCTGTTTTCTGTCCAGGTGTCTGAGTTCTGCACGTTGTGTGTACTGGGGGTTGTCTCCGTCTGTGTTTGGCTTGTGTGTCTGGCGTCAGTGTCTGGGAATTGAAGACCGAGGCTCTGTGGGGTCTATGCGGTGCAGTCGGTGGGTGTTGCTGGCAGCCTGTCTGATCCCTGAGTGTGTGTGTGTGTGTGTGTGTGTGTGTTCGTGTGGGTATGCGCACGCCTGTTGGGTCTGAGGGGCTTGTCACTGTGATCGGCTGGCTCATGTGTGTCATGTGGCTGCGTGTGTGTAGTGTTTATGTCAGTCACGTGAGACCAGTGTTTTCTGTGGGTGCTGCTGGTGTGTGTGCTGCTGGGCTGTGCGGGACTGGAGTTAGCTTCCGTGTGTTGTGTGTTGCTCACAGTTGAGGGTGCTCTGGGGTTGTGAGAGGAGGGCGAGCTGATGTTTGCTGTTCTGGTGGCCTGTGTGTTGACACCGGGATGTATGGTGATGCATCGGTTCTGATGACATGTGTGTCTGATTTACATGTGTCCTGGGGATGAGAGTTAGTGACATTCTGATGTATTTGGGGGGCGCTGATGTGTGAGTCTTAAGGTGTGCAGGTCTTGGGGGTGTGTCTGTGTGTGTGGAGAGGGACATGTTGGGGACTTGTAGTAGCACTGCGTGTGGTGTGTGTTTCTGCCAGTGCTTGTGATGCTGCATTGTGTGTGTGTCCCTGGGTATATCCACAGTGGTGGGTCCCTGTGTGTGGTTGTTTGTGTGTCCGTGGTCTGTGTGTATGTGCATGCCTGTGTTGTGGTCAGTGTGTGGGGTGTCTCCTGTGTTCTGAGAGGGACAGCCTGAGACAGCGGGGGCAGGCTGACGGGTTCTGTGTGAGTCCTGTGTCAGTGTTGTGTGCCCTTCACACACACCCTCACCCACCTTCCCAACACTCCTCTCCATCTGGGACTTGTGTGACCCTTGTGTGTGTCTTGGGACCCTCGCTGCCCCGTGTGTGTGCCGTCACTGTGTTGGGAAAGTTGTCCCCACCAGCCCGTGCCCTGTGTGAGTCCCAGCTAGAGTGAGTTTGGGGCCGTTGCAGCCCTCAGATCACAACACAGATCCACACACTCCGTCCCTCCTGTGCGCCCATCACCATGTGCATGGGGGGCTGTCCTGATGGGCCGGCACCGGGTCATCCCCTAGTTGGGTGTGTCTTGTGGGGCCATCACTCCCTCCTGTCACACACACCTCCTTTCCCTCCATCCGCGTCGTGTGACCCCCTGGGGTAGGGTGTATGCGTCCTGGAGCCCTGACCCCCTGCACTTCCCGCTGACCTCCCGGTGTCCTGCAGGCCCCAGGGAGCGCCATGGCCCGTGCACGCCAGGAGGGCAGCTCTCCGGAGCCCGTAGAGGGCCTGGCCCGCGACGGCCCGCGCCCCTTCCCGCTTGGTCGCCTGGTGCCCTCGGCTGTGTCCTGTGGCCTCTGCGAGCCCGGCCTGCCCGCCGCCCCCGCCGCCCCTGCCCTGCTGCCCGCTGCCTACCTCTGCGCCCCCACCGCCCCGCCCGCCGTCACCGCCGCCCTGGGGGGCCCCCGCTGGCCTGGGGGTCCCCGCAGCCGGCCCCGAGGCCCGCGCCCGGACGGTGAGTGCCCCCACACCCGGGTTGATGGGAGCCAGGAAAACAGGGTCCTAGAGACTCAGAGAAACTGGAGTGGGAGCGGAGGGGGTGGTGGTGAGGAGCAGGGCCACTGGGAGGGTGTGGCCAGTGTGGTCTTTTGTGTTGTAAGAAGCAGGAAGACGGAGTGGGAGGCCGAGGATGGAGGGGGAGGTCGGGTGGGAAGTCCCTCCTGGAATCTGACTGCAGTCCCCGTCTTGCAGCCCACGGTCTCTTCTCTTTTCCGGGCCTCGGGCAACAGCTGTTTCGCAGCTCCCCTCCCCCAGCCTGGGTCCCCTGACCCCTGAGGATTACAGTGGGAAGAAGTGTGGGCCGAGCGGGAGGGCTGACACCTCTGGACTTTGGGGAGGGGTCGCGGGGCCTTTTGCCTTTATTTGCATCTCTTTGGCCAGAGCGGGCCCTCTCCGCAGTCTCCGCGGAGGACGGGGAGGGGGAGGGGCCATTGTGATGGGAAAGTCCCCTTGGGGAGAGGGCGAGTCTCGGGGAGGGAAGGGTTAAAGGTCCCCTGCCTGATGGGCCGTTAACCCCGTGGTGCCCGGCAGGGGGAACGGTTGTCCTGGCTTCCCCTCCCATCCCCCATCCCGTCCCTGGAGCCCCAGGATGTGAGGAGAGAGAAAACTTCCCAAGCTCAGTTCCTGGCGGCGGGGCGGGGACCCCCGAATTCAAGACAAGAGTAACAGACGTGAAACTGAGGCCCTGGTTTTAGACTTTAGGAAACCCTCATGCCAGGACCCGGTGTGACACGAGGGAGGGACTCCGAGGAGCTCAGAAGGGGGTGGGGCAGGAAGGCATCTCCCGTATCCCAACCCCCCCGGGCCGTGCTCTCTGGCAGCCACAGTCTGGCCTTCTGGTCTCCAGGCCTCTGCCACATCCGGGGGTGTGGCCTCACTGTGGTTGGACACGAGAGGGCAGGAGACCTGAGGCTTGTGACTCTGGGTGGGGTCAGTCGCTGTATCCCTGTGTGACCTTGGGCCGCTTTGCAGGGTGGGCCTCAGTTTCCCTATGTGTCCAATATCGCAGGCAAGATTTGGCCTTGTTTTGGTACTTAGGTCGGATGAGAGGAAGGACTTCCAGGCTGACATGGCATTGGGGAAATAGCGGGCCAGACAGGTGACCCCAGGGGAGCCGCCTCCTTAGGTCCTCTTCTGGCTTTCTAGGGGATGGGAGGTGAGAAATCTGTTCGCAGGGAGGAAAAATAAATCTCTAGAAATAAGAGGAGAGCAGAGAAGAAACCAGGGAAAGGGAGCAGGCCCTGGCCACCTGGGTTCCTCAGGACACCTCAGGGCCCGGTGGGGTGGCAGGTGATGACCACGCCCCTCTGCCTCTCCCAGGTCCTCAGCCATCCCTTTCACCCGCCGAGCAGCACCTAGAGTCGCCCGTGCCCAGCGCCCCGGAGGCCCTGGCGGGCGGTCCCACCCAGGCGGCCCCTGGGGTCCGGGGGGAGGAGGAACAGTGGGCCCGTGAGATCGGGGCCCAGCTGCGGCGGATGGCGGACGACCTCAACGCGCAGTACGAGCGGCGGGTGAGTGCGGGGGAGGGGCGGACGGCAGGTGGGACTTCCCGCCGCGGGAGGGGGCCGCGGGCGCCCCCGCCAGATGTGCGGCAGCTGCTGCCCCGCGCGGCGGGGTCGCGCCGGGGACAGGCAGGTGGGGGGCGGGGCGCTGTGCCCGCGGAGCCGCTGTGGGCCGGGCAGGGCCGAGGCCGCCGCGAGAACCACGACGCGCCGTGGCCCGCGGCCGCGGGGACTGAGGGCGGCGCTGGGCGCAGCGGCTCCTATATCCCGGGCTATTTATAGCCGGTGAGTCAGCAGCGGCGCGGCGGCCGCGCCCGCCCCTCCCTCCGCCCCTCCACCCCGCCTCCCTCCGCGCTCCGCGCTCCCGCGGTCGCGCGCGCCCGCCCCGCCCCGCCCCGCCCCGCCCGGCCCCGCCCCGCTGGCCCGCGGCGCGGCCTCTAGAAGGAAAAGCCGGCGGCCCGCAGCACCGCAGCCAGCTCAGCTCAGTCCGAACATCACACCTGCAGTGTTGGCTTGCGGAAAAGACAAGCAAAACAAAAAATGCCCGCGTTGTGAGGCCCCTCCCCGATCCCGTCCCCGCCCCCCTTGCAAAGGAGACCTCAAGGCCTTGGCTCAGTGGAGCCCTCGCCTAACCTGTGAGGCCCTGGGTTGCATTCCAGCCCAGGAATAAAGCAGCAGCAGCAACAACAACAAAAAACAAAGGAGACCTCACTCCCCTGCAGGTGGGGATTCCTTCCCAACATCCAAGGCCAGAATCAGTTCTTTAGGATAGTGGGGCTTTCTCCCTTAACAGTCTCGACATCGTCTGGGTTCCTTTCCAAACTGCTCCCCCATCATACTTGAGAGTCATCCATACTGGCAAAGGTGTGTTCCTCTTTTTCTCACTACTACAAAGTAGTATCCATAGAATCAACAAAATATCCCGATTCATTTTCTCACTAGTGAATATTTAGGATACATGATTAAATACATTTTACTTATCTTCTCTCCCCAAAGATGCACACCTTCAGGTGCACCTAGGTGCAGGTATCTCCATAGGGAATACCTGTGTGCCCTGTGCCCCTCCCCAGGCAGGCTTACTAGGGAACTGCCAGCTTGCTCACCAAGGTGGTTGGTGCCCATGGCAGTGTGACAGTGGCAGGGTTTATAACCTGGCCCCTTTGCCACCTTTTCCTGGTGCAGGAGTTGGGAGTGTTGCTCAGGCAGGGGCTGGTCCCAGGCATCTGCTGCCAGGTGCTTGCCAGGATCATTAGGATCACCTAACTGACCTTCCTTAAAGTGAGTCTGTCCTTTCCTCTGCCTCAGAGGAGATGAGGTCAGGCAGGCCCTGCGTAGCCATGCGCTGGACAGAGGGGCAGAGAACACTGGAGCTACTCAGACATTTTTAGTACTGCCTTTCGTGTTTACCAGGAGTACAGGGAGTCTCCAGCATTTTGGAGTCCTAGGGGCCATCCCACATCTTTAATCTGCCTCCAGGGAGAGAGAAGGCAAGGGTTTCTCTGAGTTCACAATCAACCTGGCTTTGCCTAAAAGTACTTCACACAGCCCCAACAGGTGGTGGTGAAGTGTTCCCTGTTCTCCTCCCATTGATTCTAGAATTGCTGAGGCTATTCTCTGTTCCCTGTTCCCTTCACTCTTTCCAGCCAGCTTTTTTCCCCCATGGTACTGGGGATGGAACCCAGGGTTTCCCACATATTTGCTAAGCAAGCGCTGTACCACTGAGCCACACCCCAGCCCATTTTCTTATTTCGAGACAGGGTCTGCCTAAGTCACTCAGGCTGGCCTCGAACTTTCAGTTTTCCTGCCTCAGCTTCACTGGAATCACAGGCGTGGCCACCACGCCCTGCTTCATCTTGCCAGACTTTAAGGGGAGGGTAGGAGACATTGCAATGTAGCCCAGTCCCTCAGCCCCTGAGTGACATTCCCACCTGAGAAACAGGGAGGGGAGGGCTGGTCACAGCTAATGTGCTGAGCACTTGTTTAGTGCCAGGCAGGTTCTGTGCTGTGGGAATTCTGTCCACATCCTCTCCCTCCTGGTTTCACATCCTACCTGAGGATGTGACATCCTGTCTGGGGATGGGAGGACAAGGGTCAGTGAGTGGAGGAGCTGGAAAGGGCTGGTGACGGGGTGGCCTCCTTCGCCTGGATTGCCCACTCCCTTGTCACCACACAGGTCATGCTAACTTCCCTTCTCTCCCTTTTCCTAGAGACAAGAGGAACGGCAGCGACACCGCCCCTCACCATGGAGGGTCTTGTACAATCTCATCATGGGACTCCTGCCCTTACCGAGGGGCCATGGAGCCCCAGAAATGGAGCCCAATTAGGTGCCTGCACCCGCCCGGTGGACGTGGGGGACTTGGGGGGCAGGATCCTCCCACCTCCTGACGCCCTGGCCAGCGCGGGGGACTTTTTCTGCACCATGTAGCATACTGGACTACCAGCCCTGCCTGTCCCAGGGGCGGGCTTGGCAGCCACTCCAGCCCCGGCCCAGCCTGGGTGCAGTGATGGAGAAGTGGACTCCTGGGCCCCTGGCACCACAGCCAGGGGAAGGAGGGCTGAAGGACTCAGCATCTGAAGGCGGCGGTGACTGAGGGGGTGGGGACTGAGCCACTTGCCTCTGCCGCCCATCACCATCTCAGGAAAGGCTGCTGGTGCTGGCTGCCCGTTCCAGCTGCAGGGGGGACGCTGGGGGCCTCCCCAGTGCTCCTTCACTTTGGGTCTGACCTAGGCCCCTGGTGCTTCCCCCCCTCCTCTTGGGGAGGGGGCCCATGAAGAGCAAATGAGCCAAACGTGACCACTAGCCTCCTGGAGCCAGAGAATGGGGTGTGTCTGATGGCCTCCCCAGCCTAGCGCCCAGCCATCTTCCCTGAGCCGGCCGGCGGGTGGCGGGCTCGCCTGCCTCACCTTCATCTGGGGGTGGCCAGGAGGGGCCCAGACTGTGAATCCTGTGCTCTGCCCATGACCACCCCTGTCCCCATCAATCCCATTGCATAGGTTTAGAGAGAGCACGTGTGACCACTGGTGTTCATTTGGGGGGTGGGAGACTTTGGCAGAAGCCGCCCCAGCCTTAGTCCCCAGGGCCAAGCGCTGGGGGGTAGTCGGGGAGTCAGGGAGGGGGGGAATCTCAGAAAAGGGAGGAGTCTGGGAGCGGGGAGGGATGGCCCAGCCTGTAAAATACTGTATATGCGCTGCTGTAGATACCGGAATGAATTTTCTGTACATGTTTGGTTAATTTTTTTTGTACATGATTTTTGTATGTTTCCTTTTCAATAAAATCAGATTGGAACAGTGGATACTCTTTCTGCTCGCCTTCCCCATAGCCCAACCTTAGACACTGTGCCATCACCTGAGAGTTGGAAGAACAGGTGTCCCAGGTCAGGGCAGCTGCAGTCAAAAGACTGAGTGTGGCTCCAGGGAGCCCGCTGGGCATGCGCCCCTGCAACCCTGCCCAGCTCCCGCCGAGCAGAGCCTCTGAGGGCAGGGGCTGCGTGTTTCACCCTCATTCGTTCCCACCGGATAAAGGGTGTTGTAGGGGCTTGGAATTTATTGAATAGATTAATGACCCATAATTTATTCAGAAGCTGTCCTAAGTGCTGGGACATGTTGGTCATGAGACAGACCTTTTCCAGGCCCCCAGGGAGGTGGAAGGTGACATCCAGCCAGGCACTATGTTCAGTCTTAGGCTGCCTCTCTGTGCACCTCCAACTAAGACCAGAGCACAGCTGCTCTACACAGCTGCCCTAAGGCCTTGCACACCATGGGCAGAAGCTGGTGTCACATTAATGTTAGAAAGGAAAGCTCTTGGCCCAGACTTGGTGGCACATAACTGTAACCCACAGACTTGGGAGGCTGAGGCAAGAGGATAGTAAGTTCAAAGTCAACCTCAGCAACTCAGTGAGGTGCTAGCAACTCAGCGAGATCCTGACTCTAAATAAAATATAAAAAAAGGGTTGGGTATGTGGTTCAGTGGTGGAGTGACCACCTGTTCAATCCCCGGTACCAAAAAAAAAAATCTAAGATATAATTAAAAACCAAATGATAAATTTTTGTTTATTTTGTGATACTGGAACCCTAGGATAATTGAAATTCTAGAAATTATTCAAGTAATCCAAGAGAAGGCAGGATGTGGCAAATAGGAACAAAAACGGGACAAGTGGAAAGATAAGTGAATGAATTTGGGGTTTGCCCAAGCTGAACCATACCAATACTTCATGAAGCATCACTAGAAAGGGCAGGCAGCTGGGGCTGGGGGACAGGCTGCGTCCTCTTCCAGGACAGGAGCCTGTCCCAGCTGAGGGCCTAGTAGGGCTCTGCTGCCTGACAGGCTGGGTGTGAGCGCCCACTGTGTGGCCTCAGGCCCTGGCTGTACCTGTGAAGCAAGAAGGTGGACCTAAGGAACGGACCTACGGAACGATGAACAGCCTGGGCCTGCTGTCATTTTCCACTTGCATTTATTCTCACCATTATTTGTTGCTTTCTCCTGCTCACTGCAGTCCACCGCTGCACAGCAGACCACACTTACCCATGGACCCCCCCACATTCCAAGACCCCCAGCAGATGCCTAAACCCACAGGTAGTAAATTATGAATTAGGTACAGTAATAGATTCAAAAAATAACTAATAGAACAATTATAACAATAAACTAATAAAATTGCCAGCATCACTGCTCCTACACTTCAGGGTTATTAAGTAAAATCTGACTTGAACATAAGCACCAAGATTCTAAGGCAGTAGATCTGATAACTAAGATGGCTACTGAAGGATGATTGGTGGGTGGCATATACAGTGTGAATATGCAATAACATTTGCTTTAAAAGGTTGTATAAAAACCAGGTGTGGTAGTACACACTGCACACCTGTAATCCCAGCAACTCAGGAGACTGGAGCAGGAGGATCACATATTTGAAGCCAGACTCAGTATCTTTTTTTTTTTTTTTTTTTCTTTTTGCGGTACTGGGGATTGAACTCAGGGTCTTGTGCTTGCAAGGCAAGCACTCTACCAGCTGAGCGATCTCCCCGGCCCCAGACTCAGTATCTTGACAAGACCCTGTCTCAAAAAATTAAAAAGGGCTGGGGATGTGGCTCAGTGGCTGGGCACCCCTGTTGTAATTTTGCATCTTTGCCTTGTAGTTCCCACACCTACTGGGGATTGGACCCAAGGACACTTACCACTGAGCTTCATCCCAGCCCTTTTTATTTTTTGAGACAGGGTTTCACCAGTTGTCTAGGACACCATCAAATTTGCAATCCTCCTGATTTAAAAAAAAAAAAAAAAAAAAAAAAGTATAGATTTCTAAGAAATTAAGAGGGGGGAAAAAAGGCTGTAAATCCCAGCAGCTCAGGAGGCTGAGGCAGGAAGATCTTGAGTTCACAGCCGGCCTCAGCAACAGCAAGGCACCAAGCAACTCAGTGAGACCCTGTCTCTAAATAAAATACAAGATAGGGCTGGGGATGTGGCTCAGTGGTCGAGTGCCCCCGAGTTCAATCCCTGTACCAGTCCTCCTAAAAAAAAAAAAAGAAAAAAAAAAAAAAGAAAAAAAAAATGAGGAAAAAGGGGATTCTTTAAAAAAAAAAAATTTCTCCAGAGAATTAAGTCTTAAGTCTGTAATAATTTATCTAAAAACAAAACAAAAACCCTTCTCCATTTGTTTACCATTTCCAGTGATCTTTAACCCATCTTGGTTTCCAGTTCTCTCTAGTTATTTCCCTCCAGTCTGAAAAACTTCCATGTAGTATTTCTTGTAGTCTTTCCAATTCTCTTAAGTTTTCTTTTATCTCAAACTATCTACTTCAACATTTTGCAGGATATGTTTACTGGTTATGGAATTCCAGGTCGAGGCCAGGTGTGGCAGCCCACCTTATAATCCCTACCACTCTGGGAGCTGAGACAGGAGAATCACAAATTCAAGGCTAGCCTCAGCAGCTTAGTAATGCCCTGTCTTAATTAAATAAAAAGGATTGGGGATGTAGTTCAGAGGTGAGGGAGGGAGGAAGAAAAAGTTTTGGTGGAACTCGTGCATCAACATTAGGTTCCCTCCCTGGGACCCTCTTTTCCAGAATCTCCTCCTTGCTTTCCAGCAACTAGGATCACTCCAGGCTCCACCTCCCAGGTTCTGCAGACCAGTAAGACAGCTGGGTTTCCACCTGAGTTTTACTGTGGGGCACTGTGCTAGAGCTGGGGCTGCAGGGCCCTCAGGCTGAAGCTGCTGGTAAAACCAACCAAACAAAAACCAAAATACTAAGAACACCACCACCACAACCACCAAGATACTCACAGTGTTGGGCTTTTCTTGCAAGTATTTGAGTCTTTGTTTTTTGGTGCCTGTTTTGTTTGGAATTTCTAGTTATCTGCAGGATGGTTTTCTCAGAAGTTGAATCCACCACAGCAGATATATAACTGCTCCTTCCTCTGCGTATTCTTGTTTTTTTTTTTTTTTTTTTTTTTTTTGGTGGCACTGAGAATGGAACCCAGGACCCTACACATGTGAAGAACAGGCTCTATGGCTGAACCACACCTTCAGCCCTGCCCCTTCACTTTCACAGAACCAAGCCTATCGTTTCCTAGAACTAAAAGTGGAAAATTCCCAGCAGCACCACCTCGGCCCAGGTTAGATGGAAAAGAGGCAGACTCCAGGACAGACACAGCTAGGGAAGGCTACGTTTTTGTCTGCCAAGTTCAAAAGGCTCCTAGAAAAACAAAAAGGAGGGATTTCAAAGAAAAAAAGGAAATACCTAAAGTCATCTACATCTTCTCCCTTGGAAACAGGGTGCAAGCGGTCCTGAAACTCAGCAGGATGAGGTTCAGGGATCTCAGCCAAGCCACTGCTACTTGTAAACTCAACCTCTGGCAAGCTAATCCCAAATTTGGAACTAGCACCCCTGGCTCAGCCTTCAAATGTTCCCAACCTGCAGTGGTTGCTTCTGGAAAAGGGAGACTTTCTTTTTACCCTTTATGTACTTTTCCTTCCTTAAAAAGTATTACTGCTCCTGGGAGCAGAGGCACAGACCCATGGTCCCAGCTACTTGGGAGGTTGAGGTAAGAGGATTGCAAGTTTGAGACCTGTCTCAGCAACTTATTGAGACCCTGCCTCAAAAACAATTAATAAATTAATTAAAAGGACTGGAGATGTAGGTCAGTGGTAGAGTGCCCTGGGTTCAATCCCCAGTACTGAAGAAAAAAAA
Organism: Sciurus carolinensis; assembly: GCF_902686445.1. Taxonomy (NCBI): domain Eukaryota; kingdom Metazoa; phylum Chordata; class Mammalia; order Rodentia; family Sciuridae; genus Sciurus; species Sciurus carolinensis. The sequence goes on along the minus strand of NC_062228.1, from coordinate 56,277,017 downwards.
AATTACTCTTCCTAAACCTTTCAACAGCGATGTGTTATCTATTCAAACAATTTAAGATACTAATCTTCTTTTTACCCTGGTACTAGGGATTGACTCCAGGGCCTTGCACATGTGAGGCAAGCACTCTACCATTGAGCTACATCCCTAGCTTTCTCCCCTACCATGTTTTTAAGTATTAACACCTAAAGTATATTTATGTACTGTTTGTTTTTGCAGTACTGGGAATTGAACCCAGGGCCTCACTCATGTTAGCCAAGTGCCCTACCACTGAGCTCCAGCTCCCCCGCCCCCCCGCCCCACTTTTGAGACAGGGTATGGCTAAATTGCTGAGGCAGGTCTGGAACTTGGCAGCTTCCCTCCTCAGCCTCCGGTCATTGGGATAACAGGCATGCACCAGTGTGCTTGACTCCATTGAGCAATTTCTTATTTTATTTTTTTAGCAATTTCTACTTAAAAGAATTAATGAACTCAATCCCCACGTATCTGAATACACATGCACATCCTTTCCTCTGGTGCCGGAGATTGGATCCAGGGCCTTGAGAATGCTAAGTACACACTCTTCCACTGAGCTACATACCCCAGACCCAGAACATCACACCAATTTAACAGTGGGAGAAACTGAGGCACCGAAAAACACTTGCCCAAGGTCACTCAGATAGGTAGGTAGTAGACTCCAGGATTGAAACTGGCCATTTGAAACTATTTGTTCTCTACAGTTATCAGGGTAACCCTCTTGGGAGGAGATGTGAGAGGACATAGCTAACATGTTCAGAAAGCATCTCATGTTTCTCTTCAAAATCCCAAGTTTAGCTGTGAGGTCAGCTGCTCCCGTTATGTGGCCAATATTGAGCTAACAGGCTGAACAATGCAGTGGAGAGAAATCTTCTCACTTCCTGTTTATGTATATTGCTTAAATGTTTTATAAGCTTAAAAAAAAAAACCCACCTGTGCTTCTTAACCTGGCTGAAGGCTTCCTTCAGCACTTGGGCCTAACTGATGTTTGGCAGGGACTTCTGGATTTTCCGATCATGCAAAGGCCCAAGTCTCCCAGTTCTAAGCTAACAGGACTAATAGGACACTAAGTGAGACTCCCTAGTCTGCCCTCCTTCCATCCCTTATTTGCGAGATGAGGTGGTTTTCTTCTTTGCTATCTGAGCATAACAACAGTGTACACCCTCATGGGGTTGCTGTGGAAGTTTAAACAACTTGAAGTACAAGTTTGTGTTTTGCTTTTGTTTTTGCCGTATTAGGGCTAGAACCCAGGGCCTCTCCACCACTGGGCACACCCCAGCCCTCAGTACAAGGATTTGACCTTTATTTTTTAATTTGAGACAGGGTCTTGCTAAGTAGCTGAGGCTTGCCTCAAAGTTTCAGTCTTCCTGACTCATCCTCCCGAGTCCCTGGGATTAGACATACACCACTTTGCCTGGCAATACAAGTATTTTAAAAGGTATCAAGCAGGTAAGTATGGACTTAACAAATGTGAGCTATTATTTATTAAACTCTTTTGACTTGCCAACAACTCAAGACTCCCTTCCAAAAAAGGTCTAATAGGTAGATCTCAATAGATACATATATATCTGCATTTATAAAAGCAAAGCAAGAGCCAGGAGCAGTGGCACACACCTGTCAATCCTAGCAAGATGGAGGCAGGGGGATCGAAAGTATTCCAAATTCCAGGCCAGCCCAGCCTCAGCAACTCAGCAAAATAAAGGGCTGGGAATGTAGTTCAGTGGTAAAAGACACCTGGATTCAACTCCCCCCACACCCTCGCCAAAAAAAGGTAGGACTGAAGGGACTAAAAACTTGGAGACTGAACCCACGGACACTCTACTACTGACTGAGCTACATTCCCAGCTCTTTTGAGACAGTATCTCGCTTAATTGTCCACATTGCACTCAAACTTGTGATCTTCTGTCTTAGTCTCCTAGACAGGTGGGATTATAGGCCTGTGCCACCACATGGGGCCTGAGACAGAAATTTTTATCATGTTGTAGTTTTGCACCTTTGCCTGTAGTTCCCCCACCCTCTGGGGATTGGACCCAAGGACACTTATCACTGAGCTTCATACCAGTACTTTTTATTTTTTGAGACAGGGTCTCACCAGTCGTCCGTCCAGGACACCATCAAATTTGCCTCCGCCTCCGGAGTAGCTGGAAGTAGACTTGCACCACTGCTCCCAGCTGCCTGTGGCTCCTGGGTAGTAGCAACTGTCTGTCTCCTAGCACACTTCAAGGCTTTAACAGTCTCAACACATTGAGCACTGCTACTATACATACCAGAAACAGTGTGGAATGAGGAGGAACCTGGCAACCCAGAGACAGCTCATTTTTTCTTTCATTTGGATCCTAGCACCTTTGCAGATTAGTCCCTCTTTCCCAAGTTGGCTATAAACCTTCTGGAGGTACTAGAAACCACAGGTTGTGCTGTGTCCTGGAAAGACAGGGAAATCCATTTTTATGATAATACAAACATGCCAAATGTGAGCATATGAAATTTGAATATTTCTTGCCCAGGGCTGGTGGCTTCAAGCACCACCCCTCCTGCCTCCCCAATTCCCTAAGGGTTCTCTCTCTGGGTGACTCAATCTCTGCCATTAAGAGGTACATGGAAGAAAAGTTTGGAAAGCCTCATAGATTGTACAATTTTGTTTTTAATGCGTTCAGGCCCACCTCTGCCCCCTTGTGACCAAGGCCACGCATTACAAAGTCAAGGGTATAATTAGCTCAAGCTGTGAAAAGACCCTGGGAGGTTTGTGCAATAAAACTGCTGATCCTGGCACCACGGATGGTGCTGATGATGCCCAGAGGGCTGGGGAATCCAGTTCCTCCTCCCGGTGGGGGCCCACTGACCACAGCAAGACTGTAACAGGACTGACTTGTTCCAACTGCAGACTATTTTACCTCAAGGAGACAGAGGAGTAGGGGAGAGATCAAATGGAACAAGGAACATAGGGAGATGAGCTGCTGCACTTTACCAGCTATGGTGTTTGACTGTATTACTTAGGGTCTTTTTTGGGCCCTATCTGGGGATGGACCTGCTAGGCAAGTTCTCTACCAGAAAGTTACACCCTCAAGGTTTCTTCATTTTGAGACAGGGTTTCACTAAGTTGCCAAGGCTGGTCTTGAACTTGTCTTCCTCCTACTCTGCCTCACACGTCACCAGGATTACAGGTATGTGCCACACCAAGCTGCTGCTTACCTTTCAAGTGGGGGCCACACATTCTTGCTTAGCACAAAGCTGCACAGAGAATCCAACAGAAGCATCTGCATCATCTATTTGACTTCGTTCTCATTATCATTACCAATTCTTGCCACTAAAACCAGCCAGCTGAATTATTCAACAGAAAACTGGGACCAGAAGCATCTACATGTCCTAGAATTTGAGCAAGCCAAGTGCTGATGCATTAACCAGGAATAGTGTGGTAGGAGTAGTGACAGAGGAGGAATCTGAGACACTCAAAGTGCATTAAGTGCTATTTCTTAAAAAGGCAATTGGCACAATCAGCCTGTCAGAAGTTTCTGAAGTGAAAGAAAACCACACAAACGCTAAGGCAAATAACTTTATTATCTTTCCTTATTAAAGAACCAAGGAACATGTAGAAAATATGTAAAACAGCCAAAGATACAATTCGGGGGGTAAATGAAGGACTGACACAGCCCTTAAATACAAGGATCTGTGCACACCAGTGATGGGTTCTGTGAGGGGCAGAATCTTTTACCTGCAGCCTAAGAATTCTGCTTGGACCCAGGTACTTGCCTTTTTATTTTTAAATTTTTGATTTTTTAAAAAACAGTACTGGGGACTGAACCCGGGGATGCTCTACCACTGAACTATAACCTGAGCCCTTTTTATTTTTATTTTTGACGCAGGGCCTCATGAAATTGCTGAGGCTGACATTGAACTTAATGATCCTCCTGCCTCAGCCTCCTGAGTTGCTGGGATTACAGGCCTGCACCACCATGCACAGCTTCAATCTACCTTTTTAAAATGAGCTCTTCTACTAATATTTAACTTGCACGAGAACTTGGTAACATTTCTTTCCTTCCAAAATCTAGGCTGGAACTTGCCTAATCCTAAACTAAAACTAAAGAACTGGACACCAAACACCACCTGTTGTTTTCATGATCTCAAACACTGGAGGAAGTACATTCTGCCTGTTGTTTTTTCTCTAAGGGCACCTGTCTGAATTTGGTACTGTGGTTCCACTGGAGTGTCCTGGGCCTCATTCCCCACCTGAAGTCATGCCCTTCTCTATATGACACCAGGTGGGGAACAAGGCTAAGAAGGTGGCAGGAGGTCCCATGAGGTCTGAGGTTCCTGCGAACTCACCAACAATGCCCTAGAGGACTGGCTGCGTTTCAGTAGGATGAGTAGACTGGGTGGTTTGAGGTGTCTGCCATGTGGGCAGCAGGCAGGCCTGTGGTGGCCAAAGGTCCCAAACTACTGGGAAGGTTATGTCCAGTCCCTGTGCCCCTGCCTAGCGACTGCTGGCGATGGAAGCAGCATATCTGCACACCTCCCTGTCTGCAGGAAATGCTCTGCATGAGCCCATGACTTCACTCTTCCCTGGTCTGGAGATGCCTTTGTGGAGGGAGGGGGAGGGGAATACATGTGGGCATGCTTCAGTCAATGTCTCTGGGGCTGCCAAGTCTTGGACTCACTTGGGACCCAGACACTCCACAATTCCATTCCCCTTCATGCCATCGAAAAAGAAGAAGTTGTTGTGAGGAGGGTCCCTCTGAGACAGAGCCTGCGGAGAAAAACAAAGATGGTTTAGCTCAAGTACTTTACCTACCTACCGACATATGTGCAGCACTGGGGACTGAACCCAGGGTCCCCTACAAATAGGTAAGTGCTGTACCACAGCTCAAGTACTTTAAAAGTGATAGAGGGGAAAAAAATAGCTCTAATAAACGAAATAAAATAAAGTGGATTAATTCCACTCCCCAGAGGTATTCTGGCAATGTCAGGAGGCAATTTTGATTGTCAAGTCTCTTTGCTTTGTCTCTTGCCAGCTATGTCCTTGGGTGGAACATTTAACTTCTGAATCTTACTTTTTCACCACATATAATAATAACAAGTATATAAAGCTAGAGATCTAAACAGATGATGTACCTCAAATACCTACAACAATGGCTGGCTTAGAGTAACACCTCCAGGCAATGACAAATAATTAAGACCATTCAACTAAGAAAGGCAGCAATGCACTGCAACACATCTTGGGCTGCAGACTTTGTAACCTGAAGGGACACATTTAACTGAAGAACACATAGATGCAGAAGGTGGCTCCTTCATGAGGACACAATGTGGCTGCTCGTCCACAGGCCAGGCCAGTACTGGAATATTGAAGGCTGAGGTGATGCCAGCCAGTCATGGAGGCCATCATCTTGTGGGTAAGAAAAAGCACTTTTTTTTGGTACTGGGGAGTGAATCCAGGGGAGCTCAACCACTAGGCAAATCCCCATCCCTATTTTGTATTTTGTTTAGAGATGGGGTCTCATTGAATTGCTCAGGGCCTCACTAAGTTGCTGAGGCTGGCTTTGAAATGATTCTCCTGCTTCAGCCTCCTGAGTTGCTGGGATTATAGGCATGTGCCACCATGTCCAGCGAAAAAGCACTTTTTTAAATGGAGTCATCAGGGCTGAGATTGTGGCTCAATGGTAGAGTGCTTGCCTTGCATGTGTGAGGCACTGGGTTTGATTCTCAGCACCACACATAAAGAGATGAATAAAATAAAGGTCCATCAACAACAACATAAAAATCAAAATAAATAAAATGAAATGGAGTTATGTCCTTGCAATCACATGCTGAGTCGTGTGTACATACTACATTCTTCTAAGAAAAGGGTTCATAGGTGATAGCAAAGCTTTAAAGAGGTGCTTAACCCAAAAAGGGTTGAAGCTTCTCCACAAGCTACCACTTAGAGAAGCAGATATCCACTCAGCAAGTTGCCAGTGCAGGGTTTTATGGTTCCCAGGAGCATGATGTTCACCATCCACAACAGAGGTGACCTCCTTGAGGAAGTCAGAACATCCTGAAAGGCTCCCCATCCCCTTTTTTTTCAGGGGAGAGAGACTGCTAGGGATTGAACCTGGACACTTAACCACTGAGTCACATCGCCAGCCCTTTTTAATTTTCTTTTTTTGAGCCTAAGTTGCTCAGGGCCTTGTTAAGTTGTCGAGGCTGGCTTTGAACTTAAGATCCTCCTACCTCAGCCTCCAGAACTGCTGCAATTACAGGCCTGAGGCACAGCAGTTGGCTCCAATGTCTCCTCTTGGAACTATGCACTATTCCCTGCACTGAGCACCCTTCCCATTTTGTTTCCTCAAACTATAAAATGGGGGTAATTACATTTATCAAGTGAATATCTGATTATTCAGCCAAGCAAAATTTGTTAAGCTTCTACTCCTTCCCAGGTATTGTGCTAGACAGACATTACAGATAATGAGGAGGTCCCTGCCCACAGGGAGATTTGATCAGAAAGAGATCTGCTTCTCTTGGATAGCATATAAAGGAGCAGATAAACAGCATCTGCCTGCTAGAATTTCTAGTAAGGATGAAATGTGACCAGCCTTGCAGTGTGTCTGGTACATAGTAAATTCTCAACTGTGAGCTGCTATTACTAATGGGGGCCAAGGGTCCTCTTTCAATAAGTATGGCAGGTGGAAAGGTCAAACACACCACACTTGGAATTCCTAGACCCTTGAACTAAGTTACAGAATAACAATGCTGGCCTTGAACTCCTGGGCTCAAGCAATCCTCCTGGTCCAGCCTCCTGAGCAGCTGGGACTACAGGCATGTGCCACCATGTCCAGGTCAATCGACAAATTTGCAATATTCCTCCCTTCAGCATCAGGGATAATAGGAAAGTGACACAATGCCTGCCTTGATTTGTTTTAACATGGAGCCTGGGATGGGCTGTGCTTTCACTATCACCTCTACCACTGTGGGGATGGAGACCTGCTATAGGGACGGGGGAAAGCAAGAATTATTTTTTAAAAAACTTTTTAGTGCTGCAGATCAAACCCAGGGCCTCATGCATGCTAGGCAAGAACTCTGTCACTGAGCTACTTTCACAGCCCTTGCAAGACATGACAGGACACTTGAATCTAAAGGATGTAACAAAGGAAGAACTGAAAGACAATTCCAAGGAGACAGACATTTACCTTTGCCCTCCAGTTCCTAATGTTTACTTGTCAGAGGTGGTAAGATGAGGGCCTCAGGTTGCAGGACCCTCTCCAGCTGGCTGAGGGCTGGAAAAATGGTCAGTGAGGGGGAGCAGTGGGGACAAGAGACTGGGGCCTGGGGTGAACCCAGGGCAAAAGGTAAAGTGCCTCCCAGCAGGACAGGGTAGGAGGAGATTCCAAACACACCCAGCAACCAAGAATGCAGAGTACTCTGGCTATCTGAGATAAACAGAAACAAGATGCTGGGTAACAGCTGTCCCCAGTAGGCAGGAAGGAGGGGGCAGCATTACAACTATGATGCACGGGAATCACTGCAAACAATGGGGCCAAAGCCACCTGCCCCCACATTCACTCTCTACCCCACATGAAGAACTCAGGGAGCAGCTTCCCAACAGCCCAGGCAGAAGCAAGGCTGGGGTGCAAGGGCAGTGCTCTGGGTGGGGTGCCATGGAGGGCAACACCTGAAGCCTGACTGAGTGCTGACGAGCAATCTCAGAAGCTAGACCTCTGGGTCCAAATTCTGGCTCCACCACCTCTATTTTTTTTAACATTGTTTTTAGTTGTAGATGGACATAACTTTATTTTATGTATGTATATATGTATGTATGTATGTATGTATGTATCTATCTATCTATCTATCTATCTATCTATCTATCTATCTATGGTGCCGAGGATTGAGCCCAGCACCGCACACGTGTAAAGCAAGAGCTCTACCACTGAGCCCCAGCCACAGCACCACCTCTTATCTTGGGCAAGAACCTCACCTGTTGGGACCTCAGTTCTTCCTTTATAAATCAGGGATCAGTGGGACACACTTGTAATCTCCACTACTCAGAAGGTTGAGGCAGGAGGATTCCACGTCTGAGGCCAGTTTGAGCAACCCAGTGAGACCTTGTCTCAAAATAAAAAGTGAAAAGGAGGTGCTGGACTGTGACTCAGTGGTAGAGTGCTCGCCTAGCACATGTGAGGCACTGGGTTCAACCAACCACCATGTAAAAATAAAATAAAGGTTATCACATCCAAAAAAAAAAAAAAAAAAATATATATATATATACATATATATATATTAAAACAACGGAAAGATTTGTGGATGTAGCTCTGTGGCAGAGTGCCCTGGGTTCAATCACCAGTACCATCTTTCCTAGGTAAATAAACAAATCAGGGATCACAACGGTTCCTGCCTTGCAGAACTGTTGCAAGATAAAACGAGATCGTACATGTAAAGAACATTTTTGTGTGTGTGGTTCACAGGGGGCTTTCAATAAATATTATCTATTATTATTAATGCCATTGTCATTCTAAGCTGAACAAAAATCTGTCCCATCTCCTGCACTCTTCCTTCCCTGCTATCTAAAGCCAGTCTCAGGACCCTTTTCGGTTTTGCCTTCTGGATAGCCAGCTCAAACCGAGATTTTTACACCCCACTGGGCTAAGCAGAAGGTGCAGTGAGAAAGCAGGTGTGGCCATGGCATACTTCTCTTCTCCCGCCTCTTATCTTCTCAGAACCAGACACAGAAGTAGACTGGATTTGGGCAAAGGATGAATCTAGTCCAGACAGAAAAGGAAAGAGAGCGGGGGAGGGAAAAGCACTACAGGAAGATACTGAAATTGTCCAACTGAACCCAATGTCTGTAGAGAAAATTCACAGACTCCAGGCCACAGTGGTGAGAGCTGGGGGCTGGGTCTACAAACTATCCTCTTAAGCTCAAATTTGACATGTACATAAACTGGGGAAATCATTTAGCCAGGCATAACTTTGTCCCATAAAAGAAAAGGACAAGCTGGGTGTGGTGGCACACAGCCATAATCCCAGGCACTTGGGTGGCTAAGACAAAAAGATCACAAGTTCAAGGCCAGCCCAGGCTGAGACCCCAACCAAAAAATGAAAAATTAGAGGGGTCTGGGGTTGGAGCCCAGAAGTAGAGCACTTGCCTAGCATGTGTTCAATCACCTGTAAGAGGGAAGGGAAGGAAAGGGAAGGAAAATCATCACTGGGCTGTGGCTGTAGCTCAGTGGTAGAGCACTTGGCTAGCATGTGCTTGATCCTCAGCACCACGTAAAACTGAATAAATAAAACAAAAGGATTGTGTCCATCTACAACTAAAAAAATTTTTAAAAAGAAAAATCATTAAAATCATTACTGCAAGTCCACTAACAGGCAAGAACCCACAAAAGGCAGTGGGGGGAGGGAGGACGACAAAAGTAGTGCTGCGATTGAACCCCAAGACTTCTGCATATTAAACATGCACTTTACTATTGAGCTAGATGCCCAGCCCCCAAAAAGGCAAATTTAAAATCACCAGACAAATACCAAGTCCCCGATGGAAATAAAATATACTTCCAGGTATGCTATAGTTTTTGCAACCCAAATAGTCTAGAGGAGATAAAAAGGTTGTACTAGTTATTGGCTGTGTGATCCCTTAGGAGATATTCCCTTCTGAGACAGACCATAACATCTAGCTAACATAGTTGTAGGTCACTCAGTAAACAGCTTCGTGGGGCTCCTGGCAAAGGGCGTTTGCTCCACCTTGATTTTCTTCCTTCTCTACAAATACCTGTGGTGCGTGGGTTAAAAAGAAGGGGCAGCTTTGGGATGGTGGTGTAGTTCAGTGGTAAAGTGCTTGCCTAGCATAAGTGAATGCCTGGGTTCTTTCCCCAGCACCACAATGTGCTGGGGGGTTTGATTTCATGGTAACATATGGAGGTTAGAGCACTGGTCTTGGAGTCCCTTTTTCTGGGCTTCAGTGTCCACCTCTTAAGTGAGGACCACAATGATACATACTGCACACAGTTGTGAGCAGCAGAACTGGCTACTACACTAAGCAGTAGATAACAGCAGACAGTTCTGAGACAGTCCTCAGAACTGGTTCTCTAGTGTCACATATACAAAGTCACCATGCCTATCTTCTGCTCCACTGTGACTTTTTTTGGTACCAGGGTCTGACCCTAGGGGCACTTAACCACTGAGTCACACCCCTACCCTCTTTTTTATTTTGACACAAGGTCTCACTAAGCTTCCAACTTGCAATCTTTCTGTCTCAGCCTCTAAAGTCATGGGGATAATAGGCATGTGCCACCATGCCTGGCTCCATTTTGACTTTTTACCTTCACAATTTCCTGTGCCAAGATCCCTCCAACCACCGCACATACTGGGGCCATCTCGGAGAAGCAGTACCTAAAAAGAGAGGACAAGTGAAATGCAGCTCTGGGGAACAGGAGTGCTGACTTGACATCTGGAAGTGTGCAGAAGTGGGCCCTCCTGAATATGAACATCTATCAGGAGGAACCCATTTCAGACAACAGTGTTAATGCTGGCATCTAGGCATGAAAGTTAAATCTGGTCCAGGGGGTCATAAATGGCTGGGAAAGACCTCTGAACTTTGGTAAGTAGGAATTCTTTCATACTTTATTTATTTTTTTTAAGTTAAAGGAAAGACTATATCTGTGCTTCCTAAAAATAAGGTCTTATATAAATATATTTCAGTGCCCTGGTCACATTCTCGCAATTCTCCTCTTACCATAATGGACAGTGGGTTCTATATGCTACTCCCAAACAAATGTCAGGGACGAGGCCTGTGTTAACATGTAGGAAGCATGGGAAATTTGGGGCCTGAAATTAAGGCACAAGGCAAAATAAAGTCTTCACAACCCACACAGACACCAGCACTTCTGGGACAGGATGAGGCATCCAGAGGACAACTTCTAGCTAATACTGTCACTTGCAGCTTGAAATCACCCATCCTGGAGATCAGAACACACTCACCTATACCTCCCCAAAGGAAGCAGTTCCTACTCATCAACACAAAGGTATTTAATTAACTAAGAAAACCTAGACATGGACAAGTTAAAGGAACCACCCTACCACCAGGAGACCACCTTCGCCCTTTCTACTTAGTTGCATAATCCTTCTAGACACTTAAAAAATTACATGTCCAAACATTTATAATTTTAAACCCAAATATCAACATATTGATGTATATTTAAGCTGTTCAACACTGCAATCATCTATTTTGATACAGCTATACAAAAAAGGCAAAGTTTCCAATAATCTCAGCAATTTGGGAGGCTGAAGCAAGAAGATCACAAATTGGAGGCCAGACTCAGCAACATAGTGAGATCCTGTCTCAACACAAAATTTTAAAAAGGTTGGGGTATAGCTCAGTGGTTAAGCTGCTTACCTAGCATGTGTGAGGCACTGGGTTCAATCCACACTTGAACAAAACAAAAACATCTCAATGAGACAAAACAAAACATTACTACGAGAAAGAGAAATCTAGAATGTAGATAAGACAACCAGCCTGAACTCTTCTAAAAGAGAAAAAGTACCAGATAAAAAATATTTTTGGACTTACAAGCCATATGGTCTCTTTTACAACTTTTTAAGTCCACTGTAGCACAACTGCTGTAATAGATAATATGCAAATAATGTGCTAATAAAACTATTTACAAAAACAGGTGGCCAGACAGTTTTCAATCTATATTCTGGATTAAGAGATAAAAGAACCATATGCAACAGTGGGACTTTTTGGTACCATGGACTGAACCCAGGGGCAATCAATTAACCACTGGGTCACACCCCCAACCCTTTTTATTTTGTATTTTGAGACGGGGTCTCACTAATTTGCTAAGGGCCTCAAAAAGTTACTGAGGCTGGCCTTGAACTAGTGATCCTCATGCCCCAGCCTCCTGTGGTTGGGATTACACGCATGCCCCACCATGCCTGGTCCAAGGCAACATTTTAAAGACCCTTGTATTTCTTTTTTTGGTTATGTTTTGTTTTAGATACTGGGGATTGAACTCAGGAGCACTCTACCACTGAGCTATATTCCTAGCCCTTTTTATGTTTTATTTTCAGACAGGGTCTCTAAATTGCTAAGGCTAGCTTTGAGTTTATGCCTCCAGAGTTGCTAAGATTATAGGCATGTGCCACCATGCCCACCTCCTTCATACATATTTCCAAAGTGCTTCTTGAGAGCTCATACCTTTTTCAATTCTTCTGTCAACAAATATTATGAGTAATTTTTTTTTAATCTACAAAGGATTTTGTTCATTTGACATGATACAATATGATACATATGATACAATTATGGCATCAAATAGTCAATGGTTTTCTTCAGGTAATGGAATTATGAGTGACTTCAATTTTTGATTATTTTATACCATCTGATTTCTCCATAATGAACTGGCATGTTATTTATGTAAATTTTCTTGTTTATGTTTGTCTTATGGTTTATGGTGCTAGGGACTGAACCCAGGGCTTTTTGCGTACTAGGAAAGCATTCTACCACTGATCTATAGTCCCAGGGCTACCTACACAATTAAAAAAATTTTTGTCTTAAAGTTGTCAATGGACCTTTATTTTATTTATTTATATGCAGTGCTGAGAATTGAATCCAGTGCCACACACATGCCATGTAAGTGCTGAGCCACAACCCCAGCCCAATAATCTTAAAACCAGTAAGTTGGGGTGAGGATATAGCACAATGGTAGAATATATGCTTAGCATATGCGAGGCCTTAGGTTCCATCTTTATCACCAAAACACCCAAAAAACAAACAAATAAAATGCTAAACAAATTCACAAATACTATATGATTTCAATTATATGAAGTATCTAGAACAATCAAGGTACTGGTAGGGAAGGGGGAGAATAAGCAGTTAATGGTGAATGTACTTAACACTAATAAACTATACACTGAAAAATGGTTAAAACAGGGTTGGGGATACATGTGGCTCAGTGGCAGAGCATGTGCTTATTAGCATCCTTGAGGCCCTGGGCTCAATCCCCAGCACTACCAAAAACAAAAAAACTGTAACGGTTAATTTTGCTATATACACATCTTACTACAATAAAAAAGTATTTTCAAAATATACTACAAACATGTTATATATGAAATTTATGAATGTTTAAAGTGATTATCCATAAACAACTTTCATTATTATTATTTTATGGTACTGGGGATCAAAGCAGTGCTTTAAGCACTGAGCTGTATCCCCTGATGTTAATTTATTTTGATACAAGGTCTCACTAAGTTGCCACACACAACTTTGGTGGCTTTATAATCTTTGGTTCAGTCTCCTGAGTAGTTGGAATTATAGGCATGTACTACCACGTCCAGTGAAAAAACTGGAACCAATTTAAATAACCACCAATAAGTATTGGTTAAGTTAATGATCATATATCTACACATTGTACCTTTATAAAATACAAGTGACACGCTTCCGGGTTTATTAACATAAACAGCTCTATGATATGATGGGGAAAGGCTATCAAAGAGTACAGACAGTAATGATCCATTCTGATATTAAAAAAGAGAAAATATATTAAAAAAAAAAAGAAAATTTGTGAGCCTAGACCCTGAAGTGTTAACAGTGGCTAGAATTGTGGATAGTCCTTTTTTTCCATGTTCTATTTTCTAGAAATGGGCATCTGTTACTTTCATAATCAGAAAAGCAATCAAGCTCTCTGAAAAGAGAATAACATAACACGAAGGAGACTGCCAGAAAGATCAGAGATGAAGGAAACAGAGACTTGTGCACAGTTCTCCCTGCTCAGCAGCAGCACTGGGCAATTTGTGAGGGCGGCTCAGCTGTGAGGCAGTGGCTCATTTCCTTGCCAGCACCCCCATCACATCTCAGGCTGTCTCACCTCATGCCTGGAGACAGGTTTCAAGAGGCCACTAAACACCTCTTACTTAGAAAGCAATAGAGTGGGAGCGCTCAACGCACGACATCTAGATAGAGCTTTGTCTTTTGGTAGCATGAGTTGAACCCATGGGCTTTACCACTGAGCTATATCCCCAATACTTCTGAGACAGGGACTTGATAAATTGCCATGACTGGCCTTGAATTTGTGATCCTTCTGTCTCAGCCTCTCAATTTGCTGGGATTACAAGTGTGTACCACCACACTCATAGAAACCTAGACATGGGAAAGCAGTTTCCATGAAGTAGGTAGGCAAGGAAAGAAAACACGGGGGCAAAAATTCCCCATCAGCAGCTCACTAGGTTGTGGCTTGTCTCTTGGGAAGCAGGGCCTTTGAAGAACTCTGCTGGCTGGCAACACAAAGTCAGACCGCTTGCCACTTCAAGTGCCCATAGTAGTCCCTTAGCCGTACTCCTCACAGCTCAGCATGAGGCACTGGGTGTGCTGGGCTGCCTCAGCCTATCACTGACTTCCTGGGTGTATCCATTTGAACTGAAGCCCTGTGTGACTCAGTACCCCTCCTTCTGTGAAGCACAGAGTAGGCTTCTCTCCATGTTTCTTAATCATCAGTTCTTCCTCCATTACGAGATGTGTGTCTGGCTGAGTTAGTGTGAGACAGAGTTAGTGTGGCCTGCAGTGCCATCAGCCCTGACCACACAATGCCAACGCTGCAGAAACACCTTATGTAGACCGCTGTCCAGTTTTTACACAATAGCTTTTTTGTTCAGGACTCTGCAGGTAGTTCTAGAAAGGAAGACAACTGACTTTATTGTTGAGAAGAAACCAAAGTTCTATGTTGCTATCAGAAGGTAGCAGGTGTGGTGAGACCTGGAGTAGCATCTTGGTTGGCTACTTATTAAAACCTCAGGCAAGAGACTACCTGTTTGAGTTCATATCTTCACTTAAAATACTGGGGAAATAAATAATAACATACAATTTAATAGACTGGTGAGATAGTTAAATGCAGTTGGGTAGTAGGTAAAGCACAGAAAGTCTTCAATATCAGATGCTACTGTTATTAGCTACAGAAACTTGGACTAGTCACTTAACTTCTTTGAGCTTTGGTTTCCACACCTATAAAATGAATTGTCAAGAAGACTGAGAGAGACAGTGCATAAAAGCAACTACTAATGCCTGGAGTATAACAGCTGCTCAATAAACTGTAATGGGTGACAGCTATCAGCACTAGTACTACAATCCAGGGGCACAGCAAAGCCGTTGACGAAATTCCCAGAGACAGAATTGAATGGAAGGAGTTCATGACTTAGCCACCATGTGACCTTCTCTAACCAAATTCCAAGCCTGACTTTATGTGAGACAAAGACTGTTGACCTAAGGTGAAAGCAACCCAGTGCCCAAGGGTCAGGATACTGAGAACATGGATATCTTGGGTGGTGGACACACAAACTGACAGACTAGAATGGAGGTCAAAGTGGCAATGTCTACCAATGAATTGCACCTTTGGACCCGGCAAGTTCCTTTCTACTCACTGATCCTGCAGTTGTACCCGCACACAAGGTAGCCCACAGTGTAGGATATAAGGTGCCACACTGAAGCATCATTTGACAACAAAACCATTAACCCAACTCTGACAAGTAGGTGATTAGTTCAATAAAACTATATTTCTCCATGTGCTCCAATCCTTTAGCACTGTGGAAAAGAGGGAGGAAATTATGCATTGATCTGGAAATGTTTCCCAAAAGATAAATGTATAGTGAAAATCAAGTGCATAATACTGTTACAACATTTTATGCTGCCTTAATTTTCAAACCATGTAAATAGAGTTTTACATATTGTCAAAACCAGAACCTGGGGCTGGGGATATAGCTCAGTTGGTAGAGTGCTTGCCTCACATGCACAAGGTCCTGGGTTCAATCCCTAGCACCGCAAAAAAAAAAAAACCAGAACCTGCGGAGCTGGGCATGGTGGCACATGCCTGTAATCCCAGCAGTTCAGGAGGTTGAGAAATGAGGATCACGAGTCCAAAGCCAGTCTCAGCAACAGCAAGGCACCAAGCAATTCAGTGAGACCCTGTTGCTAAATAAAATACAAATTAGGGCTGGGGATGTGGCTCAGTGGTTGAGTGCCCCTGAGTTCAACCCCTGGAACCAAAAAACAAAAAACAGAACCTGCAGGGCCAGGGATGTGGCTCAGTAGTAGAGCGTTTGCCTAGCATGCATGAGAAGAGTTCAACCCCCAGTATTATTAAAAGAAAAAAAGAAAAACAAAAACAAAATAGAACATGCGCCTCCTCTTTTACTTTTCATCTACTATTACACCAGTGGAAAGGCAGAGGCCTGCAGAAGTTAGGAGGACATGGCACAGGGAGCTTTCTCTAAGGCTTTGGGTCTCTATAAAGATATCTCCCCCAAATTAAAGCGAACACTGAAAACAGGTGTTTCTCCACCTGGGCTAAACTTCGATAAATATTGAGACAAACCTGACAAAGTCGTCGGGAAGCAGGTCAGGACTAACACCCAGTGAGTCAAGCACATCATTTCGTATCTGAAGCAGCAACTCAGAATCTTCCCCGTAAGTATCAGAACTAGGATCTCTTCCTTTATCTGTGCGGAATTTCAGGAGCACTGGTAAAAGGGAAAACAAGAGTTTATACAAACAGTCTTCACATAGTGAACATTTATGGATCACAAATATCAAAAAAAGTCTTTTTTCTAAGAGGAAGTAGTAAATGTTGGCCATGTGGGCTGATGGGTAGGGGCTGAGCATTCTCTCCTTGGCTACCCCCTAGTGTGCCTCTCCACACCCCCAACACATTAAAAAATACCCATAGCTGCACCTCAGAAGATGGCTACAGAGATGAACGACGGGGAGGTAGTATGAGATACCTGGAAGAGGAGTGCCAAGAAAAACAACAGAGGAAGCAGAAACGAGTTGATCTTATTTGCTCATTATATATTCAAAGATCCCAGGCCCTTTTTTTTTTTTTTGCGGTGCTGGGGATTGAACCCAGGGCCTTGTGCTTGCAAGGCAAGCATTCTACCAACTGAGCTATATCCCCAGCCCCAGGCCATCCTGATTTATCTCTTGTACCTGGCTTTATGATACGCAGTGGGGGGTGGGCGTGGGGGTTTAAACCCAGGGATGCTTAAACTCTGAGCCATCTCCCCAGCCCTTTTTGCTTTTCATTTTCAGACATGGTCTTGTTAAGTTGCTTAAGGCCTCATTAAGTTGTTGAGTCTGGCCTTGAACTTGTGATCCTCCTGCCTTAGCTTCCCAGGTCACTGGGATTACAGACATGTGCCACTGTGCCCGGCTCCCCTTTCCAAATGAAGTATGCTGGATATCTCTACAATTTTGTTCACATGACTGAAGAACCTGGAAAAGTTGTTACTGCTATTGATGCATAACATACTGCTGTTATTGATCTTTTTATATAAATATAATACATGTATACATATATATAAAATTTGAATTTTATATATACTTTGGAGAAAGTATCCCAAGTTTACCATCTTGAGCTGGCATTGTACAGAAATGAACTGGAATGTTAAACTGAGGGTTTTTTTTTTTTTTTCACTTGTACAAAGGTAACACTGTATTAAATATGTAAATATTATCTACATGGGTTTGATTACAGAATAAAGCATTCTCCAAATAATGAAAAAAAAAAAAAAATGTGGGCCAAGTAAAAGGTAATACACTGCATTTATCCAACAAATACAGTCAGAAAGGCATCCAAATAATTGAAAAGGAAAATAAACTTACTGCAACAAGTGCTACTACAGTACAATAGGGTATGACAGTATAAGGGGGTCTGACATCATTTGTAGGGTGGTGTTAAGCCGAGGCTTCCCTGAAGATACAACAAGTGAGTTCTGCATATGGAGAAGCTTCCAGCAGAGGGGAAAGGCCCTATTATGACCAAAGGAGAGATCAGGAGTGGGAGGCCTACATTCTAGGCATCAGTTCAAAGGGCTGCCTTCAGTCAGAAAGGTCAGGCAGATACTTAGACTCATTAGGCAGACAGGTCTTACAAACAGAACCTCCCTTAATACAAAAACTGTCAAACCTCTAGAAATGGATGTTTAATTTTGGTTGTGAACCAGAGGAAAGTTTCCAGTGATGGCATTGAATAAGAGCTACTATGTAAGGAGACCCCAACAAGGCTAGAACTTGCAGTCCAAGCAAAACAACATAGACAGGAGCAGGATACAGATGATTTCAATGCAAGCATCTCCCACCACTGCACCTTGTCTCATGTCCCCTGTATGCTGGGTACACAGGCATTCTGTGTGCTCCCCAAGGTAGGGGTCAGCTGGCTGAGTGCCTCATCCCCAAGGCAACACTTCCTCCTGTAATCAAAAGGCTATTTCAGAGTGGATGTGGAGGCATGGCCCTAGGTGTTCTGCACTTCATAACTATTGCTCTCTTTTTCAAGGACACAACTTCGGGAACCCTCACTACTTCCTGAACACTTGGCAGCCAATTCAAATCCAATTTGGATCCTGGTCAATACTGTTCCACCATCATCCATTTACCTTCTGACTCTGCAGATAAACTGGTGATATCCCAATTTGCAGTTACAAATACACTGAAATGGGGCTGCAGCTATAGCTCAGTGGTAGAGAGCTTGCCTAGCATGTGTGAGGCACAGGTTAGACTCTCAGCACTGCATACAAATAAAGTCCACTGACAACAAAAATATAGGGCTGGGATGTGGCTCAGTGGTTGAGTGCCCCTGAGTTCAAACCCTGGCAAATAAGTAAGTAAGCAAGTAAGTAAGTAAATAAATAAATAAATAAATAAAAGAAAGTTTAAAAAATTCACTTAAGTAAGCATTTGGGGACTAGGTAGAGAAAAGATTGCAGAGGTGACAGTTATTCCATTTATAGCAAGACTTTTCCAGCATTGTCCCATTAAACAAAGACCTCCAGAAATCTGCTAGTCCAGCCAAACCAGAATACTCCAGTTGACTGTGAGAATGCCAGCTGCTATCTGTCAGGGACTCCTCAGAGGCAATGACACAGCATGGGTATCACTGCTGCCTGAGCAGATGACAGAGGCAATGCCCAGCCTGTTCTGTTTGTACCACACAATCCTAGGCACAAGGGCTTAATGAAAATTTTGTGGAAACCAAGTGAGGATGCTTGCTTTCAATCTTCCAGGATGACAGCAGTAGGAGCCCCAGGCTGGGGCTCCCATAAGGATTCTCTCATTTCTGGGTCACTGGGACAGAAATATTAACTGTCATGAGGGACAAGGATATGTAAATTTTTTTTCAGCCTTCACCACAAAACTTTTCAATTTTTAGTTACAAAGTATAGCTCCAGGAACCAGGTGTGGTAGTGCACGCCTATAATTCCAGGAACTCAGGAGGCTAAGGCAGGAGGACTACAAGTTTGAAGCCGGCCTCAGTATTCAGCAAGGCTCTAAGCAACTTAGAAACATACTGTCTCAAAATAAAAATAAATAAATAAATACATAAGTAAATAATAACGATTGTGCATATGTCTCAGTGATTAGGTAACCCTGGTTCCAATCCTTGGCATACAAAACAACAACACAGCTCTGGGAGCAAAGCCCAAACTGTTACAGGACCTGTTTTATACTGTACACCATGCTAAATATGTTTCAAGTATGAATACTCAGTTCATCTTCATAACAACCCATGAGATCAGTAAGCACCATCACATACCTTATAGATAAGGAAATTCAAGTTCAGAGACATTAAGTGACTGCTTACTGTAATTACTAAGAAGTAGTAGAGCAGAAATGTAAACTCAAATCTGCCTTTTTCCATTAGGGAATATAGCACCACAGATATCAGTGGTCCAGCTCTTTGTTCCCCAGCTCAGAAGGACCCTCATATGAACACACTTTTGTGAGATGCATTTTCCAGATTGACCAGAACTCTCACAATGGGTGCATTGAAAGTACTAGTTCAGTAGCTGTGCAGTGGAGGTGACAGTGACATAAAACCTTGCCCGTCAATCTTCAGAGAGTAAGACCAGCTTCATTCAAAAAGAAAGAAGATGGCACTAAGAGAAAGGGACAAGGGAACCAGCAGTGGCCGCATTGATTCTCTAGGCCCCTGGCCTCTTCCTGATGCAGTCTGTGTGGATGAGGGCCGGCAGGCTGGCACCAACCACATACCTCACTGACCACATCTAAAGTGCTCTCAAGGGCCACTGGGAAGGGGGCCAGTCGTCAGGCCACTTATTTGCAGTAAAGCAAACAGAAGCTGTCTTCTTCATTTTTTTTTTTTGAATGCTGGCTCTCCAGTTAGCAGGGGTGGTGGGGGCAGGAAGAAACCCATGTTCTAGAGGTATAGCAGTCCCAGAACTGACCCTAGCCCCTGGTAAGTTCCTGTTTATTAAATTCTCCTTTGTCCCGTTTTCTGCAGCTCCCTAACAGCCAGACACATACAAATCACTGATGAGTCTGCATTTCTGACCAGCACCTCCCCACCAGTCTACAGATCATAAACCCATTCCGTTAAGATCAAACATTGTCAAGGATGGAAAGGAAGCTCTGCCAAAAGATGACTCATCAAATCATATCCAAACACTGCACAAAATTAGAGTTCCAAACTTGATTAACATCATCTGAACCTTTTAATTAACTCAGGCTGTTGGAAGTCCAGGGGGATGACATTCATTGCTGGAGATGGGTATGTCTTTGCTTAAGTTCAGGACTTGCCCATGTAATGGAGAAGGCAAACTTGGAAAACAAGAAAAAAAGCACCTTTTCACATATGTACTGTATGTACATGAATATGTTACCACCTTTGCAAAACTGTTCAAACACATTGATATTTGATCAAAATCCAGAATAGCAGACTAGTGCTACAACAGGATTTGGGATGGCAATATTAATAATCACTGTTTCTTTCTATAAACTTTAAATATGTGACCATAGGGATAGGGCTGCAACTCTGACACAGCTTGTACCTAGCAGGCACCAGCTCCTAGGTGCCATTGAAGCACCACAAAAAAACCATTACGTTGATTATATTCAACGTAATAAAAAAGCTACATGCAAAAAAAACATTTTAACAGGAAAAAAAAAAAATAACTGTTATGAATTAGCCCTTAATACAACTGCTACACTCCAAAATGGCTCAGTTTAGGTGGGCAAAATGCTGAACCTCTACTGAAAGCTCATTTACCTGACTGAAGCTTAATGTTTTTCTGGCTAGACACCTTTGCTTGGATCTTTCTGCCCTTACTTTGCCCAGCTGGTTCAAGTAGTGAGGACTCATTATTTTTAGAAACAGTCTGGAAATACATTCCACTCTAGGTCAGGCACAGTGGAACACACCTGTAATCTGAGTGATGAGAGGCTGAGGCAGAAGGATCACAAGTTTGAGGACAGCCTCAGCAATTTAGTGAAGCCCTAAGCAACGTAGTAACACCCGCTCTCAAAATAAAAAATAAATTGTGGCTCAGTGGTGGAGTGCTTCCCTAGCACGTGTGAGGAACTGGGTTTGACTCTTAGCACTGCAGATAAATAAAATGAAAAAAAGAAAGGTCCATCAACAACTAAATAAATAAATAAAGTTAAAAAAATAAAATAAAGGTATTATGCCCACCTACAACTACAAAAATATTTTTTAAATTTAAAAAAATGTATATTTTTTAGATGTTAATGGATCTTTATTTTATTCATTTATTTATATGTGGTGCTGAGAATTGAACCCAGTGCCTCATACGTGCTAGGAAAGCACTCTATCACTGAGCCACAATCCCAGTCCTTACAAAAATATTTTAAAAAACAAAAATAAAAAACCAAACAGGGCTGGGGTACAAAAACAAAGAAAGAAAGGAAAACCCCAAGAACACTTACCCATTGGGGTTTAAGGATGAAGTGAATGAATCTGTGTAAAGCGCTGAGGGCAGAGCCTGGCACAGGGGGAGCACCTCATAAATGACAATTTTCTAGCCCCGTCGCTACTCTCGCATTAATTGTCCACAAACCCAGCGCGTGCACCCTGAAGAAGTCACTCATTTAGCTGTAGTACCACTGATATGGCTGTGAGCTGTAGACATGACACTGAACTCTCTCTCAATGCCCTGTGCAACCCCGGGTGCAGAATCATAGGTCCAGACAACTGGCCGTACTGCACACCTACCACAGGACTTCCCCAGAGGAGGCTTTTAAAAAATATCTGCTATACAAGAAGCCTTGACATTTGGGGAGTAAAGAAAAAGCAGGAAAGCGGGTACACAGTAAAGTGACATAAGAAGGTCTTCACAAATCCACATCAGGCTGATCTTTTTTCAAGATACTCAGAATGGGGGCTGGGGAGATAGCTCAGTTGGTAGTGCTTGCCTTGTAAGCACAAGGCCCTGGGTTCGATCCCCAGCCCCGCCAAAAAAAAAAAAAAAAAAAAAAAAAAAGATACTCAGAATGGTTCTGTTTCTTATCCAGTATTAATGTGGTAATCATGGAACCAGTAAGAAAAAGAAGAGACACACACATCTACCCTCAAGAGGAAAACAAGAAAGAAATCCTACTTTCAGAGTTGCATATGAGAGCCAAAGGTGAGAAGAGTGGACGGATATGAAGCTCCAAAGCAAGATCAAGTTGGGCAGGGATGACAAGGACATTTCATCAAAGTCACTAGGAATCTGACTCTCAGCCTCTTCCATTCACAGCATTGGATTCTCTGCTCAGTTCAGCTTCCCATTACTTGTTTACCTCACTTCATTTTCCTGTTCAACACAGAAACGTAGAAGTACGCGTGCACATGTTACAGCACAAATGTTTCCTGAGCACCTATTCTAACCCCAAACGATGCTGAAGACCCACAAGAGACCCAGAGCCCAAGTCCCTGCTCTCACACATGGAGCTCATGATTACAGACTGCACACTCATAAATCCCTGGTTGTCACCAGGGCCACAAAGTACTTTGATCTCTTTTTCTAGGAAATTCACCTCCTTGGCCTCCCCCAAGACCTACTACTGTATAAGGTCCCTTTTTGAGCCCTACCTACCTGCTACAGTTTAGATAACTGTCCCTAGAAAGCTCATGTGATAAAGGGTTGGTCACTGAGGGCACACCCTTGAAGGGGATTACGGAACACTGATTCCTTCCATTTCATCTCTTTTGGTTCCTGGTCATGAAGTGATTCTGCTACATCACGTACTCCACGACGTATGGCCTCATAACAGGCCCAGCAGCAACGAGGTCAACCTATTGTGCACTGGAATGTCCAAAACTGGGAGTTAAACTAAACCTTTTCTAGTTATAAGCTGACTGTCTTGGGGCATTTGTTTCAGTTATGAAAAGCGGGCTAACATCCCACACTTTCACCTGTTCAGTGAAACTTAGTTGATGACCTCATCATTCACCAGCTTAAGACAAAGAAAGACAATGACTCTCTCCTTACTTCCATCTCATTCTTTCCTGAAAAAATGTTGAGGAAGCCAGATGAAAGTTGTTTATGGGGAAAAAGGAGAGTACTAATTTTCAAAAAAAATGATATCAAAACAAGATGCCATTTTTTGTCTAACAAAATTAAAGACTGAGATTACTCAGAGGTAACTGCACCCTCACCCAGAGTTGAGGGGTACAAAAATGAACCACGTGGAAATGTGGTATTAAGGATTTTTGCAAAAAGTCATGGAACTTGACCAGAGATTGAATAATGCACAAATGTTCACAGCCATGCTACTTATCACAGAAAATGTAGAAATAATCTCATGTTCAATAGTAGAATAATAGAGGAAAAATATGTAATATAGAATATACAGATTATGGTTAAGCAGTTTTTAAAAATATATGTAAATATATTTAATATACTTAGTTTTTTTTTTTTTTTGGGGGGGGTGCTGGGGCCAGAGCCTTGTGCTTGTGAGGCAAGCACTCTACCAACTGAGCTATCTCCCCAGCCCCTATTTAGATGTTGATAGACCTTTTTTTATTCATTTTATTTATATGTGGTGCTAAGAATTGAACCCAGTGCCTCACACATGCTAGGCAAGAGTTCTACCACTGAGCCACAACCCCAGCCTTGTTAAGCAGTTTTAGTCACCTTTATTCCCCAACACTTAGGTTAGATTACACCACACACACTTATATTCAAAATAAGCTCTACTATGTAAATTATGAAAGAATGAGGGAGGTACAACTGTTACTATCCTCATTTTGAAGATGTGAAAATGAAGCTTGGGGGGTGCTCATGGCACAATGAACTCAGGAGTTACTACATAGCCAAGAATGCTGGCGCATGCTGGTTTCCCAGAAACTAGAGAGGCTGAAGCAGGAGGATCACAAGTTCAAGGCCAGCCTCAGCAGTTTAGAAAGACTGTCTCAAAGCAGGGAGGAGCTGGAGATGTAGCTCAGTGTTAAGACTGCTCCTGGATTCAATTCACAGCACCACTCCCACAACGGAAAACAAAAAGAAAATAAAATCACTTTAAATGACTTGGCTTTCTTACCTCTGAGCACACCAATTTACAATTTAAAATAACAAACCTCACATTCAGGCTCTAGAAGAGCCAAATATTTTATTCTTCCCCTTAAAAAAATGTCAAACGAGCTGGGGATATAGCTCAGTTTGTAGAGTGCTTGCCTCACAAGCACAAGCACAAGGCCCTGGGTTCAATCACCAGAACCACCAAAAAAAAAAAAAAAAAAAAAAAAAGTCAAGCAATTTCAGGACTTCACACTTTTTTTTTTTTTTTTTTTTTTTTTTTGGGTGGTGGTACTGGTAACTAAACCCAGGGCCTCATCAAGCTGCTGAGGCTGACTTGTTAATAAATCCCTGCCTCTACCTCCCGAGCAACTGGGATTACAGGCATGAGCCAGTCCATACAGCTTGACTTTCACCTTTAATGGGGACACTAGAACAAGTGAAAAAAGATCGCAATTTATAAGAAAGAAAGACCCAAAAAATATAGAGGCAAATTATATAGAAGTATAACATACCAGGGACCCCCTTTTGCATGACCTTTTATTTAAGCTTTACTAACTGCACCCTCCAGTCACAGAGCTATTCTGACAGAGCCCTCTACATTCAGAGCACCCTGCCTGGTCACAAGCAGCAGGGAAAGAGGGTCTTTTCTCTAGTCCAGCACTTGAGTGGCACATGACCTTGACTCTGGGCATCTGCTGCTCTCTGCCAACCGCTCTTGAGGAGGGAAGATGGCACAGGACATTCCCGTGACTGTTGTCTGACAGAGAAAAGATGTGAGGCTTTCAACAAGACTTGCAGCTGGGCCCTAGGGCCTGTGAGCAGCTCAAACATAAACAGATGCTGGGGCTGGGGTTGGGGCCTGCAAAGAAGGGAACAAAACAAGGCAGGTTGCTGACAATGTGACCCATTATTTGACTCTGATCTCCATGGGTCTCAGTTTCCCTTTTGCAAAAGTAGAATAAGATAATGTCCCAGAGTTCCTGTGAAGTTCAGATGAAATAATGGTCATAACATAGTATTATTAACACTTATAATTAAAGTCACATTGAGCACTTTGTTGGGTCATGTTTAAACACATGCTCTGGGATGATCACTTGGGCACAGGTTTTGATTCTAATGCTTCCTGGGTGAGATGACCCTGGATAAATGACTCAGCCTCTCCAAGACTCAATTTCTTTGTGTGAAAATAGAACACAATCTGATCTTATGCAGGTGTACTTAACGCTGTGATCAGGATGCATGTGAAGCACATAACCAGTAATTAACATAATGTACCTGGCCTCAAGTCTTAGGGCACTTCGAGGGAGACTTGGTGTTTGGCCTATTTTTCAGATGAAATAGGAAGTTGGATACTAACCAGCCTGTCCTTTTACCAGGTTGCACTTGCTGACATCTGTAAAGTATCAAAGCGTGCTTATGGGTCACCTCTGCCCTTGCCCTCACCTCTCCTCTCTCTGCAAGGCAGTGCCTTCTTCCTTCCTTCCTGCACTGTCTACCACTAATACCATAGTGGTATACACACACACACACCACTTTTTTTCCTTCTCCCTACGAATTATTTTTCAACATTGTGGTCATGACAACAGCAAAGAAACAAGCAATCAGCTGCCGCTGCTCCATCATTGGAAACCATTTCCCTATGTCTGGCTGTCTTGTCCTCAGCAGTTCTTGTCATGGGTTGACACCTAAAACCCATCGGGGAACATCATGCCCCAAAAGTAATGGCTGTCTATTGCCTGATTAGAAAAGTTTACAAGTTTATTTATTCATTCTGCAGTGCTGGGGATCAAACCCAGGACTTCACACATGCTAGGTAAGCATTTCTACTAGTGAACCCAAGCCCTTACAAATTCTTTTTACTCTCTTCTTATTTTTTTAGTTTCCTACAAAGGCACTGAGTCCTTACAAGTTCTAAAATAAGACATTTCTTCTGCAGAGGACTGATTCTCAAATCAAGCTGGCAGAATCAAGACACAAAGTTATTTAAAAAATCATAGAACAGCCAGGCAGGATGGCACATACCTATTAACTCAGTTACTTGGGAAGCTAAAGCAGGAGGATTAAAAGTTCAAGGCCAGCCTGAGAAACTTAATGAGACATGTCTCAAAATAGAAAGGGCTGGATATGTACCTCAGTGGTAGCGGGTCCTTGTGTTCAATCCCTAGTACTGCACAAACAAAAACCAGATCCAGGAAGTCAGAACTATATCCTGGAGGAAAAAGGAAATCATGGAAGAGTTTTGTCTTTTTAGAGGGATCTATCTGGTGATGAGTAAATAACACAAATTAGAAGGAGGAGATTTAAAGGCAGAGACCAGCTAGGAGGCTGGCACAGAGGCTAAGCCACTTGAACAAGTACCCTTGGGAACATCATCTAAATATGAGGGACAGGAGCCTAGGGTAAGTTCTTGCCTCAGAGTTCTCTGTCAATGGGCCCACCCATCAAAATCTTGAACTCAACACTTCCCAAAGATAAAATGGTAAATAGGTTACAATATTGATTTTTAACACTCTCTCACCCTGACTCTAAGAGTGTCAGGTACGTTTCATACCTGATTTTTTTCTTTTTCTTTTTTATTTTGAGACAGGGCTTCACTACGTTGCTTATGGCTGTGTTTGGTTGCTGAGACTGGTCTTAAACTCAAAATCCTTCTGCCTCAGCCACCAGAGTTGCTGGGATTATAGCCATGTTATCATGGTGCCTGGCTCCTTACCTATTTTCATCACTGATTTTAGGTTATATCCATAACCTAAACAGGACTTATAGAACAGTTGCAAAAGGTGCACTCAGAAACCCATTGTGACTGCACTTGTGTCCCAGTAACACTCTACCACGTCTGCCATCACTCTTCTCTATATACACTGAGCAGTTTTCTACTTCTGAATAATTTGAAAGTAACTTGCCTCAAAATACTGAGTGTATATTTCCTAAAAACATGGACATTACAACTGCAAAACAATTACCAAAATTATAAAAATAATATTGATGTATTACCATTATCTGATCTATAGACCTTTTCAAATTTTACCAGTTGTTCCACAATGTCCTTTACGGCAAAAGGGGGAAAAAAAATCTCCTATTCAGGGATCCAACCCAGAGTTACATGTTTTTGTTAGATATACCAATTTTCTTTTTATATGGAATAATTCCTCAGTCCTGCAAGATATTTTCAAAAAGTACAAGCCATTTATTTTCTAGAATATTGCTCAATTTGGCTCTGTCTCAAGTTTCCAGATGTTGCCTCTGGACAGGAAGTCCAAAGCAAGAATGTGCCCTTCTTAGTTCATCATCTCAGGAGGCATGAGGTCTGTCTATCCTGTGCTGGGAATATTAATCTTGATCACTTCTACTGAGGTACAATCTGTCAGGGTTCTCTCATGTTTGTCTCTCTCTCTTTTGGGATGAAACCCAAAGACTTGTGTATGCTAGGCAGGCAATCTACCACTGAGAAGCATCCCCAGTAAGCCCTCCATGTCTCTATCTCATGAGGAGACAGCTTATCCCATTCACTTTAGCATTCAATGAGGACTCCTTTTTCAACTTTGGTAGGAACTCCTCCATTTCCTGGCTTAAGTGAGTCTCTTACCTCAACCTCTCAAGTGCTAGGATTATAATAAATGTACTATCACTTCTTGCTTTACTGATATCTCGTGTGTATGGTACAGGGGGATTGAACTCACAGGCATTTTCACACTGCAACTGAGTCACTCCCCCAGTCCTTTGGTTTCTTATCTATTTACTTATTTATTTTGGGTGCTGAGGATTTAACCCAGGGGTGCACAACCCCTGAGACACACTTCCAGATCCTTTCTATTTTTATTTTGAGACAGGGTCTTGCTAAGTTGCTGAGGCTGGCTTCACACTTGTGATCCTCCTGCCTTAGCCTCGGCCTCAGGAGGTGCTGGAATTACAGGCGTGCACCACCAACACTCAGGCCAAATGATGATTTTTTTTTTGGGTGCTGGGGATCGAACCCAGGGCCTTGTGTTTGCAAGGCAAGCACTCTACCAACTGAGCTATCTCCCCAGCCCCCAAATGATGATTCTTGATACAAACAATATTTATAATTCTGGTGATTATCAAATATGTAGACTTTTAAAATACTGATCATGTGTTCTACCCTTATTGGTTATCATTTTTAAATTTTTTTTTCTTTTTAGTTGTAGATGGAGAAAACATCTTTACTTTATTCATTTATTTTTATGTAGTGCTGAGGCCTCACGTGTGCTAGGCAAGCGCTCTACTACTGCGGCACAAACCCAGCCTCTCATTAATTTTTTACATACTACTTTCTTCTTTTTTATGCCATAGGGGATGGAACCTAGGGCCTCACACAACGTGCTATGCAAGCCCTCTAGCACCAAGTTCCACCACAGCCCATCATCCAACATTCTTTTTTCTTTTTTGCAGTAGTGGGATTGAACCCAGGGCCTTGTGCTTGCGAGGCAAACACTCTACCAACTGAGCTATATCCCTAGCCATCCAACATTCTTAAAGCAGTTCTTTCTGGCAAAGCAGGATATTCTAAGTTCACCTGTAATTATCCTACCCCAGATTAAGAAGCAGCCATTTTGCTGGGCATGGTGACAAAGGCCTGTAATCCCAGAGACTTCAGAAGCCAAGACAGGAAGATCTCAATTTCGAGGCCAGCCTCAGCAACTCAGTGAGGCCCTAAGCAACTCAGTGAGAGCCCTTCTCTAAATAAAATACAAAATAAGGCTGAAGATGTGGCTCAGTGGTTAAGTGCCCCTGAGTTCAATTCCCAGGACAAAAACAAAAAAGCAGTCATCTATCCAAAGAGCCTGGTTTCACTAATGGATTGCCTCTGGGATGTACAAACAGATCTAGGAAATATGTATGTGTAAATGTGCACAACACATACATCTGTTTCTGTATCTACATTTACAAAAAAAAAAAAAAAAAAAAAAGAGTTCATCCTGATAACTCTAATTCCAACCCAATATCACAGCATTCCTTTCTGCCTTTCCCATCTTCCACATTTACAAAAACACTCTATCTAACCTGGGGACAACCCTTTATCCACATTATGTTTATCTATTTGCTCAATCCTAGAATACATATTTAGTGGTTTTAGAACTGCTAACTCACACCACTATGAAAAACAAAACTACAGTTCAATAGTAAGCAACTGATTTCTTCTTTAGTCTGAGGGACACAGTCAAAACACTGCATTTGAGAACTACTTGGGTTACTACTTCCTTTTGTTCCTGCTTCACTGTAATGTCTTTGAAATATGGCACTTCAGGACTGATAGACTGCTTGCCTAGCATGTGCAAGGCCCTGGGTTTGAACCCCAGCACCAAAACAAAAACAAACAAAAAACCCCAACACTTCATACAAACACCAATGAGTAAACCAAAGTTTCAAGACTTTGTTCCAGGATATGGGTTCCCCCTTCTATGACTGTGGTTTTCCCCACAGTCATATTGATCAATTTGATCAATCCTTCAGAAGCATGGGAACTTTAGAAAAATACAGAGATGTAAGTTACCTTTAGGAATTTTGATTCGGTAAAGCTAAGCTAGACAGAATTAAGCAATCTGTATTTTCCAAATGTTTTCTGGTTGATTCTGATATCCTGTCAGATGAGGCTAGTTCCCAGTAAGCTTCAAGACTCTCTCTAGTGGGGTCTTTGTCCTGGGGTCCATTGCATATGCTGTTCCTTTGCCTGCAATATTCCTACCTTTACCACCTAGCCTCAAGACTACCATTCCCCAGGGATGGCTAGACTCAGTTCTCTAAGCTCCCATAACAGTTTGCTTTTGACTATTATAGAGTAATTGAGACATACTGACACAATACAATACCTTTTTCTTTTCTTTTTTGTGGTACTGGGGATTAAACCCAGGGCTTCATGCATGCAAGGCAAGCACTCTACCACTGAGCCATACCCCAGCTTTACCATAGCTTTCTCTACAGTCCTATGTTATAGTTATCTTTACAAGGTACAGAATTACTTATCTCTTCCCTTGGTGAGGAGACTTTCTCTTCCTTCTCTGATGATTCCCAGTCATGATATCTGGCAAATAGGAGGTGCTCATTAAGATTATTTTCAGCTCAGTTATGTGGCCCCAAAATGGCCCAAGTATGTTTCCACAACTCATCAGAACAGTTTGAGAAAATTAAGACTGCCCAGGATTCTCTGGTAAGTACCTCTCATCTTGGAATGAGTCTGTTTCTTCCTGCTCTGGGTTACACCTGCATTAACATTATTGTTCGCACTGGTCAGTGAATGCTGTTTCCATACTAGACCTGATATTTTTAGCACTTCTGTTATGATAAACTCATAGTAACCTCAAAAAGAACAAATCAAAGTCAACTTTCTGCCACAGGAAACCAGATCATGCTTCATGTTTTGCAATGTGCCATGGAAGAATAATAAAAAGATGAGACCTTCTTGCTCATAGATGGTGAGGCTGACTCTCAAGACAGTGGAAAAATGCAGCAGGAAGCATTCGGTCTGGCCACTATTTTACTAAGTAAACTGGAAAAACATGCAATACCCAAAAGCATCAACACAAACATACAGAGGAGGGGGCTGGGGGGTCACTGAGCAGCTGCTTCACCAGAGGTTGAATTGTGAATAGGGCAGCAAGAAATGTTTATATACAAGTCAAGGCCAGGGCCAGGAAGACTAGATTGGAAAAGCCTGGTGGGTATATAAGGGGCAGTAGCAAGAAGAACCTATGGGGATACTAGTAGGCAAGCAGATTCCTCTCTAAGGTTCACTAAATGACCAGATAGCAATAATGAGCCACTCAAACAAAAATATTCATTTATCAAGCAACTGCTGGGTGCCCTATTAGGCAATGGTGAAACAAAGTCAGGTTGTTTACTTTCAAATGTGCATCATAATCAAGCACGTTGTCCTCACTAGAGGTCATATTAAGTTTATATTAAATTTATCACCAGGGCATCATGAAGTCTTAGAAAGGATCCTGGGAAAATATTTCAAGAATTGGGAAAACTGAAAACAACCTGCGTGACCACAGATGCTGGGTACAGTCAAAGGATTACTACATTATACAGCTAACAATTTTAACAAACAAGGTCACCCTTACATACTCTCTAAGATCTTTCGAGTATTATTTATAACATCAAGTTTAAGAAAAAAATAAAACAAATTGCTAATGAGTGTTATAAAGTGTGGTTGCACATACTGCATACACACAATTATAACAATCATTTTTCAAGTATATATTTAAAATATTGTTTAGTTAGGTGCAGTGGTCCATGCATGTAATTTCAGCTACTTGGGAAGCAAATGCAGAAGGATCATTAGATTGAGGCTAGCCCCAGCAAATTTAGTAAGATCTTGTCTGGAACACCAAAAAGGGGCAGCAGCCAGTGGCAGGGTGGGGAGGCGGGAGCTGGGGATGTAGTTCAGTGACAGAGTGATTGCCTATCACATGTGCAAGGACCTGGATTCAATCCCTAGTACCAATAAAACAACAACAAAAAAAGAAAACAGAGAACTTCCTGCCCAGCATGATGGCACATGACTGTAATCTCTGAGGTTGGAGGATCATTAAGTTCAAGGCCTTCACTGGCAACTTAGCAAGACCCCGTCTCAAAATAAAAAAAAAAAAAAAAAAAAAGAAAGGATGGGGATGTAGTTCAGAGCATCCTTGGGTTCAATCCCCCGTACTGAGGAAAAAAGTCTTAAGGGTAATAAAATTTGAAAGGAGTGTTTAGTAAAAAAAATTTTACTCCTTTGTGAACACGTCTAATAAAAATTTAAATGTTTTATGGAGAATTTAAAAAACTATCTAGGGTCATAATTCATATAATCCTTTTTTTTGGTCAGGGGCGTTGGGGATTGACCCCAGGGAATGCTGAGCATGCACTCAGATAATCTTGGACCAGAGTTTTCAGTAGTATAGTGGTGATCCAGTTTCCCTAACATACAGAGATCCTGATTTGATGTCTAACAAAACCCTTAATTTAGAGATGTATATTACAGAGATCAAGATCACAGTCCACAGGTCAAAGAGACCTCATGTTCTAAATTCTGGATTTGCCTATAAACCAAGTATATGACTTAGCAGTCACACACGGGTTCAATCTTGGTCACCTTATAGGAAAATGGGAACAACTACAATTCAATATGTCAACCTCAGTTGGGTGTGGTGGCACACGCCTGTAATCCCAGCAGATTGGGAGGCTGAAGCAGGATTCCAAGTTCAATGTCAGCCTCAGCAATTTAGTGAGGCCCTAACTAACTTAGCAAGACCCTGTCTCAAAATAAAAAATAAAAAATAAACAGACTGAGGATGTAGCTCAGAGGTTGAGCATCCCTGTGTTCAATCCCCAGTATCACCTCCCCCCAAAAGAATGTGTTGTCAACCTCAGTTCCAAGTGATGCAGTAAGTAGTGTTCAATATACAATAAACATTCTTAGGCACCAAAAATATGAAAACAGCACTGCCTGCAAAGTTTACCACTGTACCAGACATTCCCTAAGACTACCTACATCCTAATACCACAATGTTACCAAGGTTTGACTTCACAATAAGCAAAACTATGGCTCTGTTTTAATTAATCAATTTCTGATGTGTTCAACCTGATTTAAAAAGGTAACACTCAGTATGTCATTATAGAATATTCTGAAGAGCACCAAAGATGAAAACTCAGGTGGTATAAAAGCTGTGTCCAGGGCCTGGGCACCTTTCATACCCACCATCTCATTACCTTTCTTGGAACTACAGGAAAGCAGATTATTCCTCACCTCCCTAATCAAGTCAGAAGCCAGGATCCAAAGTTCACATACCAAAGATTATCCCAGCTGAGGCAAGGGTAGGAGCAGAGAACTGAGAACAAGTCTGTTGGTCTCAAAGTCTGTGCTTTTTCCACAACACAGGACTGCATATTTAACACCATAGTTGGTGATCAAAACAGGATTGGCAAAAATATGACTCTAACTATAATGGAATCCTAGGACTAACTGGAAGATCTTCTGTTTGAGTTAAAGAAATAATTGACAGAATTTTTTTTTTTTTTAAAGGAAATACACTTAAATGGGTAAACCTCCCCGTATAAATCATAATCCTAACGCAGTTTTTTAAGTTTAGATAAATGCAGTCAAGTGCAGTGGCGCAAATCTATAATCCTAGTGACTCAGGAGACTGAGGTCCTAAGCAACTTAGTGAGACCCCGTCTCAAAATTAAAAATAGGACTGGGGTTGTGGCTCAGTAGTAAAGCATTCACCTAGCATGCGTGAGGGTCCTGGGTTCAAACCTCAGCACCACATAAAAATAAAATAAAGGTACTGGGTCCACCTACAACTAAAACAAAATATTTTTAAAAATTTTAAAATAAAAGGGGCTGGGGATGTGACTCAGTGGTTAAGCAACCCTGAGTTCAATCCCTGGTATTAAAAAACAAACAAACCAGAAGGCAGAAAGATGAGGCATACTATAGGGGTTGGGGTTGTGGCTCAGCAGTAGAGTGCTCGCCTAGCACATGTGAAACACTGGGTTCGATCCTCGGCATCACATATAAATAAATAAAATAAAGGTATTGTGTCCACCTACAACTAAAAAAAAAGTTTAAAAAAAGAACATACTTTAAAAAAATAAACACAAATCATTAGATTTACTGATTACTTAGAAGGTAAAGACTTTATAAACTGGTCAGTTAACTTAGTCCTATCATTTTAGAGTTGAGGAAAGAAAATCCAAAAAAGGCAAGTTTATTTTCCCAAGGTCACAAACACAGTTAACAGCAAGTGTACCTGGCAGAAGGTTAACTTCACTTGTAGAAGCTGCTATATTCTCATGAATAAATGTAATGAGATCATATTACATGAGAATCTGTTATATAAACAGCCAAGCAGAAAATCAAGAGATATATTTCTGTGAATGTAAAAATAAGGTGATATTCTCACAGTCAGTTTAATACCTACAAACTGAGGGTTCTAGGCTGCTAGCAGTAATTACCAGGAAAGAGATCATAAGAATCATTTCCCTCTACTTCTAGAACTTAATAGTCCAACTGTGGCCTAAGGAGTTAACCAAGTATGCATGGGTCAAAGGTAAACCAGGCCCCAGAGCTCACTACATTTGGGACACGCACAGCTCAGAAAGATCAGGAGGACAAAACAACAATCATGAGGAATATGCATATGAAAACAGAAATGGAAGTTAGGACCCATCATCTGCTGCTGAGAGAGAAGTCCAAGAAAAGTTATGTTTGATACACAAAAAATGTGCATGTAGCA
This sequence comes from Sciurus carolinensis, assembly GCF_902686445.1. Lineage (NCBI taxonomy): Eukaryota > Metazoa > Chordata > Mammalia > Rodentia > Sciuridae > Sciurus > Sciurus carolinensis. Next base: position 56,242,500 of record NC_062228.1, on the reverse strand, counting down.
TGAAAGAACCAGTATCTGGAAGAGTCAAGAGATGAATTTTAGGCCCAAGGTAACACTAACCTATATGAGTAAGTTCCCTTCTGGCTTCATTTTTTAAAAATATTTTTTTAGATGTTGATAAGACCTTTATTTTATTCATTTATTTATATGTGGTGCCGAGAATCAAACCCAGTGCCTCACACATGCTAGGCAAGCTGCTCTACCACTGAGCCACAACCCTAGCCCCTAGGCTTCATTTTTAATCATAAAAAGAGTCAGCCTAATTAGATGTGAGAAATGGGTTCACAGAATATGCCAAGTTAGAAAGGGACTGCCCTTTAAATAGCAGTATTTAAAGGGTTGAGACCATGGGCAAAGTGGTGGGATGGTTTAGACCTGCAGGCCAATGATGAGGACTCCTTTAGCTATGTCTGTCCCAGGTGAGGGACGGGGGTAATAATGAGAAGTACATAGCTGGGCATGGTGGTGCACACCTATAATCCCGGTGACTCAAGAGGCTGAGGCAAGAGCATCACAAGTTTGAGGACAGCCTGGACAACTCAGAAAGACCTTGTCTCAAAATAAAAAATTTAAAAAGGGATTCAGGGTACAACTCAGTGGCAGAGCATCTTTGGGTTCTATCTCCAGCAAACACACACACACACACACATACACACACATACCCCAGATTCTATGACTATTCCTGACTTGTAAACTTAAAAATGACTAAGATGGTAAATTTTGTCTTACCACACCAAAAAGTTTTCTATTAACAAATAATACAGTTTTAATTACCATATCTAACATCTTGGAACTTGAAATTGCAAAGACAGATAACTAGTATCATTTGGAAGAGAGAAATAAACATATGAGATATACTTTATGGCAGTGTCAAAGGTAGAAAATGAAAACCTAATAGGATTGTTGCCATAATAATACTTATTGAAGGATGGAAATGGGATTAACTTAGTCAACCCTAGAACTTCTACTACACAACTGTAAAGTACTTATGCTAAAAAGAACCACACACAAGCTCTTGGATGATGCCGCTCTCAACCATGTAAACTGTTAGTTGTTTTCTATGTACATCATTCAAGCCTCACAAAATTAATACCAAGTGCTATTAATGCCACCATCTTCAGAGGAGAATGTGAGGTCTAGGGAATTTAGGTCAGTCGCTTAAGATCACTCATCTAGCTGGGAACAGTGGCACACATCTGTAATCCCAGCGACTCAGGCGGCTGAGACGAAGTTTACGGTCAGACTAAGCAATTTAGTAAGATCCTAAGCCAATTAGTCAGATCCTGTATCACAATAAAAAATAAAAAAGGAGATGTAGCTTAGTGGGGTAAAGCAACCCTGGGTTAAATCCCCAGGACAAAAAAAAAAAGGGGGGGGTGGGGGGCTGGGGAGATAGCTCAGTCGGTAGAGTGCTGGCCTTGCAAGCACAAGGCCCTGGGTTCCATCCCCAACATGGGGGGGGGGGGGGGACAGGGCCAGGAGTGTAGGTCAGTGGCAGAGTGCTTATGTAATATGTGTAAAGCCCTGGGTTCTATCTCCAGGATCACAAATAAGAATAAATAAATAAATTTTAAAAAGGCAGAACTGAGTCTGTTTTAATTCCAAAGCTCCTGTTCTGAACAACCATGTGACACTGTCTGCTGTATGCATCTTAATACTGCTTCCTCATCAACCTGTCTACTCCTCCAGGTGGTCGAAACTTCAGCCTGGGCACTAAGTACACCTTCACTTGTCTCCTACTATTCCAGGGTAGTTCTTTTGTCTCCTTAACTGAACAACTGGCTTCTCCCAAAGCAGGGACAGCCACAGTATCTGGGTTCTCCTCAGCTTCTCACCTTTTAAAACATTTGCAAACAGGGTACATCGGCTATGTCATAAGATGCTACAAAGAATCAAAGAGCTAGGATGGAGCTGGGGATATAGCTCAGTTGGTAGAGTGCTTGCCTTGCAAGCATAAGGCCCTGGGTTCAATACCCAGCACCACAAAAAAAAAAAAAAAAAAAAAAGCTAGGATGTGTACAGCGATGAGTGGCACTTAAATGCCCTCATTACCTTGTATGTCACACAGTGTTTAATCAGTCTTCTAACACATAGGTTGTTTGGGTCCAACTTCCTTTGTCATTTACAATCTGTATTCTCATGGGCAAAATACTTAACCTCTCCCATCTCTGTTTCTTCATCCCAGGAAGCCAAATTAGGAATCATTTCCATCCTGTCTACTTTAGGAGAGGGTGCCCTGAAGTGGAAATGGATGAGAAAATATTCTGGAAATTGCAGAGGGTTAAATTAGGGATTCTAACCTCAGCAATACCAATATTTTAAGCTGAACAACTCTGTTTCAGAGTGCTGCCCTATGCACTAAGGGATATTTAACATTACACCAGGCTTTTTTTCCTACCCACTAGATGCCTGTAATATCTTCCCCTATTCAATTGTAACATCCAAAAATGTCTCATGACATTAACAAACAAATGGTCTCTGTTGAGCCTTACCAGATTATGTTAACTCACTACCAGGTATTCCTCTCATGAGCAGCAGTTAGAGAAGCTTATGTCATAACCTTTACAAACTAGTGGTTAACTGTTTCATGAAGGTTTTCAAAGTGTCAGAAACTGAGGGATTAGCTTCCCTCAAATGGCTCCATCTGGTACTTCCTTCACACCAGGTCCCACAGTCCTCAGTGAAGGCTGCTCTCCTCACATGCCTGAGACTCATTCCTGCCTAACTCACTTATTTCTATGCAAATGGATATCTGAGACTTTAAAATAGTTCACCTCCAAATTCTCCCTACCCTACCATCTCCCATCTTGCTATCATAATTCAGTTACTGAAAAAGTTTTACTCACACATAAAAATAAATTTGTAATCTAATTTGATCTTCTTGCTAGTTAGTAAGTTTTATATATTTTTTACAGATTATTTTTTCAATTTTGAGATGCTGGGGATTCATCCTAGAACCTCACATATGTTAGGTTAGTGTTCCATGTTGAGTTATGCCCTCGGCCACCACTCCCGCCTTTTTTTTCCCCAGCACTAGGGAGAGAACCCAAAGCCTCTCATATCCTAGGCAAATACCCTACCACTGAGTTAAACCTCCACTCCTCCTAGACCCTTTTTGAATCAATTCATACATAGTGCTTGGGTAAACTTCACAAAACCATTTGAACACTGCAGCCATATGTGCAGAAATTAAAGCCAAAAGCCCAGTATGAGGATGCTCTGCTTCCAGGCCTCACCTTGCAGGAGGAAGTAATCAGAGGTTGTTCGCTTCAGGGCAGTCTTTGCTTTCTCAGTGCTCCAGTCTACCTCCAGTGCCTCTTTCACAGGGCAGAAGACCACCTTCTGTTGGAAAAAGGCAGAGGTGCTTAGGGATAAAATATGCTGACTTTAAATTATGAGGCAGCAACTATTCCCATCTCAAATAAATTACTTAAAGTTTACTGATCATTAAGAAAAGCTGGGGCTGCGGTTGTGGTGCGGTGATAGAGCGCTTGCCTAGCATGTATGAGGCACTGGGTTTAATCTTCAGCACCACATAAAAATAAATAAATAAAATAAAGGTATTGTGTCCACCTACAACTAAGAAAAAATTTTTTTAAAGAAAAGAAGCTATAAACCACTGAAAGCTAAGAAACACAGGACTGGGGTTGTAGTTCACTGGTATAGCGCTTGCCTGGCATGAGTGAGCCACTGGGTTCAATTCTCAGCACCACACATAAATAAATAAAATACAAAATAGGGCTTGGGGATGTGGTTCAGTGGTTGAGTGTCCCTGAGTTCAAGTTCCAGTATCCTCCCCGCAAAAAAGAGAAAGAAATGCTTGTTGAACACAGAGCAGTGATAGACATATACCTGCACTGAGGGAAAAGAGCCACATTCCTCAAGACCTAATTCCATCTGATTCCAACTTTGGCTGTGGATACTACAGAAATACATGACCAGTGAGGAGCAAGAACAAGAATGTATGTCTAAAGATATTCAATAAAACGATCTTCAAAATAGCAAACAAAAACAACTAAAAATTAAATGTTTCTCAGTAGAATGGTTTAATGATGATGAAGGATGACAACAAAAACAGTGAGAGAGGGAGCTGGGGAGATAGCTCAGTTGGTAGAGTGCTTGCCTTGTAAGCACAAGGCTGTGGGTTCAATACCCAGCACGAAAAAAAAAAAAAAAAAAAGTGAGAGAATAAATAAGGGAGACCGGGCAAAAGCTCAAGGCTACAGAAACAGAACTAGAATTTGCAAAAGCCCTGTGTAAGAAGGAAGTGTGGCTGAAACCCATTAAGATAATCAAATTATTCTTTTTTTTTGGTGCTAAAGATTGAGTCAAGGACTAATCGAACACTAAGCACATACTATACTAATGAGCCCCAAACCTAGCCCCCAATTAACTAGCCTAAAAAATGTGATAACATACATTTAAAATATATACAACTTATTTACTTTCTAATTTTATACAGTAAGTAAGTATAATTTATCCCCCCTAGAAATTTAGGAAATAACAAACTATTCTTCCTAAATAATTGAGTCCAAAAGTCACATACAGAAAAACACAAAAATACCGGACCATCTCACCTCCTAGAGGGATAAGAAAATCAAAAACAAAAACAAAGCCACTTGCTGGAAAGGGCACGACAAAGCGACTTTTGTGGAAGGGATGGGTGTCCTGGTCAGAGGAGTCAGAGCAAAGCAGGGGGAAGAACTTGGACATCCCCATGAAGGCAGCAACAGAAGACTGATTACATCCAAAGGCTCCAGAGAAATTTATTAGAATTTGAAGCCAGCAGAGTGGCATTGCCTGTAATCCTAGCAGTTTGGAACACCTGAGGCAGGAGGGTTGTGAATTCAAAGTCAGCCTCAGCAACTTAGGCCCTAAGCAACTCCGAGAGACTCTATCTCTAATAAAATATAAAAAAGGACTGGGGATGTGGCTCAGTGGTTAAGTGTCCCTGGGCTCCACCCTGGTACCAAAAAAAAAAGAATTTGAGGGGCCAATTTTGTCAAAGAACAGAATTAGCAATATGGAAAAAGGAAATTAGAATGAATACTGTGGTGGGAGATATCACTGTGAATTCAGTTTCAATATACCTGGACAGATGAAGAAAAAAAAAAGATACAAATGTGGGTGTGAGTATGTGTTTGTATATATACATATACAAATGCTAAATGTGTCTGCTGAAGTCTAAAAGCAATGTTACCCTGGTAGCACACTTAGCATCCAGATCTTGGTTTCTAATCACCATTCCCCACTCAGAGAAACATTTCTCCTAAGAGAACTGGCTGATTTCAAAACTGGAGCAGAGCTGGGCACTCTGGTACACATCTATAAACCCAGTGATAGAGCGCTTGGGAGGTTAGGGCAAAAGAATCTCAAGTTCAAGGCCAGCCTCAGCTATTTAGTAAGATGCTATTTCAAAATGATGGGTATGTAGCTCAGTAGTAGTAAAGTGCTCCTGGTTACAATCCCCAGTAGGAAGGATGGGGATCAAAGCTGGGGCCAAGACAGTGTGAGAGAAGTCTAGAATACCTTATTGTACCAAAAAGTAAGTGCTCAGAAAAGGAAGGGGACATGGCTGGGATTGTGGCTTAGTGGTAGAGTGCTTGCAGGGCACATGTGAGGCAATGGGTTTGATTCTCAGCACCACATATAAATAAATAAAATAAAGGTCCACTGACAACCATAACAACAACAACAAAAAAAAACACAAAAAAACAAAACAAAACAAAAAAACCAGGAAGGGAACGTGTCAAAAGGAAAGCAGAGGCAGCTTAATGGTTAATGGAGCTCCCACTGGTCAAACCTGGGAAAAACTGAGGATAAAAATAAATGACAGCGGGCTGGGGATATAGCTCAGTTGGTAGAGTGCTTGCCTTGCAAGCACAAGGCCGTGGGTTCAAATCCCCAGCACCACAAAAAATAAATAAATAAATAAATGACAGCAATCTAACACTTCAAATAAACTGGAACCCATTAGGCCACAGACCTAAAAATAACTGAATTAGTTAAGAAACTGATGAAGAATGAGATATTAACATATTTTAAAGTATCTCTCCAAAAAATACACCTACATAAGGAAAAGAGTAACTTCCAAGAAGTCCAGCAGACACCATTTTACTTGATCAATCAAAGTTAACATGGGGGAGGGGTGGAAGGAGGATGGATTGTGTAGATGGAAATGAGGGGTTGGGGAGGAGGGAGGGGGAAGGAAAGATAATAGAATGAGACAAACATCATTACCCTACGTACATGTATGATTACGCAAATGGTATGACTCGACTTTGTGTACAGAGAAACAATAGTTGTACCCCATTTGTGTACAATGAATTAAAAAAAAAAAAGTTAACATTACCAGCAAACCACACACCAGACTATAGGACGCAATGGGACACATCCATTCCATAACATTCTTTCCAAAAATATGTAATTGGAATTTAATCAAGTGATAACTGGATGAACTCAAACTAAAGGATGTTTTACAAAATAACTGGCTTACAATTTTTAAAACTGTCATGAAAATCCAGAAGGATGCATAATGCTGAACTGGTTCCTTGTGCTGTTAAGGACATTACTGGAATAGCTGGCAAACCTAAATAAGGTCTAAGAATCAGAAAGCAATGCTGTGGGTTGGGGAGATAGCTCAACTGGTAGAGTGCTTGCCTTGCAAGTACAAGGCCTTGGGTTCAATCCCCAGCACCCCCCCAAAAAAAAGAAAAAGAAAGAAAGCAATGCTGTATAGATGTAAATTCCCTGACTGTGATGGTTGGCTTATGTTTATGGAAAACACTTGTTTGAGAAAATACAGACTGAAATATTTGGGGGTGATGGGGACATCATTGGAACCTTACCCCAAACTGATTCAAATTAAACAATTATTAATACTAGCTCCATTTTTTCAGTTTAAAATGACATGTGCATTTTAAGTATAAAATAATTTCAAACTTAGGTCTGCATCTTTCTTCCTCTCTTCTCTCTCCTTCATCCCTTTCCCCTATCTAAAACAGTGAACCTGGCTTGATGGCATATCCTGAAATCCCAGCTACTCAGGAGGCTGAAACAGGAGGATCAAAAGTTTGAGGCCAGTCTGGGCGACTTAGTGAGGCACTGTCTCAAAACAGAAAATTTAAAAGGCTGGGTAGTTCAGTGGTAAAGCACCCCAAGGTTCAATACACAGTTCTGTAAAAAAAAAATTCAACAAATCAACTAAAAAGGTATGGTTCAATGCTAGTGTGTTGCCTAGCATGTGACAGGATTCAATCTCCAATACTGCTCCCCTCAACCACACACACAAAAAGGCTACAGATTTCTAGGTCCAATTCCCAGACCTACTCATTCAAAATCTCCAAGGCAGGAAGGGAGGGATCTAGGAGTCTCTAGCTTTAAAGAGCATTCTAACAAATGACAACTGTAATTAAGACAATCTTCCAGCAGAACAGCAAAAAAGCCTGAAGTCACCAAGGGTTAGTGTTCCATACTTTTGGCTGTTGAATATAAACTGATAAAAATTTCTTGATTCTACTTAAGTAGAATCTGTTAAATCCTATGATGCTTTAATTTTACCCTAGAGAAAGTAACATGGTTGTCCTGGAGATTATCAAAACACACTCAGACTTACTGTAGCACAGTTTTGTTTTGTTTTTCAAAGGTGTATTTTTTAAAGCATTCTTTTTTTCATTTATTTATTTATTTATTTTCAAGTGGATCAAACCCAGTGCCTCACATGTGCTAAGCAAGCGCTCTACCACTGAGCCACAACCCCAGCCCCTGTAGCCGTTTTTTTTTTAAATACATCTTTTTTTAGTTGTTGATGGACCTTTATTTTATTTATTTATTTATGTGTTGCTGAGGATCGAACCCAGGGCATCATACATGCCAGGCAACTGCTCTACCACTGAGCTATAACCCCAGCCCCTGCAGAACAGTTTTTAATGGCAAAAACCTACATGCGTAAATGCCCATGGACAGAAGAATAGACACATAAACAGTAATGTATTTACACAACAAATACTTTACAGCAAAAGAATGTCCTGCAGTGCTGCCCAAGACAATTTGCTGTGGTGATGGAAATGATGCGCCTGGGCTGTACAATACCAAGAGCTACGTGTAGTTACTAAGCACTTGAAATGTGGCTAGTTGAGACTCAGGAATTCAACTTTTTATTGCACGTAATTTTAATTATTTTAACTTAAATAATCATGTGGCTAGTGGCTACCATAATGAACACAAAAGCCCTAACTATACAGACATCTTCATGAACATAAAACTGCTTTTAAAAGGCAGGTGGGGGGGGGCTGGGGAGATAGCTCAGTCGGTAGAGTGCTTGCCTTGCAAGCACAAGGCCCTGGGTTCGATCCCCAGCACGGCAAAAAAAAAAAAAAGTCAGGTGGGAGCACACATGCAATATGAAACAAATTCTGAAGTTAAAAGGCAAGCAAAAGCAACTCCAGATAGTGCTTGGACATACATACTTATGTACACATAGTAAGAAGAAATACACAGGAATGAAAAAAATTGAGGATGATCACTTATGTTGGGAGGACAGCCATGGGTTCTCAACCACACAGACAATGCTAATGCTTTAGACTATTCATGGTGTTTCCTATATCCTTTTTAGTCTGTGCTTCAATTATTGCATAATAAATCCTAATGTGTTGTTTAGATTTATAGACAGGATACAACAAATTCAAATCAGGCACAGTGGCGCAGGCAAGTAGATCCCAGGTAATCAAGAGGCTGAGGGAGAAGGATCACAAAGTTCCTAGGTCAGCCTGCAAAACATCTCAAGACTCATCTCAAAATAAAATTTAAAAAGTGGCTAGGGGCATAGCTCAATGTTGTAGCACTTGCTGAGCTTGCGCAAGGCAAGGGGTTCAATCCAGAGACCACAAGGGAAGAGGAAAAAAAAAAAAAAAAAAACCAACCCCCCCACCCCCTGCAGGGTCATGGGCTTTATCTGGCCTTCCAAATGTCTTTCTAATTCAAACAAATGAACTAGCAGCCCTGAAGTTACCTGGTTAGAAGAAAAGGTTGGAGGAACAGGGGAGAAAATAAGAAGGATCATATAGATTAATGTGAAAATATTAAAACCATTTGGGTGGGGCTGGAGATGGGGGGATGCAGCCTGGCATGCATAAGACCCTAGGTTCCAACCCCAGTACTGCATAAAAATAGAGGAGACAGCTGGGGGAAGTGGTGCATGCCTGCAATCCCAGGGGCTCTTAAGAAAAAACTTTTAAAAGTTAGCTGGGCACAGTGGTACACACCTGTAATCCCAACAACTTCTGAGGTTGAGTCAGGAGGATCTGAAGTTCAAGGCCAGCCTCAACCACTTAGTGAGACCCTGTCTCAAAATAAAAAATAAAAAGGACTGGGGATGTGGCTCAGTAATTAAGTGCCCCTAGGTTCAATCCCTGCTACCAATAAACAAACAGATAAAGAGGGCTGAAGATGTAACTCATTAGCAAATTGTCCCTGGATTATATCCGCAGGACCTTCCCTTACTCCCCAACAAAAGGAAGATAACAAAAATGTTGGTTTTTGCCAGTTACAGCTACTCAGAAGGCTGAGGCAGGAGGACGCAAGTTCAAAGCCAATAAAAAACTTAGTAAGACCCCATCTCAAAATAAAATTTGAGAAGAAAGGGCTAGGGATATAGCTCAGAAGTAATAATCTCCTCGTCTCAATCCTAAATACTGCTCTAAGTAAACAAATAAATAGAATCAATCCTCAACTGTGAAATTTCTCAACTGATTCATGAAGAGTATTAACGGTGTCCCAAATTAGTTACCTACTATTTTAGGAGCAGGGGCAAAATTAACTCTGCATTTCCTAGTATATCATGACTAAATCCTACTTCACATTTAAATTTTCAAGAGTTATTACAAAGAATAACCACTGCCTGGCAATTCATCATCTCCAGAAGCCCCAAACAATCATAAAACAGAAACATGAACAGCAACACAGGGGTGTGACAGTGGCCTTTTATCCTAATGATTTTTCAGAATGGTGTCAATTTTTACATATTTTATCCTACCTCTTCATAAAACTTCAGTTTTCCTAGAAATTGCCAAGGGATTCACCTTGTAAGTCATCGGGTGAGTCTGTGCCCTCAGATCGCTGTCTATGCTCTCTGCCATCTTTTCCTCCCCCTGCAGCTGAGGTATCTGGGCAGGCCATTTACTTTTTTCTGGCTTTCCCATCAGCTGTAGACTGATAGAACAGAACTGCATGTGCTGCCTACACCCATACAGTGCTTTACTCATAGAAAGAGCTGGCTGTCAGTATGGAGGAGATTCCTCAAAAACTTGGAATGGACCCACCATTTAACCCAGCTATCCCACTCCTTGGTTTATACCCAAAGGACTTAAAATCAGCACACTACAGTAAAGCAGCCATATCAATGTTCATAGCAGTTCAGTTCACAATAGCTAGATTGTGGAACCAACCTAGATGCCCTTCAATTGATAAATGGATAAAGAAACTGTGGTATATATACACAATGGAATACTACTCAGCCATAAAGAATAAAATTATGATATTTGCTGGTAAATGGATGAAGTTAGAGAATATCATGCTAAGTGAAATAAGTCAATCCCAAAACACTGAAGGCTAAATGTTTTTTCTCTGATAAGTGGATGATGATACAGAACGGGGGCGGGGTGTGTGTGTGTGTGATGTGTGTGTGTGGCAGGTAGGTAAGAAAAGAATGGAAGAACTTTGGATTGTGTAGAGAGAAATGGGGTGGGAGGGGGTGGGGGAAGGAAAGATAGAGGACTGAGACAGACATTATTACCCTATGTGAATATATGATTACATGAATGGTATGAATCTACATTGTATACAACCAAAAAAATTAAAATTTGAACCCCATTTGTGTACGATGAATCAAAATGCAGTCGGTAAAAATTAAAAACAATAAAAAAACAAAAATTTTTTTAAAAAGATTAAAAGAAAAAAAAAAAAAAGAAGAAAGAGTGAGCTGGCTGTCTTAGAGTGGGGAAAGCCAGTGTGACTCTGCCCTTAAGTTTGTCATTTTGTTTATCTCATTTCCTCTGATTGCATACTAAACCAGGTTCTGATGCTTAGCAAACTCATCCTTCATAAGTTGACTCAAACACTTCCCCTGGGAAACCTTTTTAGACACTTCCTCACCACCACCTCTTTTTACTCTCTCCTTTATCTCCTGCACATCTCTGTCTATATCAGGCCTGTGACAACGACCTAAATCTGATGAAATCTGTCTCATGACCTGTGCACCCAAAAGGAAGCAAACAAACTACTGATCACCTCAACAGGCCAGGCATTTTCCTACTGCCTTATTTATCATCATGGCACAGGTGCTAGAAAGGCCCAGTATCTTCCTAGATGGTGTGAAAACCACAAACTGTTTTTCCTCTTTGTTTTTCAAAGTTTCTAATTTAGGAGCACAATGTGTACCTTGAAGCAAAAGTGGCTTTTACAACATTTGGTTGAACCCAGGAAAAGGGGTGAGGGGAAGGGAACTCTAACCAGAAACCTTTCACGGGAAACAGGAAGTGGTGGCTTCCCCACCCCCATCTTGCATTCTCCAAGCATAACCCAACTAGTTATTCTGTACAATTTAAGCAAAAGGGGTAGAATCTGAATCAAGGAATTTTTTTGTATGAAGAGCACTTCAAAATCACACATGTATTTCTGTCAAAATACAGGAGGCATGTTATCATAAGGTGGCAAAGTCAAGGCCAAAACCCAATTCAGTCCAGCCCTCCCGGGGTACTTTTGGTGAGGCCTCACCAAGACAAGGTTTGGAATCCCAGGGATTGTCATCAGGAATGCACTGAATGCCCTGCAACCTTAAGGGGCTCTGGGTTGGAATTTAAGCCTGAATTGTCCAAGTGTAACAGCTGACTAACAATGTCAGCTGGGGAATATTTTCATACCTTCAAATTCGACCCCTCATAGGAAGAAGCTTCACAAAAAGCTCTGACTGTGGAGTGCTAAGGAATGGTGCACCAAGGCATGGGCTGCCCACATTCTCCTCATAGTGAGAGAAAGTGGCTCCCAAAAGGTTTCCAGATCCACCCCAGTGGGCACCATCAGAACTGCCTCCAGGAAACTTCCAGCTGTGAATGGCTAACAAAGCTAAGGCTCTCTCCATCTGAATGTAAAAGACACGCCTCAATCAGAGAAGGCCCTTAAGCCATAAAACCTTTCACACCAAGGCCAAGTGTCTCACTTGTAAGAGGGTGTGATTTATAAACCGACAGCACCCACAAAGCTGCTTTTGTAGTCCTCCCCCACCAAACTCACAGAGCTATGCAGATAAAGCTTGACTGGGTCTTAAATTAAAAAAAAAAAAAAAAAAAAAAAAAGGACAGAAAAAAGAAAAGGACTCAAGCTTTGGCCAAAACACCAATGTTCACTCTTGATAATTATGGTCCTGTGAATAGACACTAAAATTAGGGCTTAATAATTCTTCTGTATCACACGCAATGCATCAAGCTATTCCAATATAAACACAAAGAGCAAGAGAAAGAAAATCTCCAGCACTGCCTTGCTGAAGCCATAGAGTTCCACTTCTGCGGTTTTCTGCAGTCTCTTTTGTGGTTTCTGCAGTCTTTAGAATCCCCCCTTTACAGCAATTTTAACTTGACATTCTGACCAGCTGTTTTTCTTTCTCAACATTTAAATCTACAAAGCAGAGTAAATATGAACTTGGTCATGTCTTTCCTCTCACTCTAACAAAACCAATTCTGGCCACTTCAAATCACTCCCCATCGCATGATTCCCTTTTTCTCAAATTCCAGCACAAGCTACAGAAATCATCAACTTCTGATCCCTTTCCTACTCCTTCGATAAAAGGAATTTATTGCACCAAAACCAAACAGAGGCTAAGCCCCTAACATAAACCACATAAAAGTATCCTCCTGGACTGGAGATGTAGCTCAGTGATGAAGTACTGGCCTTGCATGAACAGGCCCTGGATTCTATCCCCAGCATGCTCCCACACCACATAACACACATGTACATATGATAAATGCATGTGTATGCATATTTCTACATAAACATATCTACATGACTGATAACACTGCCAACACTAAATGTTTTTCTTATTCAAGAGTTTTGGTAAAAGAAGAAAAAAAAACTTAAAAAAAAGGCAGCCAAGCATGATGGTGGCATACCTCTAATCCCAGTTATTGGGAAGGCTGAGGTAGGAAGACTAAGTTTGAGGTCAGCTTGGGCAATTTAGAGAGGCTCTCTCTCATAATTATTAAAAAAAAAAAAAAAAAAAAAGGTGCAGGGGGAGGGGCTGGAGCTATACCTCAGTGGAAACGAAAAAAAATTTTGTATAAAAGTAATGGCTTCTGCTCAAAACCATGTATCAGAGGTAAAAATCTGTGGTCTATGTACCAAAAAAGCCATGCAGGCATGTTGTTTGACCTCCATGGTATTTACCAGAATAGCATTCAAAGCAATTTGAGTATGGTGCCAGTTTTAAAACGTCTGGGAGAGAGTATACAAAAATCCGCATTTCTGATTCACTCTTTTCTTTTCACACCAGGAACTGAACCCAGGAGTTCTTAACCACGGAGTCATATCCCCAGACCTTTATTTTGAGACAGGATGTCACCAAATTGCTTAGGACCTCACTAAGTTGCTAAGGCTGGCCTTGAACTTAAGATCCTCCTGCCTCTGTTGCCTGAGTATCTGGGATTATAGGCATGCACCACCACACCGAACACCATTTGATTCTCTTGAAAAGTCCTACCTGAGCTGGGCATGGTAGTGTACACCTGTAATTCCAACTACTCGGAGGCTGGGGCAGAAGGTTCACTGAGCTCAAGCTGCACCAGCAATTTGGTGAGTTGCTTTGTTAAAATAAAAAATTAAAAGGGCTGGGGACAGAGCTCAGTGGTACAGCAATCTTGAGTTCAATGCACAGTATTGGTGGAAAAAAATTCACCTTTGGAATTGGACCCACATTTCCTCATGGTAACAGTGTCTGGCACTAAGCAGCAGCATTTCCCACAACATGGGGGAAGCATGGGCTCTCCACTCAAGACTGTTCTACCAGGCTTATTTCTCTCATTTACAAATGTAAAGGCCCATCCCATCCCCTAGAAGACCCAGTGGCCCTAACCTCTTCCTTCCCCCCCAATTACAAGTACCTTTTTGACCATGGTTGTCTCAGATGAATCAAGTTTTGCTCTCTTGGTATCAGGTCCATCTTCCACTCCTTGGCTAACTTTGGCAACTTTAGTTTTCTCCCTAGAGGGTGACAAGGGGAGTCTACCCTATGAATCATGCCAGTGAAATAAAAATATTACCAGCTCCTAGGGTAGGATTTTAACAGCGAAAGCTTTGGGGTCAGTCAGGTCTGGGTTCAAATCCCAGCACTGTCACTTATTTATCTGCTCTGTATGAACAGCAATCCCTGAACCATGACTGTGAGAAGAGAAATAGCACAAATTGCTCAGTACACTGCTCAACACGCACGAGCTCTCAATAAGTGAATGTGATTCCTGGCCTGCTTTTCACTACTATGACATTATCTACTTATAACATGCCCAAAGAACTAGATATTCTTTTTTTCTTTTCTTCTTTCTTTCCCCTACCGCCAGTGGAGGTTGAACCCAGAACCTTGAAAACCTAGGAAGGTAAGTGTTCTACCAGTGAGCACCATCGCCAAGTCCCTAAGTATATACTCCTAAAGTCACATAATGCTAGAGTTAGGAGATAGCTTGAATATGCTGGTCCCTCCCCTGCTTGGATTTCACAGGCAAGAAATCTCCTGCCAGAGAAGTTTTAGCAACCTGCCTAACAGGCTGAACAAGAGAGCAGTTCTTGAGCTCTTGGTAGGAAGTTCCACCCCACCACACAGGGCCTCTCTTTAGCAAGGGAGGGTGTGTGTGTGTGTGTGTGTGTGTGTGTGTGTGTGTGTGTGTAAGTAACTGCAGTTCAAAAAACCCAACTCACTCACAGATTTACAATACTGTATTATCTGCCATCTTTCATCCAGAAGCTACAAATCCAAAATGCTGCAGGGTCCTGTCATGTCAGAATTACTAATGTCTGCAACCTCAATGTTCAAAATGATCTGTTGATTCCAAGAGAGTTGTTTCTGGACCTTGGAGCTTTTCCAAGGTAGACTTTGGCTGAATGTGCCAAGAGTACCCATCTAACTATTCTGTACTCAAGTTAGGGTACAAATGTTTATAATCCAAGCAAGCCTTCCCTATGCGGAAAATGTGGGTTCAACACCTAAAGTCCAGGTTAATCAAACACCCAGGTGGTGTACTTTGTCACCAAACTCTGCTTGTTTTAGGCTTTAAAAGTAGACCATTTTGGAGGGTAGGAGCTATATCTCCTATAACTGTGAACTCACAACCTACTGTAGTCAGTAAAAATGGTTAATGGCTTGATTTCAGAATACCCTGAGTATTAACAGTAACATATTTTCCTTACATCCTTCATTTCCTACCAGTAAATAAAACTAAATTTTGAAAATATCCTTCCTTCTCTTCCCCTCCCAACACTTACTCTACAAATTCATGCTCTCCAAGATTGGCAAAAGTATACCCATGGTAGCCAAAAACATCTCCTGTGAAGAACTTGATGCTGTTTTTGTGGCAGATCTGATCAATTTTAACTATGACATCCCTGGAGCAGCAAGTTAAGCATACCTGCAAAAAGAAGAAACAGTCTGGGTGTGAGTTCTGCAAACTGTGACTCACTGCCCTGATGTCTAAATAAATCTTAACAAACAGTCTTTCTGGGCATGTTTTAAAGCCAGTTTCAAACTGGTACGACAGGTTCTTTGGGTGCTACTGGTTAGAAGACAAAAGAGAAACTGCTGGTTTCAGTGCACAGAAAATGTAAATTATGTGATGGTCACTTTCTATAACCCAAAAGAAGTGTGTTGGGGCTGGGGTTATGGCTCAGTGGTCAAGTGCTTGCCTAGCATGTGTCAGGCACTGGGTTCCATCCTCAGCACCACATATAAATAAATGAATAAAATAAAGGTTCATGGACAACTGAAAAATATTTAAAAAAAAAAAGAAGTGTATTAAGCCAGAAAGGAAAAACCATTTAAAGAATGTTTACCCTGGGCTGGGGAGATAGCTCAGTTGGTAGAGTGCTTGCCTCGCAAGCACAAGGCCCTGAGTTCGATTCCCAGCACCACAAAAAAAGAATGTTTACCCTAATCCACACACATATAAAAACCACATACCCTTGTTTTCATGAAAAAGATAGTGATAACTTACCAAGTTATTTCTAAACCATTAGCCAAATCTACTAAAATCTAAATAAGTGATAATAAGAAATAAAACAAATTTTTTAATTGACCCAAAGGTTATGTTTAAACATGAGGGTTTTGGGGCTGGACTTGTAGCTCAGTGTTAGAGCGCTTATCTAGCACATGTGAGGCACTGGGTTCGATTCTCAGTACCGCATATGAATAAATAAACAACATTAAAAACTAAAAATTTTTTTTTAAATAAAATAAAATAAATGAGGGCTTTTGTCTCCTTTTTCTATCTTCCCCCCTGTGCTGGGGATAGAACCCACAGCACTCTATCACTGAGCTACATCCACAGCCCTTTTTTAATTTTGAGACAGGACCTTGCTAAATTGACTTCCCACCCACTTTTTTGATTGATATGTTACGATGAAGATAAACAAGTTCCATTGAAATTATTATTCCAGTTTGTGGTGAGAAACTTAATCTGAAAGTCAAAACAAAAGAAAGGTTACACACCAGGTGACCGACCTTCCACTCTGACTTAATAAACTGGTGAGTCAACAGAGTTATCAAGGGTGCTCTGCATCCTCCTGCTTGTATTCCAATAAACTGAGGTATTGGAAATGACCAAGTTCTACTGCACAAAACACTATCTTTTCAGGAGAAGCTTTATGATCACCATCAAAAGACAACTTCCAAAATGCACACACTTTCTCCTGAACATAAGGCCATTTTCAGTTGATAGATGCTTTTTGCCTGGAAACTAAAATAATACTCAGAGAAATGTGTTCCTTTGGTGTTTCAAAGGATGTGGTTACCCAAGGGGGGGAAAAAATCACATCTGAAAGGTAAGAAAGCCACAGGGGACACACACAACCAATTGATTAAACGGAACCCCACAGAGTCAAAAGTGACTACAACCCCTACTAGGAGCAGTCAAACAGGGCACACAGAGACACTCACTCTCCTCTGAGTAGGCACATAACACCAGCCTCATGTATCTGTTCTAACAACTCTCTCTAAATCTACGAGTTTATGGGATACCCAAAATAAACCAAATGTGAACTATGGATAAGGAAATGAAAAAAAGACATGTCCAAATGAAGATATCTTATTACCTGCAATTAAAAAATAGAAGGAATTGGTAAAAAAAAAAAAGTATAAATGCACAGATGATCCATCATTCTGAGCCCACGTCTGAACAGATACAGGCAAGCTATAAAATACAACAGTGTGAAAAACAAACTATCCAACCCAAATTCTAACCTGTCATGTAATGTGATCATTTCAGTTACTGGGAATTAAGTTTTTTCCAAGGTACATAGAACTATGTCTGAAAGGTCACAGACACTGACAGAATTTAACTCATTCTCTTGCATCCGCATGGACAGATTCAGTAATGAAAGCAAATGAGGCTGAATATACTCCGTTTGGCTTATGACTATGGTGATTTTGTCCAGTTATCCATGTGCAAAAGAGAAACAAGACATAAACCAAGATCAGGTGTATTCTTAATCTTAAGACAAAACACAAGCTACAGTCTGGTATTTCTAACAATAAAATACCACAGAAATTAATCAACAACTTGCTAAGTTTTCAGGGGCAAACATTTGCAATACATGCAGATTCTAGAAGGAAGAAAGAACACCAATACTGAAATCTGGTCTAGGGGAACACATACCCAAAGAAGTCAGCAGACAGCACGTCACAGCAGGTCCAACAGATTGGACCTCCTGGCAATATACTCGTGCAAGGTACTAAGCCTCAACAACAGAATAGTTTACAAATTTACTTTGGAAAAAGCTCAGAATTCAGATTCAAACACTCTAGAATACCTGTAACTAATGCTTAAATTTGCTTAATTCTCACAGTAGACTTGACACTGAGAAACTTACAGCATCAAACTGAGTGAAAAATGACTCGGGTTTCTTCTCTATATCCTCAGTGTCCACCTTCACATCCACCATGGGGTTGAGATTCTGGGCCCGCTCCAAAGAGGCTTCAGCCCTATTTCGGCCAACAGACCCAGTACGAATCAGGAATTGAGCCCTTGGATCTTCTGGAGATACCTAGGAATAAATTTTTTATTTTTACTTCTTGAATTTTCTGGAAAATAAACCTCAAAGACAATGACCCTACTTAAGACAACTGCTAAAATACTTACCATCAAATAGGCTTACTGCTCCTATAATAATATGGCTACTGTGGAATCCCTACTCTTAGTTCCTTCTGAGGCTTAAATAGGACATTTTAACTTTTTTAACTGGTCATTGATGGTTAAAGAGCACCCCCTTGTGTTCATAGGGGAAATCGCTCAAGAACAAAAGTTCATGCTTTTTTCCACTTAAATCTGCTTAAATGTGTAACTATTGTTAACAATTACCAGTGGTAAGAATTGACTAAATACCTATCATGTGCCCAACCCTAAGCATTCGTAGAGATATGCAGATAGTTTAAAGGATGCAGTCCCTGTCTACAAAGGATTTAAAAACAAACCAATGCAAAAATCAGACACAATTAAGAATGCTTCAATTCAAACTCAGGAAGAAAGACAAGTGGGGACTAGAGCAGAGGAATTTTACCATAAGGCCGGATGTCAGCACAGCAGAGCCTCAAAGACAGAATACTATAACTCCCTGACAGCCACAGTAGGATTACAGATTCCATACAGCTCACAAAGCATTTTTTCACACACCAAACATCTAATTGAACTCTGCAAATGACTTCACCACCTTCACCAAGTCTAGATTCAACAGAAGTAATCTCCCTTCATCTCCTCCTACTAAATATCCAGGGTACACAACTTCCTCACTATTTTTCCTCCAAGAAAATGAGCTGGCCCTCCTCCATTTCAGATCAACCCCCTAACAGCATTTTTGACCCACCCCATCCTCCCTCTTCAGGGATCTGATTCTATACTGAGAGGCTAGACATCACAATGATTAAGAGCCAGGACTCTGGAATAATTCAGGCTGGGTTAAAATCTTTAATTCAAATCCTAGTTCAAAGACTTACTGTGTGACCTTGAGAGAATATGCAAGATTCACACATAAAATGAAGATGTTAATAACACACACTCATTAGTTCCTGTACCATTAGTCATTATTACTATCAGGCAAGAGAGCACAGTTTTCTTGCAACATTCTACTTGTACCCTGTCCTCTCAGACCTTCCTCTTCCTTCCCTCTCCCATTCCTGTCCCTGTAGCCCTCCTAGGTGTACCTGCCCCCAAGTTTTCATGTCAAAACCACTCATCTTTTCACTTTGTATAGTTCCATAAACCAATTCAATTCCTCTTTTAGATTTTATCAAAATCTGCTTTTTTTTTCCTCAAACCACTCTTTCTGGAGATTTCCTCCTGATTTACCTGAATCTTCTATTCAACTATCCAACTAGTCACTTCCACTTGAATATTCCATCAGCCCTTCATGATCAACTGCTCCTGAATTTGCAGGCTCTGTTGATAAGCCATCAACCACCCTTCCAGTCACCCAAGCCAGAATCTTGGCCTTCGAATCACTGATATTTCCTTGATGGCAAATACACATTGATGTAGCTAAGGACATGGGCTCTAAAGTCAGGCTGCCTGGGTCCTGGCTATACCACTAATCACTGTGGGCGTGGGTGGACCAGGACTTCACTTCTTTCCCTTCAATTTTCTTATTTGTGAAATTAATAATAATAACAATAATAGGTCCCAGACCTCAGGGTAGTTGTGAGAACTATATGAGATAATACAACCATAAGCTCATAGAACAGGGCCCAGCACCTTCAGTAAAGTTTTAGCTGTTATGCCTATTCCTTGTCATTACTTAAGGTCCATACATATACTTCATCACTAAAGTATATTATCATATCCATGTGCTTCTTGCCATCTCTATTTGAGGTCTTAGCTCAGATCCCTTTTGCCTCTCACACTAATAAAACAGCCTTGTAAGTGATCTGCCTTGTATCTTGTGCTAATCATAGTTCTTCCCAGATAGTTCTCCTAGATCTAGATTAGTGACCTACTGGAATAATAATGTCTACTTTATTAGGATGAAGCCCAAAGCCAACCAGGTTACGTTCTCTTTCCATTTGAGGTTAATGAATCCACAGACCTAGAGGACTGAGTAAAACTTTGTGGTTGAGCTTCCCAGCAGAACAGAACGTTCCAATGTGAACTTCACATGTGACCTGCCCCTGCTTGCTACTACTTTGGTTCTCACACTCTAAAAACACCAAAGTGCTTGTTATATTCCATTTCTAACATACCATTAGACACTTTTGTGTCACATGTCCTCTGCCTAAACACCAATCAACTTGACAAACCCCACCTTGTTCTTTAAAATTTAGTTTCTGAAACCTTTCATGTCTCACTACTATAATCTGAGTCTAGGAACCTGCTCTTGTTTTTTGGAAAAGAATTGAGAGTAAAAATTAAGCTGTGAGCATTTTTCTATTGCCAGCACCTAGCAGACTTCATGGTACTGAGTAGATACTCTCAGATGCTTATGGATCTTAAAAACTAAATAAAAAGTTCTAAAGGCAGGTATTAACACCTTCATTTTAGAGATGAACAAACTGAGTCTGAGATGTTTAGTCTAACCTGGGACTTGAACCTGTCTGTATGATTCCAAAGTCTTTGCATTTTGCACTACTGCCTCCCTGGGGTGTTCTTAGTGAGAGAAAATACAGAAGGGTGAACAACCATGTTGTGTTCATAAACTTTTAAATTATCTGATCTAGACAGAAACAGTGCCTACACCTGCCAGGATGAGGCAGGAGGACTGCAAGTTTAAGGTCAGCTTTGGCAAGTTAGTGAGGCTTCAATTCAAAATGAAAACTAAAATAAAAAGAGCTAAGGATGGATGTAGCTCAGTGGCAGATCATACCTGGGTTTAATCCCCAGTACAGGAAAAAAAAATTTATCTGATGGGGGTCTGGCTAGGTAAGCTGAGAACAGGACATATGAAGTCAATGGTTGTTAACCCACCATGACTATTAGGCTCACCTAAAGAACTTTACTTTTAAAAAACTCCCCGGGTACTCTGAAGTGGTCCTCATGGATGAGGACCACCATGTTAGGCAGGTGGAAGGTCCCACAACTCTCTAAGCAAAGAGGTAAAGGATGTGCATAAGTCTGTTCACTCCAACATTGGACAGCACTCATTACTGTCCTGATGTGGTATCAGAACCACATCCCACACCTCGCAATAGATAATTACCCAACCCATTCTCAGATTCCCAAAACCAGACAGGGAGTCACTATGTTCAAGTGGTTTCATTTTCCCATGCCCAGCACAGCTACAGTTAGGCAGAGTCGTTTCTTAGGTCTCAGTTCTAACCCTCTCTAAGCAGCAGTCTTCTTTCGCATGAAGCGCTTCAGCCTCTAGAGGGCGGTGTGGTTGGGGAAATAATTGTTTCCTGTCCCCTGCCCACTCCTGGCATCTTCCTTGTAGGAATATTTTTTGCTTAGTGTTTTAAAATTCAACTCAAAAACCAAACTGTGGCTGTAAGATTAAATGAGCCAACCTATGTTTCTCTTCACTTCATAGTACAATTTTTTAAAAATAATTCCAGGTATTCCTGAACACTCACACAAGGTCAGCTTTTAAATTTTTCATTAATTTCCTCATGATATAGTGGCTAGGAAATTAAATAAAATTTTCATTAGCATTTACTTTTGCCTACAGAGCCTATACTTCATGCTAGTTACTTAATGTGAGACAAGATTCTTGTTCATTGCCTAAAAGAAAAGAAAGTCACAAATAATACAATGTGACATTACAGTCTTCAAAGTATTTTGCTGCCAGGTGCAGTGGTGCACACCTGTAATCCCAGCAACCTGGGAGCTGAGGCAGGAGGGTCCCAAGTTTGAGGTCAGTCTCAGCAACTTAGTGAGATACCTGCCTTAAAATCAGAAATAAGGGCTGAGGTTGTGGCTCAGAGGTAGAGCACTTGCCTAGCATGTGTGAAACCCTGGGTTCAATCCTCAGCACCACATAAAAAACAAATAAGTAAAATAAAAAATTTAAAAATACAAAGAACTGGGAATGTAGCTCAATGGTTAAGTACCTCTGAGTTTAATCCCTAGTACCAAAACAAAAGAAAAAGAAAAGGTCAGAGCAAGCTATACTGGAGTTGGGCATTATCATTATATTATTCAATAGTGCTGTCATATAATTAATTACTAGATGCACCTATGCTAAGCGACCCACACATATTTGCTCTGACTGCATTTTTTTTTCTTTTTCTTTTTTTTTTGGTAGGGGGAGGGAGAATACCAGGGATTGAACTTGGGGCACTTGACCACTGAGCCATATCCCCAGCCCTATTTTGTATTTTATTTAGAGACAGGGTCTCACTGAGTTGCTGAGTGCCTCACTGTTGCTGAGGCTGGTTTTTAACTCTTGATCCTCTTGCATCAGCCTCCCAAGCTCAATGTTTTTCTTTCTTGTTTTTTTCCCCTTTGGTCCTGGGAATTGAACCCAGACATTCCCAGTTCTTTCTATTTTGAGACAGGGTCTCACTAAGTTGCTAAGGTTGGCCTGGACCTGTGATCCTCCTGCCTTAGCCTCCTGAGTCCCTGAGGTTACAGGCATGCACCACATCATTCAACTCTTCAAATGTTTGTGGAGAATCTACAACAAAATCTCCGAGGCATCTATCTTCTATTTATTTACTTTTTTTTTTTTTTGGTAGGGGGTAATGGGGATTGATTGAACCTAGGAATACTTAGGGACATTATACCACTGAGCCACATCCCAGTTCTTTCTATTTTTCTTTTCCCTCCCCCATCCCTACCTTTTTCTTTCTTTCTGTTCTCAGTGCTGGGGATTGAACCCAGGGCCTTACTCTTGTGAGGCAAGCACTCTACCTGAGCTGCATCCCCAAGCCCCTGCTTTCTAATTTTTATTTTGAAACAGGGTCTCACTAAGTTGCTGAAACTGGCCTCACACTTGCACTCCTCCTGCCTCAGCTTCCCAACAGGTGTGCACCAAAATACCTGGCTCTGAGACACCTATCTTTTAAATGTACATGTTCCTGAGTCTCATTTAAAACTTTCTAATCCAGAATCACTAAGGCTAAAAGCTATGCTCCAGGAAACTGCATTTTCATTTTTAGGCATACATTAGAAAACCACTTCTCTATTGCTCCATTGACAGCAAGCTCAGTGAGATAACATGTCTCCACTGGGTCATTCAACAAGAATGAGGTGGAACTGGAATTGAAACCCAGCACTAGAACATTCAGTTTCCAAAGACTAGAGTTCCACTAACACTAGCCATCCTTTCACAACACAAATAGGCATTCACAAATACTGATGAGGACAGATGCAAGAGGGCAGTTATAAGGTGATAACATCACACCTGTTCATGATCCAGCATGGTCAGTCCTTTAACTCCTGCCAGGATGAGATTCTTGGCAATTTCAGCCCCAAGTCCTTTCATGCCAACAAGAAGCACCCGGGAGGCCCGCAGCCTGTAAAGCAGAAACTGTTAACCTCCTGATACAGAACATTGGAGCTTGTGAATCTCAGAACAAAATGACAGGGAAATAATTAATTTTGGTTTTCATTAAATACACCAAAGTTCCAAAGCCTCAAATCTAGAAAACACACAGATTCCAACCCACTTTGCATAGAAAAATTCATTCAATAAATATTTATTGAGCACATAATATGCCAGGCACCCTAAGTTTGGGAACACAGGGGTGAATAAGAAAGTTCTTGCCCTCCTAGAGGAGGAGACAGATAAACAGATACATAATATATCAAAAAATGACAAAATCAGAGCACACCTGTAATTCCAGTAGCTCAGGAGGCTGAGGCTGGAAGATCACAAGTTCAAAGGCAGCCTCAGCTAAAGCAAGGTGCCAAGCAACTCGGTGAGACACTGTCTCTAAATAAAATACAAAATAAGGCTGGGGATGTGGCTCAGTGGTCTAGTGCCCCTGAGTTCAATCCCCAGTACCACCCCGCCAAAATCTAATCATTAATGTCCTCTGAGTGTGAAAATGGAAGTTTGAATTCTTGATTTGCCACTACCTAACTGGGTGACCCAGAAAACTATACAATCACTTCAAACTTCAATTTATTCATCTATAAAATGGGATTACTAATTCTGAATTCATATCATTTAATTCCCTTGACGACCTGGTAAAAGTTGAAAGCCAAAGCATCCAGTACAATACCTGACATATAAGACGCTCAATAAAAGTTACAAGAATTTAATAACTTCTCCTCAGGCTCCACTGCCTTATTTACATAAAAGGGTCCAAAAACGGGTTTTAATCTGGATTTTAAAAAATCTAACAGGAAAAAACAAAAACAAACAAACAAACAAACAAAACTAAAGCTGGCATTTAAAGCCATTTAGTATTGACTCTATTCTATTTTACCAGCCTTATTTCCTATTATTAGTGTATTACTCACTCCCCAGGCATGCCTCCAATTTTCCATCTTCAGGCTTTATGCTTTTTTTCTTTTCTTGAAACAGGGTCTCACACCATGTTACCCAGTCTGGCCTTAAACTTGCAATTCCCTGATCTCAGCCTCCCGAGTAGCTGGAGTCACAGGTGTGCACCACCTGGTTCATGTTCAGACTTTCGGACTTTAAGTCACAACATTCCATGCTCCTGAAATGCCAGCCCTCTTCCTCTCTAGGTAGTCAAGCTTTTTCCCAAGACTTCAAAACCCAACCTGAATGTCATTTTCTCAAAAAGTCCTTTCTTATATCTGAGTAAGGTGAGCATCCCTCTCCTGAACTTTTCCAGTGAAGAATATTTTTAAATGTTTCTGACAACAAATCTCATGCAGCCACACAGTCTTTCCAAAGCCTACATTCCTATATGGCTCCACAAACCAACTTCTCTGGAGGTTTGTTTTGCTCTTTAATTCAACTGCTGTCAACAATGAATATCATATTTATGTTTTAATCTTTAATCATGCTAGGGCCCTCTGACTACAGCTTATTTGTGACTCAATTATATGAAAAGTGCTTAAAACAGTACCTGGCACACAGTCAGCACTTAATGAATATCAGCTATTATGATTCATACTCCCTGATGTAGCAATTCCCCTTCTGGGAATCAATACTACAGAAATTATGCACAAAATATTTACAGAGTCAGGCATGGTGGCACACACCTATACCACAAGAAACTCAGGAGGCTGAGACAGGAGGATCATAGACTTAAGGCTAGCCTTGGCAACTTAGTGAGACCCTATCTCAAAACTGAAGGGAAAAAAACAGGGCTGGGGATGTATCTCACAGGTAAAGTATGGCTGAGTTCAATCCCCAGTACTGGGGAGGACCTATCTATTTATTCCGGTAGCATCATCTATTCACTTCCCCAGACTGAGCAACCATCATTTCTCACATTTACAAAACTACTAATGGTAGCAGGCACAGCAGCAAGTGCCTCCAGTCCCAGCCATATGCAAGGATGAAGCAAATCTCCAAATTTTGAGGGGATATCTTTTTCTAACTTCTCAAAAAAAATTTTTTAAATATAGAGAAAAGTTGAAAGAGTTAACATTCTGTTCTCTTAGCTTTATCATATGCCTACATGTGCCTACATGCATCTCCCAAGAGATCGTGGCACACATCTTTTAACCCAACCTATTTGGGAGGCTGAGGCAGGAGACTGACAAATTCAAGATCAGGCTTAACAACTTAGGGAAATCTGTATTAAAAATGTAAAATAGCTGCACGTAGTGGTGCACGCGTGTAATCCCAGGAACTCAAGAGGTTGAGACAGGAGGATCTCAAGTTCAAGGCCTGCCTCAGCAACTTAGTGAGGCCCTAAGCAACTTAGTGAGAAAGACCTTGTCTCAAGGGGGGGTTGGGGGGGGGGACTTCTCTATTATAAGCAAACATATTTCATAATAAATTTCTTTAATATGAAGTTAAAAAAAAGGGGAGGTTGGGGATGTAGATCAGTGGAAATTTGCCCCTGGTAAAATCCATCGATCTGGGTATTGCAACACAATTGTAAACCTGACCACTAGGGTCAGAAGGATAACAAGTTTGAGTCCAGCATGGATAATTTAGCAAGACAGTCACAAAATAAAAATAAAAAGGGCTGGGGATGTACTTCAGTGGTAAAGCACCTCTAGGTTCAATCCCAGATTTAATGGGTTATGTCCTCAAAGTTTCCTCCAACTCAAAGAAGTTCTCCTTCCACCCCTTTTAGAGAATAGCAGTCCTTAAATCAATCAAGATCACCAATGTTTGAGGTACTTTTTATCAGTTAATTCTCAACCTTCTATTGTAGGTGCCTTTAACCCTCTTCTGACCAGTGATATTAATGTCTCGGGATGACATTACACTCTGATCCATCACAGAAGACTCCACACATCTAAAATGAGCCTGAGGTAATTCCCATTCCACTCCCAACCCCCGCACACTATGCTTTCTAACCAAAAACTTCTGAAAGCTCCCCCCTCCTCAGACAAAATTCTACTGATTGTGTGCCTCCCCAATCCCTTACCTCAATTAATTCTATACTCTGTACTCACATCACATAATCCATCACCTCTATCTCACCTGTGAACTTAACCACCAATGTATTTCTACAGTAAGACAAACACTTAAATGCAAGTCCAAAAGAGAAATGATTCTTCCCTGACCCAAATAAACTTGGTTTTACCCACCACAGTACATGGCAATTCCACCATTCCAGTTGCTCAAACCAAAAACACTGGAGTCAGCCTTCACTTTTGCCTCTCATTCCACCAGAGATGAATTCACAAACTAATGCTATCCCCTCTACCTTCAAAATATATCCAGAATATGTATCTGACCCCTTTAAGAGTTTCAGGCATCAACATTTTTTCTTAAAAAACTGGACTGTTGTCACAGTTTAACAGGAATCTTTTTTTTAATTTTTGTTTCCAGTTGTAGATGAACACAATACCTTCATTTTATTTATTTATGTGGTGCTAGGGCTCAAATCCAGTGCCTCTCACATTTGAGGCAAGCACTGTACCACTGAGCTACAATCCCAGCACCCTAACAGGAATCTAATTCCACTTCTGCCCACTTTTAACCTTTTCTCCACAAAGGCTGATCCTTTTAAAATACACAACAGATCATATTACTCCTACTCAACACAATCCAACAGGTTTCCCAGCAAACTCAGAATAAAAGCTACTCAACACATTTGGCTCCAGCTCCCCTATTTCTCTAATCTGCCAAGCAATGTTCAAGCCTGAGGACTGCACTTGCTGTTCTCTATGCTAGGAAGGTTCTTCCCACCATCACCCCTTCCAAGTGCCAATTATGGCTCTTTCCCTTCACACAGGTCTGAGGTTTAGTACTGCCTCTTCATAGGCCTTCCCAGGTCACCCTATTAAAACAGTTCCTCCCACCAGGAACGGTGGCATACCCTGTAATCCAAGCAACTAGGGAGGCTGTGGCAGGAGGATATCAAGTTCGAGGGTAGCCTCAACAATTTGGCAAGACCCTAAGTCAACTTGGCGAAATCCTGTCTCAAAATAAAAAATAAGAAAGGTTGGGGTTGTGGCTCAGTGGTTAAGCACCCCTGAGCTCTAGTCCCGCTACCAAATAAATAAATTAATTAAAGATAGATCCACGTAGGAAGGAACAGTTCACTGATACGTGCTCAGGGCCCAGAATAGTTCCTGTGTCAAGTGCTCAGTAAATATTTGATTGACTCGATGACCTTCTGCAAAAAAAACTCACCCCCTCAGCTTAAGGAAGAACACAACCACCAACCAACCCCTGCCTGCTCTGGACCACGTCACACCTCGACACCAGTAACCACTTCGGGTCCCTCCAAACCCTCTCTAGGAGGCTCCCATTTGAGAGAACTTGCTCCCAAACACCTCAAAACCCGCACACTGACTGGCCCGCTTCCGAGGAGCCCCAAAAACGTAAGCTCACGTCGGCGTCGGCTCCGTTTGCCCAGGTGCCCCCAGGTCGAGCAAACATACCAGTTCTCTCCAATGAATGAATGAACTACGCCCCCTCCACCCTGTCCACACCTCCCCGACCCCTCTGGCCCCGAAGCACACGCCTGCGACCCAAGGCCTACCATACCCCTCCCGAGCGCCCGATTCCAGGAGTGCGAATCCTGCCCCCTGAACACCCCCCTCCCCCTTCTGAGGCCTCCAATTCCTCGAAGGGCCGCCCGGGGACGTGCCCACCACATAACCTCCGCCCAATCGACGCCCCCAGTGGTCCCAGGAGCGCTCCCATTCCCGCGCACGTAAATCCCGCCTCCTCTTCAAAGCGGACCCCCGCTCCCTCCCGGCCCAGAACGCCTCCCACCAGACGCCGCCTCCAGACCCTCGGCGCCTCCACCGGCCCTGACCGTTTCTGAGCCTCTAAGCCCCACAGGCGGATCTGCCGATCATACTGCGCCGCCTCCTCCTCACTGATGCCGCCACCAGCCTCCTCCTTCTCCACCATGGCGCCGGTTCCAGCAGCTGCAGCTCTGTCCGGCTCACACCAACCGCCCGCCGATCCGCGAGCAGCCAACCGCCGCTGGCCGCGCGCCTGAGCCCCGTCTGCGCCTGCGCCGGGGGTGCGCCTGCGCAGTACCTCCTCCGCTGAGGCTGGGACCACGTGGCCCTCCCCAGCCTCCAAGGCTGGCCTGAGACTGCAAGTCACGTGACGGAGACTCTAACCACTCCTGGCCAAAAATATGGCGAGTCTCAGCGCCCCACGGAGATGTCCGTTTGTGCTGTCCAATTGTGCAAATATTTATGGCACGTCTTCTGAGATCCCGGTGTTGGAGGTATTGTGAAATAAAGCGATTGAATACAGTAGAAAAGTCCTACCCTCATGAAGTTTGTTCTCTAGGACAACCTAAAGAAAAATACAGCCTTCCCTGGGTCCCGATGGGAGATTACTTCGCCTAGTCCATGCAGATACCAAAATCTGCAGATACCCAGATCCCTTATATAACATGTGGAAAGCTTTGCATATAACCTACCCACATCCTCCAGTGTATTTTAAATCACCTCCAGATTATTTAGGACACATAATGCAGTATAAATGCTATGTAAGTGGTTGTTATACTGTATTGTTTGCTATATAACAAGAAAAAATGTCTATATAGTCAGTGCAGACACGATATTCTTTTTTCAAATTTTTAAATTCACAGTTGGTTGCTTCTGAAGATGCACAACTCACAGATAGAAACTGTACCAATCAGGTCAGGTAAATGCTTTGAAGAAAAATGAAACAAGATAAGTGGCTACAGAGTGCTAGAAGTGGTCAGAAAAGACTTCTCAGAGGAGGTAACATTGAATAGATCTGAACACTAAGAGAATAAGCCATGTGAATAACTGGCAGGGAAAACAGAAGGAAAGGTCCTGAAACTGGTGTATGCCAGCACAGTTGAGGAACTCAGAACAGGTTGGTTGGAATGCACAAGTGGTAAGAGATGAGTACTTAGGGACTGGCACTAGAGTGCTTGCTCAGCATGCATGAGGCTGCGTTCCATCCCCAGCACCAAGGGAGAAAATAAAAGATGAGATCACTGATAAAGTAAGGGGTAATCATGCACTGCCTTGTAAACTAATGACAACTAATATGTATTTTCTTTAGGCAGGGTGCCCTTTTTTTTATTTCAGTAAATACTTATTCAGCGTGTGTTATGGGGTCAGCCACTCAGCTGTGTCCCACATATACAGCACTGAATAAGGCAGCAAGACAGATACTCCCTCATCAAGTTGGAAGGGGTTTTAATAATCTATGTAATTTTTAAAAAATATTTTTAGTTGTAGATGAACACAATACCCATATTTTGTTTATTGTTTTATGTGCTGCTGAGGATCAAACTCGGTGCTTCATGTATGCTAGGCAAACACTTTACCACCCAGCCACAACCACAGCCCCAATAATCTATGTAATCTTTATAAATATTCTCTAATATAATTTATAATAACATATAAATATAATCTAATATTTATAAAGATTACATAGATTATTAAAAGCAGGACCTCACTAAATTGCTAAGGCTGGCCTCCAACTTTCGAACTCCTACCTCAGCCTCCCAAATTGCTGGGATTACAGGTATGTGCCACCGCACCTGGTATAGATTACATAGATTTTTATTCCCATTTCATAACTGAGTAGCCTAAAGTCCAGAAAAGTTCAGTACTAGTGTTACTGAAAGTTCAATCCTTATCTCTGATGCCAATCCAATAAAGAGGACACAGTTTTAAGAAAAAGGAAAAAGAAGGTTTATTGCTTTGCTAGCAAAAGGGAAGAAACACAGGTAATTCCTGTTCCAGAGGCTGTAATTCTGTCCATCAGCAGGAACGGGGTTTTTTAAACTTGAATCAACAGGCACGGTGGGGCACAACTGTAATCCCAGCAGCTTGGAAGGCTGAG
Organism: Sciurus carolinensis; assembly: GCF_902686445.1. Classification (NCBI taxonomy): domain Eukaryota; kingdom Metazoa; phylum Chordata; class Mammalia; order Rodentia; family Sciuridae; genus Sciurus; species Sciurus carolinensis. Next base: position 56,211,927 of record NC_062228.1, on the reverse strand, counting down.
GCAGGAGAATCACAAGTTCAAAGCCAGCCTCAACAATTTAGCAAGACCCTGTCTCAAAATAAAAAAATAAAAAGGACTGGGGGAGATAACACAATGGTAAGTATCTCCAGGGTTCAATCCCCAGCACCAAAAACAAACAACAACAAAGTAGGGACCTTCAAAAAGAAACATTTAGCTCTTTTGCCTGTAATTAGCATGCCTATAATTCCAGCAATTTGGGAGGCAGAAGGATCTCAAGTTCAAAGTCAGCCTCACCCATTTAAGGAGGCCCCAAGCAATTTAGTAAAACTGTGTCTCAAAATAAAAAATAAAAAGGGCTGGGGATGTGACTTAGTGGTTAAGACTCCTAGTTTCAATCCCTGGCACCCCAAAAAATAAAATAAGTAAACATTTGTTATGTTTTATACTTTCTGTAGGTCAGGAATTCCGGAATAACTTGGCTGGGCAGTTCTGGTCTCTTGTAAGGATTTAGTCAAGTGATATCTGGGACTGAGTTCATCCTTTGTCTTGGGCTGACTGATCCTTTTCCTAGGTGGCCAGCAAATATTTGTTGACTTAGTCGTCTCCCCCTCCCCCGCCTCCTCCTCCTCTTCCTCCTCCTCCTTTCTCCTTCTTCTTCTCTCTCTTTTTTTGTACTGGGGATTGAACCCAGGGTTGTTTTACCACTGAACCACATCCCCAGACCTTTTTATTTTTTTATTTTGAGAAAGGATCTTGCTAAATTGCTGAGGCTGACCTCAATCTACCTGCCTCAGCCTCTCTAGTTGATGGAATTATAGACCTTTGGTGATAATTTCGACCAATAGAACATGACAGAAGGGACGCTACTTCACTTCTGAGCTGAGTCATCAAAGGGGAAAGTCACTTCCATCTGTTGTGGAAACACTTGAGTTTGACCCTGAGCTGCAGATAAGCAGTCCAACTGCCCAGCTGCCATAGTGAAAGGGGAAGGCCACATGAGGCACAGAGAGCTGTCTACCCAGCCCTTAGTTCTCCAGCCATCCACTGTTCTTTTCTAGTCATGTGGTCTGCAACCCTGTGAGATGCCCTAGGCCAGAACCAGCTAGCTCAGCCCTTCCTGAATTCCTGAACCACAGGAACTATGTGGGATAATAAAATAATCCTTGCTGTTTCAAGCCACTAATTTTCAGGGTAGTTTTCTTTCTAACACACTTAACACAAAATGTACCATCTTGACCATTTCTGAGGGCACAGTTGAGCACTGTTAAGGATATTCACATGGTTGTGCAACTAATCTCCAGAATCTTTTCATCTTGCAAAACTGAAACTAGTTGAATTGTCAAAAGATAAAATGACAATAAATTTAGTTTAAAGATCTAGCTGGGCACGGTGGTGCACACCTATAACACCAACCACTTGGGGAGGCTAAGATGAGGATTGCAAGTTCAAGGCCAGCCTCAGCAACTCAGTGAGATCCGATCTCAAAATAAAACATGGGGCCAGAGTTGTGGCTCAGTAGTAGAGCGCTTACCTGGCAGATGCAAGGGCCTGGGTTTGATACTCAGCATCACGTATAAAGAAATAAAATAAAAGATTCATTGACAACTAAAAAAATATGTTAAAAGTAAATAAATAAATAAAACATATAAAGGGTTGGGGATGTAGCTCAGTGGTTAAACATCCCTGGGTTCAATCCCCAGTAACACACACGCACGCACACAAACACACACGCACACACACACAAAGATTGGTTACCATCAGGTTATTCAGATTCCTTTCCTTGTAAATGGTAAAGCAGAAGGATGTCTTTTATTTGATTTGATTGATACTAGGGATTGAATCCAGGTGCTCTTAACCACAGAGCCTGGTATTACAAGCCTGCACCATAGCCCCTGACGCAGAGGGATGTCTTTACCATGCCAGTCAAACTGCACTGGGAATTTAACACTTAGTTTCCATTTAGTGATGTGAAACTTCAGCATGAGTAACTCCATTTTGGTTTGATCTTTTAGGGTCTCAAGCAGGAGCTTAGTGCAAATCAATGGCCTCCATTAAACAAGTCCACATATCCCCCTGCTTTCTGTCCAGTCTCTGGCGACCACAATTCTGTTTTCCATTTTGGATTTCAATTATTCTAAATACCTCATCTATGTGAAGTCATATAGTACTTATCTTTTTTTTTTTTTTTGGGGGGGGGTGTTACTCAAGGGTACTTTACCACTGAGCTACAGCCCCAGCCCTATTTTTCATTTTGAGACAGGCTCACTAAGTTGTTGAGGGTCTCACTATGTTGCTGAGACTGGCTTTAAATTTGCCACCCTCTTGCCTCAGTCTCCCGACTCCTTGGGATTACAGGCATGTGTCACCATGCCCAGCGCCTTTCTTTTTTGTCATTGTTTTTGTTCTTGGTGATGCCAAGGGATTGAACCCAGGGCCTCATGCCTGCAAGTGCCTACCCTACCACTGAACTATTCCCAGTATTTGTCTTTTTCTGTTTGGTTTCTTTCACTTAGCATAATGTCCTAAAAATTCATCCCTGTGTCAAAATATTATTTTGGTTCCAGAGTGATCAGAGCAGTTATCCTAGCTGTTCAGCAGGTGAGGCCTGAGGCAATGTAGCAAAACCCCATCTCAAATTTTTTTTCCTTTTTTTTTTTTTTTCTTTAATGGTGTTGGGGATGAAATGCAGGGCCTTGCGCTTGAGTTGCACACCAACCCTTCCTTTCGAAGCCAAAAAATATCCCATTGTATTTACATAACATTTTGTCTGTCCATTCACCTACTGATAGTCATTTAGATTACTTCCATCTTTTTCCTTTTTTGATCAGGGATCTAATTCAGGGGTGCTTTAACACTGAGCTACATCCCCAGTCACCCCCCCCTTTTTTTTCTTGTTACTTATGGTGTTAATTTTTTTTATTTAAATTTTTATTTTTCCGGACTGCATTAATTATACACAAATGGGGTGTAACTTTTCATTTCTGTGGTTGTGCATGATGTAGATTCACACCATTCATGTAATCATATATATACATAGGGTAATTCAATCTATCTCAGTCTACTATCTTTCCTTCCCCCCCCTTCCCACCCTATTTTCCTCTACAGCATCCAAAGTTCCTTCGTTTTTCTCTCCCCACCCCACCACCCCCAACTCATTATGCTCAGTTCTTTTTATTTTTTATTTTGAGACATGGTCTCACTAATTTGCTAAGGATGGCTTTAAATTTGTAATCCTCCTGCCTCAGTCTCCTCTCTAGTCACTGAGATTTCAGGTGTGTGCCACCATGCCTGGCCCACTTTTTGGCTATTTTGAATAAAGCTATTATGATCATGGGTGTACAGATATTTTTGAGACCCTTTTTTCAGCTCTTTTGGATCCTTATACATGGGGCAGCTTGTCTTTTAGCAGCAGCTAATCAGAACAGTTGTCAAGTTAAGGCTCTGTAACTTGCAAATGGTAGATAGCATTTATCCAGTAGTCTGAGTTCCTGGGTTTGAGGAGTACATAATTACCTCCACCCAGGTGACTGCTCACCACTACCCAAGGCAGGAATTCTCAGTCCCACCTGCACATTAGCATCACCTAGGGAGCTTTGCAGCAAGTGTGGTGCCCAGACCCCTCCTTCAGAGACTGGTTAATTGGTCTGGGGAGGAGTTGAGACATTGGGATTTTTACAAAATGCTCCCCAGATGATTCTAAAATACATTCAGGGTGAACCATGGAACAAAGTTGCACCTACTGCTTCATACTAGTCTGGATTTTTTTCTTCTTGGGAGAACCACATAATGCTTTGGGCTATTTGAAAGGCAGATGGAAAGGCTGGGGGCGTGGCTCAATGGTAGAGTACTTGCCCAAGCAAGGCCCTGGGTTAGATCCCCAGCACCACAAAGTGGAAAACAAGAGAGAAGTAGGTTATTTATGTGTAGGTGAAACTGGTTTCTGCCTCCTGTCTTTTTTTCCCCCTAGCTCTTTTGGCCTAGCTAGACTGGTCCTGAATTTCTAGACGCAAAGAGACTTTCCTATTTCAGTTTCCCTGGCTATGGGGACTACATGTGCATAGTATCACAGGCAACCACTTTTTCTTTTTTTCTTTTCTCATGCTAGGGACCAAACCCAGGGAACTGCACATGCTACTGACATGCTTTACAACTGAGTTACATCCCAAACCCAACTCTATTTCTAGGTAAGTTCCAGTTCTGAGGTTCCAGTAAGGATGTGAGTTTTGGAAAAAATGCACACCTAGTACAGGTATAAATGCATATTTTCAAACACATAATGGCATATATAGAAATAACTGTAGCTGCATATGTGTGGATATATAAAAATAAATATATCATACACATGTATATATATATATGGGATATTAAGTCTGGGATTTGATTACATAATTTGGTGGTTTTGGACATGCTCTGAGGATGGGAGTAAAGAAAAACTGAGGGCTGGGTGGAGCTCAGTGGTAGAATGCCCATGTGCTCAGCACCACAAAAAAAACCAGCCCACAAAACAAAGTGCAGTGTTACATACCTGGAACCCCAGAGGCTTGGGAGACTGAAGCAGGAGGATCAGAAGCACAAGGCCAACCTCAGCCATTTAGTGAGACTCTGACTCAAAATAAAAAGGGCTGGTGATGTGACTCAGTGATAGAACACTCCTGGGTTCAATCCCGAGTACCAGAAAAAGAAAGAAAGAAAAGAAAAGAAAAGAAAAGAAAAGAAAGAAAGAAAGAAAGAAAGAAAGAAGGAAAGAAAGAGAGAGAAAGAAAAGAAATAAAAAAGAAAGGAAGGAAGGAAGAGAGGAAGGGAGGAAGGGAGGAAGGAAAGAAAGAGACCATGATTGTGAATCAAAGATTATTGAACTTGGGCAATGGGTACATTTTTATTTTATTTATTTATTTATTTATTTTTTTTTTTTTTCAGTGCTGGGGGTTGAACCCAAGACCTTGTGATTGACAGACAAGCACTCTATGAACTGAGCTATATCCCCAGTTCTTATTAATTTTATTCATTTTATTCTTCCTTCAATTTTTTTATATGTTTGAATTTTTCTATAAGAAAAATCTCTTTCAAGCTTCTGACTCTAAAGTTCTTGCCCTCTGGTTTGCTTTTCCTTGGGATTGAGAAAATACCAATTACAAGATCAAATAACTTCTTTCAGGAAAAGATGTTTAGAAATCACAGAAGACCAGGCAGCAGAGGGCCCTATCATGTAACTTTTGTATAAGCCTCTGGAAACAAACACTTCCACTTATTACTTTATATTATTAAAGTGAAATGCACATGTATCATAGAAAGAAAAATAAAGGGAGTTGAACTATTTCCAAGAACAAAAACAAATCCTTTAGATTTATATGATTTAGTGAGTTAATACATCAACTTTGAAAATGATCCTAAAGATCCATGGCCTGTAGTTATTTGTAATTGGTTAGGGAGTGACCTGAGCTGTTCTGTGTGTATGAAGTAATTCTTGTAAAATGATTACTCTGTGAAAAGGAGTGCTGAAAATACAGTTAACTGCTCTATGTTTTCCCCCCTCATATTAAGAAAAAAGTGGGGGGAGTGGCTGAGAATATAGTTCAGTGGTAGAGCATCACTTGGTACAATCCCCAGTATGGAGAAAAAAAAAATTTTAAGATGAAATTTGCATGGTCTAAAATTAGCCAAAGTGCACAATCCGGTTGACTGACCGGTATGCAGTCATCATCTCTAGCTCCAGGACATTTCCATTTCCCAAAAATGGTGATATACATCTCATAAATTGCCAAGAATTATCATAACTTCGTTAGGAACAGGTAGTGTGGGTTTCCCAGCACTTCAAAAAACAAAAGAGATTTCAATATAATGTATCAATATAATTTACTATTATTTTTATTATTGGTATAGGGGGTGGAACCCAGTGAGGCTCAAATCCTGAGCCACATCCCTAGCCCTTATTAGTTTTTTTTTTTTTTTCTTTTCTTTTTAATTTTGAGACAGAGTCTTGCCTAGTTGCTTGGGGCCTGGCTAAATTGCTGAGACTGGCTTCGAACTTGTGATCTTCCTGTCTCAGCTTCCTTATTTGCTGGGATCACAGGTATGCCCCACCTCGTCTGGCACCAGTACTATTATTTTAAGGGCTTTGTTCATAAGGTGAACATTCATTATGAATGTTAGATTTCAGAACTCTTAGTGTCCCTGGAGACTAAACCTTTATCATTATGACTAACACCCCCAAAAAGGGCAAATTTCCAAAACACCCCCAAGGGACCAATACTACTCCCTTGAGAATCAGTTGACAACCAAAAACTACTCATTAATTTCCCAGATGTCCTCAAGGGGGCGACATCATCCTCTTGAGAACCTGGTAGACCAATAATTTATCTCCCAGCTTGGACATGTTCCTCCTACCTCCCCCTATAAATCCAGGGTTGAATTTGCAAGGAAGAAAGGGAAATAGCTATTGGTTGGTTGTCATCAGGGTAAAAAAGAATGTAATGCTGCTCTTTTGACCAGTGGTTTCCTTTCTTCTACGAGTGACTCCTGAGTTTGGGGCCAGATGGTGGTGTTTCCTCCATACTATGTGGGATATCGTCTCTGTAAAGATCTTCCTTCCTTCCTTCCTTTCCTTCTTTTCCTTCCTTTCCTTCCTTCCTTCCTTCACACTGAGGCTTGAACCCAAGCCTCAAGCATTCTAGGTAAGTGCTATACCACTGAACTATATCTCCAACCCTTTTCCCCCACCTCCCACCTCCCTATCCCCAAACTTTTTAATTTTATTTTGAGACAGGTTCTCATTAAATTGCTTAGGCTGATCTCCAAATTGCCAACCTCCTGCCTCAGGTTCCCAAGTCTCTAGGATTACAGGCATCTGTCTATACACAGCTAGCTAAAGATCTTTTCATCTACAGTGCAAAGAACCCACCCTATGGCTATCCCTGGAACTAGAAAGAAAGTCATTCATTAGAATAATGTACCAAGAAGAGGAAGACATATATCATAGAAACATTAGTTAGACTTACAGGAATTTCAGAAAGTTCTATCACAAAATTAAAAAAAAATAAATGCAGGGACGTGTTGACTCAGAGACATTTTGGAGGTTCAGGGAAATATGTATGTTGGAATTTTGTTTTTTCCTAAATGGAAAGCTGCTAAAATTTGGTACACTCCTCCCCCTACACACACACACACACACACACACACACACACACACACACACACAGTGAAAGAGCTGCCTTTTGGCTCCTGGGGCTTTGGAAGCAACTTGGATCATGGTTGGGAGACTTGTCCTTACATATCAACAAAGAACTGTAAAGCTAATGGGCCCCCAGGCAGAAGGAGGTTCTCTAGTTGTTCTGGGATATTGTGGAAATGAATTTGCCTTTCAGGTCTCATACCCAGCAGATCCAGTTCTCAAAAAATGTACAGCAAATAAAGATAGTGAATATGCTACAATGCATTCATCTATTCTATGAATGAATGTTTGGAAGTTTTCTAGTACTATTTCAATTTGTATTGCCATAAACATTCTTGTTCATGTCTTTTGGTATGATTTTGTTTTGGTGTGTATTTCCATTGCCATGTACCTTGTTGTTCTTGTTTTTTTGGACCAGGGGCATGTAACCACTATACCACATCCCTAGCCCTTTTTAAAAATTTTTTATTTTGAGACAGGGTTTTGCTAAGTTGCTTAGGTCCTTGCTAAGTTGCTGAGGCTGGCTTTGAACTTGCCATCCTCCTCAGCCTCTTGTGCCATATTCTTTTGGGTGGAATTGTTGAAGCATACTATGGCAATACCTACTAACCCATTTTCCAAAGTGGTTGTTGTCCCACAAGTAGTGTAGGAAAGTTTCAGTCGACTTACATCATCATCAATATCTGATTTACTCACATTGGTTTTTTGTTTGGTTGGTTTTGGTGCTGGAGATTAAACTTAAAGACTCACACATGCTAAGCACATGCTCTAACACAAGTTCCACCCCACTGAGGAATACTAGACAAATGAGCATGAATAGATTATTACTGTATACCACAAAAATGTTGCCACATGCTAAGCAAGTGCTCCACCATTGAGCTACATCTCTAGTCCTTTTTGATTTTATTTTGAGACAGGGTCTCATTGTGTTACCCAGGCTGACCTAGAACTTGCAATCCTCCTGCCTCATTTTTCCCAGTAGCTGGAATTACAGGCGTGTATTACTGCACCCAGCATGCTCCTCTTATCTATAGTCAATGTAAACTTAATGTAAACAATTTAAGAGGGGCTTGGGATGTGGCTCAGTGATAGAAGTATTTGTCCAGCATGTGTGAGGCTGTGTTCAATCCACAGCACTCCTAAAAAAAAAAAAAAAAAAAAAAAAAAATTCTGATTTCTTCTTCTTTTTTTTTTTTTTGTACTTCGGATTGAACCCAGGGGTATTTAATCACTGAGCCACATCCCCAACCCTTTCTGTTTTTTAATTTAAGACAGGGTCTTGCTAAGTTGCTTAGAGCCTCACTAAGTTGCTGAGCCTGATTTTGAATTCATGATCCTTCTGCCTCAGCCTCCCGAGCTGCTGGGATCACAGGTGTGTGCCCCAGCACCCAGCAAGAATTATGGTTTCTTTCTCCAAATTGTCATTATAAAAGTGTTATTTTTAAAAATATTTTTTAGTTGTAGTTGGACACAATACCTTTATTTGATTTATTTATTTTTATGTGGTGCTGAGGATCAAACCCAGTGCCTCACACATGCTAGGCAAGTGCTCTACCACTGATATAAAGCCCCAGCCCCTATAGCTCTGGTGGAAATTTCCAGCAGCTATCTAACCTTGATCCTGGCAGGTATATAACACAAAATCTGTCCTAGGAACTGGTCTCTTTTCCTCTAGCATCTGCAACCACTCGATAAGCCCTTTTATTTCAGAGAAACCTTGTGCTCAAGCTTTTTTGGTCAATCATGAGATTGGCTGACCTATTCACACTTCCCTTTACCTAAAAGAAGATGGCCTCGAAGAGGTGTGGAATGGTTTGTTGAACATCCATGTTGCCCCGGCTGGGTACTATACCTTGAAATATACGTGTTGTCCTCTCAGATATGGTGTATGTTTTCAATGAGTGTTGTGTTATCCATAAATAGAATATAGGGCATCCATAAATCAGGCACATAGAGGGAAGAATGCTCCTTCCACAATAACACATAATGACCCACTACAGTATCCTCCTCTGCCTCCTCCTTTTTTCTTTCTCTCTACTGGGCATTGAACCCAAGGCCTCTCACGTGCCAAGCATGCACGGTAACAATGACCTACATCCCCAGCCCTGTATTCTTCTTTTTCATTCCCACCGCCCTGCACTATTAGTTCTTGGCATTTTAACAGACTTTTTGGGAGGACTTAGTTATCAGCAGGTGGCAAATTTCATTACAATCTTGCATGCAAGGAAAAAGACCCCTTGTAGGTCAATTAATAGATTTACTCTTGTAAGCACATTCTATAGGAGTATGGAATAAAGATAAACATCATTAGATTAGGAACTGGATGCAGAAAGATACTGTGGTTAAAGGTCAGGAGACTGGCTGGCTGTCAGCCATCTAGTGGGTGGGCCATCAGTTTCCTAGAACAAGTATCATTCCACACAAGTTTAAGCATTTTATCAAGAATGCTACTTTTATCCCTGAAGGAGGTTGTAAATTACAGCTTCCAAAGCTTGAGACCCAGATCAGATTTGGGACTTTTTTTGTTTTTGTCTTTTATATCAGGATCAATATAACAGGAAGTCACATGGCGCCTCCGTCTACATACATATCAATCACGCCACAAGGCTTTTCTCTTTGTTCCTGGAATCTAATTGGTCCTTGCCTCCTCAGGGCCTGGAAAAAGCTATGTTCTTGGAGTGAAACCTTCTCCACTCTTTCATGTTCTTGGCGTAAATAATCATCCGAAGAGTTCCCTTACGCCACCTCCTTATTTATTTGGTGACTAGTTCCTTGCCCCGGGACATTATCGGTTAGTTACTAAATTCCGTAAAGAACCATCGTCCAACACAGGGACTGGAACTGAGAAAGAACTAATAGACACTTAACGAAAAATCCTTGTGTGGAAATGGGAGTGAACATTTTTGCTGGAGGCAACGGAATCTAGCACTGACTTGCTGTGTTCGTATGACATTGAGCCAATTCAGTCTTCAGCTTGTCTTCATCTACAAAACGGGAATAATAGCAGCTCTCCTTACGACGGTTGTGAGGATCAAAAGATTCTGTTTGTACATGGCTTATGATACTAGGTCAAGGTTTCAATTTTGAAGACACTACCAAGCACCGTCCCCTCCCCACGAATGACATCATCGACCGAGTTAGCCAGTGACGTCATCTCCGGGCCGGCTCTGCATCAACCCTTCTTCTCCGGAAACCTTCGGCTCCCGGGACCAGTCTCCAGCTTTCGGTTATTTTTTCTTCCATTCTCCCACCTAAAAACTTCCGACTCTTTACGCCTTCTTTAATCTAATCGGTTCTTCCCGCTGGCTCCGGGGCGAGTTCCTCAAAGTCATTTACTCTCAATTAATCCCCTCTCCAGTCCCACTCTAGCCCATTCTTTTAACCCTATTACCCCGGCTCGGTCCTTTTCGGCTATTTCCGTCTCCTATCGCCCATCCCTATACTGTTTCGGCCCTTTCCGGTTTCAGTTCCTGGTGCTTCTTCAGTCCCGATCCTGTTCGGCTATTTCCGGCTCCACTTGTTTCTCAAGCCCCACCGCCATCGTCAACTTCGGCTCTTTCCGTCTTGCTTCGGTTTCATTTGCTTCGGTGACCCAGACCACTTTCGGCTCTTTCCGGCTCGTCACAGCCTCCTGTCTCATCTGCTTTCGGCTTTTTCCGCCTCTCCTCGGCCTCGTCCTTTCCCTTCGACTCTTTCCGTCGGCCTTCGGACGAGCAGTCTCTGCCCCTCTACTCCGCGTGACGCGGGATGGGCCTCCGCCTCTCAGTTCCCCCTCCCTCCTCGCCCTTCCTCCCGCCTCAGTCTCTGGGCTCGTCCCGGCCGTATCGCCATTTTGTGTGAATTCCTGACTGCGGCGGGGGCCGGGAAGCTGGGGAACCTAGGGCGGGCAGGCAGACAGTCGGCCGGTCTCCGCGGCCCGTTCCCTCTCTCCCTAAAATCCTTTTTTTTTTTTTTTTTTAACCTCACCTCGCTCGCTCTCCTCCCCTTCCCCCTCGCTTGCTCCATTGCGCGCGGCCTGCGCTAATTACACCCAACACCCACCAGTGTCCGTGTCTCCCGCCCCCGGGCCCGCAGGCGTGTGTGTGGGGGCTCTCGCCCCGATGAGGGCCCCGCGCCCGTGAGCGAGTTACCGCAAGGGCGGGCTGCAGAGAAAGCAGGCGGCGGGCGGACGCCCGGGCCTAGGCCGCGCGGCCTACGCGGAGGTCGGCGCAGAGGTGATTCCGAAACCGAAAAAATATATACCTAATTCCCATCAGGAGCCCTCAGAGCTGAAGTGTGCCCCTCCCGCCACGCCCAAGCAGTCCTTTTTCGTGCATTAACATCCCCTCCCCCCCAAAGGAACTATGGAGGCCGCGCCCGGGACCCCCCCGCCGCCGCCATCAGAGTCGCCGCCGCCGCCATCGCCGCCGCCGCCATCAACGCCTTCGTCTCCTCCGTGTTCCCCCGATGCCCGCCCGGCCACCCCGCACCTCCTCCACCACCGCCTCCCGCTCCCTGACGACAGGTCAGGCCCCCGGCCGGGCCGGGGCAGCGTCCCCGGGGGGAGGAAGAGGAGGAGGAGGAAGGGGGGCGGCCGCCATGTTGGGCCGGGCCGCGGAGGAGGAGGAGGAGGAGGAGGAGGAGGAGGAGGAGGAGGAAGGGCGGGGTCGGTGGGTGTCTCTCGCTCGCTCGCTCTTTCTCGCTTGCTTTCTCTCCCGGCCTCATGCGTTTCCCCCCCCTCGCGGCGCTCGCCCGCTCTCCCTCGCTCTCGCTCTGTCTTTTTTGGGCGCCATGCTGAGGGGAAGGTGAGGAGGCGCCCCCCGGGCCCCCCGCGCCCGCCCTGGGGAGGGGGCGCCGGGGGGCGCTGCGGAGGCCCACCGGGGTCTTGGCTGCCCCTGCGCTGGGAGCTGGCAGCCACCGGCCCGCCTGCCCGTCGCCTGACTTCGGGAAAGGGGATGGGGGAGGGGTTCCCGGACCTTTTTTGGGGGGCTCTTGAGCAACAGCCCCTCTTTTAGGGGTTTGGAGTTGGGGGTCTCCCAGCCCCTGGCAGTATCCTTTCTCCTGGGGGAGGTGTGCCCTGCTGTATTTGGATAGGTACCCGAGCTTTCTTAGGAGGTATAAAGTGGGGGTTCGTGCATTCTTGTCGCCCATTCTAATGGGGGGCCATTGGGATGGGCGCTGCTTTGCACCTTTTAATATTTTTTGGCGGGAGGTGTTTCCTAGCTACTCCCCAGAGGGCAGATGGGGGGGTGCATTCAGCCTTTTTGACAAAAACCCCTCTTTGGGAAAAGCACCTTCCCCACGTTTCTCCTTAGCGGGAGGGGGTCCTGGCTCTTCGTAGGTAGGTGACCTCGGGGAGGATTCTCAGTCTTAACTTGTGGCGGGCAGGGTTTGGTTTTCTGCCATGGAGGGGAGAGGAAGTTGTTCCCCCACTCTCTCCAAGTCTTACCCCTCTTTCCTTGTAAAACGGGGCGCCATCCCTTTCGGGAGAGAAATAAGAGGTTTGTTAGTGCTTTGGCAGGGGGTGGAAAGGGACGCCCCCTGCCCTTTATTAAGTGCGAAATGGGTCCCCCCACGCCCTTCTCTGGCGGTGATAATGGGGCCAGCCCCGCGCGTTTCAGGGCGAGGTGGGGGCCCGTTTCCCCCGCTCGAGCTGGAGGCGTTGGGGTGCAGGGTTCGCTCTCACCATTTCCTGGTGGGGCAGGGGACGAGGTGGCTGGAGAGTGGGTTTGAAAATGGAAGGTGGGTTTCAGCCGGCAGGAAAGCGAGTCTTGGAGGGAGTGGGGGTGGGGAGGGAAAGAGAATGCGCTGGACAGATGGCTGCCCGGTCGCAGCTCGTACTGGGGAGCCGCGCAGACCCTCCTTTAGACCGGTCTCTCAGCCAGGGCTTCCCCGCCAGGCTCCACGACCCCTTCTCCCCACTCCCACCTCCCCTTTTTCCTTTCTCCTTCACAGACCATACTTTGCCTTTTAAAAGAAATGCCACCCACATTCAGAGACACAAGTGCAGCAGTTTGGTGAGCTTTTACAACAAAAAAAATTTTTTTTTTCTGTTTTGTTCTAATTAAATGTATCGTCCTGGGAATCGCAGCCCTTCGCAGCCCGACTCCAGTTCAAGGAAATAAACAGATTAGCAAAGGTCTGTTGGCTAAGCCCATGTTGGGCTTCCGGGGCCCCCTCTCCAGGGGCAGGTGCATTACTCAAAGGTGCTTACACGCTTTATTCGACCTCTAAGGAGTTCTCTTATGTCAGAAGTGTATGTCTTACAATGGGTTGGGATGGTAAGTAGCCTCTTTTATTGAGTAATTCAATTATCTCCCTCTTTTTGTCCCTTTCCTGCCTGCCTTCCTCCTCACCTTTAGACCAAAGTGATGCTTGAGAGAATGAATTTATATGTTCAAATCAGGATTCTAACCCTGTTGAGCCCTTTTAGACTTGCACATCCTTTCAATGTTTAATTTTTAAAAATTGACGTACACAGTTTTCTCAAAAAAAAAAAAAAAGTATTACTGTAACATGACAAAAATCTATGTAAGTTTTCAGACCCTTGGCATCTCTCTTTCCATATCAGTCCATTGTTTTGTCTCCAACCTTCATCTTTGAGGAAAGTGAATACTTCAAGTCCATGTGTAGAAAATAAGCTTACCGAATTTGGTTTATGATATTTGAATTCAAGTTAAAGTCTCCCCCCCCCAAAAAAAAAAAAAAAAGATTGTGGTTCAAGTAGATCCAATTTCCTTGTTTTACTCCAATGTCTCTTACGGTGATGGACGTTTAAATTGAGCAAGTCATTTGTAAAGTACTGTTTAAGCACAAAATCTGTAAACTGTGTCAAGCCCCAGTCTCTGCCTGTCTCCACTGCTCTTTGTTCGGAAAGCACATGTCTGACCGTGAAAAGTTGATGCAAACGTGTTACACGCCCAGTCATGTTGGAGAGAACACCTCTAGCCCCCAGCCCCCTGTCCCACACTTACAAGGAAAAAAACAACAAAAATGACTTGCAGAACCAAACTCTGTACTTCTGATGTGTTTTACAAGCATAAGTTATTCTGTTAAAAGACAAAACACGTTGAAGTTCAATCTTCCCTTGGCCCACTTTTGGTCCCTGACATTTTGCTAGAGAAATCTTTCTAACACACAGCACCTAGTACCCTCCAAAAGGCTCAGTTTCCTTTTTTCCATTCTTAGAAAAAAGCGTTCACTCATATTTAGTTGAGGAAACACGTAACTGCAGTTTGGCAGGCCACTTGTTTTGTTCTTTCTCGTAATGTGTTGCCAACTTAACCGCCGTGCAGTGGTGGTCTTAGGGTGTATGAAGTCAGTTATGGGAGGAAGAAGTCTCCAAAATGTACAGTGTCCTGAAAAAAAACGTCTGAAGCACAAATCGAACACACTATCCAGTGCACTGTCAGCCAAAAAGAAATTGCTCAGTTTCCCATCCTTTGCAAAGTTCCTCCTGTAGGGGCAAAGAGAAGAAACAGAATGTTAACTGAAGACCCAAGTTTTTAGGATTACTAAATTGTGGAAGAATGCTTATTTAAATTTAGTTTTAAAAGGAAATGTTAAGGAAATAATAAGTGAAAGTTTTAACACTCATTAACTGAATTTGAAAAACATTTGAAAAGCTCTCAGGCGTATCAACACAAGGATTTATTGGTTTTTTATCCCCCCCTCAAAGGAATCTTATCCATCCAAAGAAGCCGCAGTTAAGTCAAACTGCATTTTGGTAATCCTTGTTTTTGAAATGTCACAGTACTACCTTTTTTTTTTTTTTTAACCCCCCCAAACTGATGTACCAGTATTAGTAAAAGTAAATTTTATGGATGTTGCAAAAGAAAAAGAAAAGGGTGTCACTCAGAATCCCTGATTTAACAGCAATTCTTAAACACTTGTAAATTATTTTTTGTTTTCTCTGGGTAAGAGGTTTAACTTGAAAGCACATCAGAATCTCCCAGTGGAAATGACTAATTTGTGACCTGAAAATATGGAGATTCTAGACCTAAAACCCCTTTATTGTTTATTACTTTCTAGTTTGCTTTTCCAAAGAAAAGGATTCCTCAGAAAGGCTTTCCAATTCCCAGTCTATCCTCTTTTCCTAGTAGGGTTTCGATTTGCTCTGAAGGTTTGAATTTTTGATTCTTAACATGCCAGAATTTTCTTTATGTAGAACTAGTTATTTTAGAAAGCCACTATTGTGGTTTTGCCTTAGCCAGGAAGGCTGATCCCAGGGGACAGTTGTTTTGCACCTGTGGCTTTCCTGGACTGCCTCACATGTCAGAGGTGAACATTTGACTCTTGAGTCTGTTTATTTCCCTATAGTTGAACATACAACAATTTCATGTTGGCCCTGGTTAGCAATTCGTCCCTTGATAATGCCTCTACTTCTTGATCTTATATCTTTTACCTCCCCTGATGGGAAAGAAATGACCGTCTTAGGGTTGCTTGAAGTTGTTCACTTTTGTTATTTATTTTTTGTCACTTTGAGTCTTTAGAAACATCTGTCCATATAGGCCAGATCCAGTTAGAATAATATCTCCATGGCTAAAATTGCTAATGACGCTGTTTCCAAGTCTTTGGATAACTTGAAGTCAAATCACATTCAGAAAACCTAATTTTGGTCCCTGTGGATGCTGTCTTCTAGTGCCATAGCAACTGGTTTTGACCTGCTTTTGGGAGTTTGAGTGACAGCAAGAGAGAATTGAAATAGTTGGGTTGAGCAAGGCATTTAACTTGTAGCTTGGCGGCATAGCTGTTGATGGAATAGGAGAAAAAGGGAAGGTTCCAGAGCTTTCTGGCAGTTGGTATTTATTAAGCCAACTCAAGGACCTGTAGCAGGAGTCTGCTCATTGGTGGAGTGAATCCTGTCTGAATAAATGGTTTGAAGCCAGTTTCATAATTAAAACCTAATAGAATGGAAAAGCTGCCAGTTTGAGTGGCATATAAAGTTCACTTGGATCAGTTAAGATAAAAATGAGATTGTTCCAGGGGAGCCAGACTTCATAAATTTTACTTTCCAAATTTCTTGACTTGGTCTTTGCTATGGAGCTTTTTTGCTGCTGGTAGTAATGGAGATTCAGTCTTGACATTGTGCAGAGCTTTTTTGTGTATTGATTTAGTAGTGGTGTGGGGTGAGGATGGTGATTTTTAAATAGGTTACTGGTACATCACCCACTGGGGTGATTCTTAATCTGTTGGCAAAAATGAAGACCTGGTTTATTGGTGCTAGATTAGTTGCATTCTATTACTAGAATTCTTTTTTTTTTTTTTTTTTTAAGCAGAACACAGGATATTTATTGGGAGTGTAATTTATTTCTTCTGGCCAAAAAGCTCTGGATAGAGGGTCTTGTATTTTTTTGCCATGTTGCATCTGTGTGAATTGGTGACTCAGCTCCCTGTTTTCAAGCAAGTGGTGACATCTTTCTGAACACTGGAGGTGGTGACAGGATGTGAAGGAAGAATGTGGGCTTTGGAGCCAGATAAAACCATTCAGGCCTGGTCCCTCCCCGGCAGTGTGCCATGGGCCCTGAGCATAATGCCCACTTCTCAGGGTCATTGTCATCAAATGGATACTTCTAGACACCCACACAATACCCACATTCAGTGACTCCTACTGGGGAGAAATTCTAAATAGAACCTTTAAGGTCTGGTGTGTAAACAGAAGTAAGACTAAAGTCTGTCTGTGAAGAAAGGCAATCTATCTTTCACCTTGCAGGGTTCCCGTCATTTATTTAGTTGCAAGTTGCCTACTGGGGTTGAAAGTAAGTAGAAGCCATTTTAAAGCGTTTCTTCTTCCGTGTCCTTACTCTGGACACTAACATGGCCCTGTCTTGAGCGATACTGACTGTACTGTTAGTGTTCATGTTTTGCAATTGGATCTGTCAGTGCTGCAGCCTGAGGAGGCCTCTGAGGTCTGGGAAGCCAGGGACCTAGAACCTCACACCCCTGCTCGTTGGTCACATCATCCTAGGCCAAGCCTTTACCCTTCCAGCATCTCCAAGCACAAGGTCTGTCCTGAATGCAGGATCCTGCCATCCCTTTGGAATTTGACCAAGTCAGCTGAGGTTTTGTTCTTTCAGCAGCCAGCTTGTCCTGTGCTTTTCTTGAGTGGAGTGTGCCAAGGATGAGAGTTGGCCAAGGCTGTTCCTGCCTTTACCAGGCCTCATATTTATTTCTTCTCTGGCTAGTGTACCTTCTGCAGTTGCTGGCATTCATGATGCGTTGCTGCAGCTCCTGCCACTGCAGCTCCTGCAGCTCGCTAATTCCCAACTGCAGAGTAGATGTCTTGAAATTTAATAAGGTTAGGCTCAGTGGCCAGCTTACAGGCAGATTCCCCGGGAGACGCCCTGACTGAGCAGTGTACTGAGTACCTGGCTTCCTTGTTCCAGTCGTTCCTGTCAGGTGGTCCCAGAATGGAGAGAGTATACTCCTGTGCTGGTAGAGAGTGATGGGCAGCTGGCAAATGGGATATGACTACTGCGTTATTCAGCTCCTATGTCAATTTCCTTTGTCTTCCCAAAGGGGCAACAGTGGCACTTCCACCTGTGCCCTGCTGATGGGAAGGTCAAAGGCTATCCTCTAGAGTCCTGCTAACTGCTTCTCACATTAGCTCATTTAACCTCAGCATTAACTGAGAAACTGAAACAAAGGTAGAGTCACTTGCCCTGTGTTCACAGAGCTGGTGTGCTGGAGGCAGCACTGGAGTCTGATAGCTATCTCTGTACTCACTCTGCTGTCCTAGATCTGTACAGTGTCTTTCAAACTGCAGAGTAAGTCATTGCGCTATGAAGTCTACTTATTGATTTGTCTCTGCGTTTGAAAAACAGAGCAACTGAAGAGAATGGAAAAAGCAGAATGTAGTTAGTACAGTTTCCTGAAACTGGAATGGAATGTGGAGAAGTGGGTCAGGGTCAGAAAGCATCTGACCCTGCATCTAGGATACGAGTAGGTCTTACCCACAGCCAGCTCACCAGCCATTTTGTAGGTAAACTTTGTGGGCACACAGCACCCATTTGCATCCTCAGTGGCAGATGTCAGAGTTGAGTAGATGGGACAGAGACCACCGTATGGCTTGAAAAGCTAACAGTGTTTTCTCTTGAGTCCTTGACAGAGTTTTCTGGTCCCTGCCCTAGTGTGGTGGCTGGTGTTCCTGCATGGTAGTTGGCATCATCATTCTTGTTGCGGGAGGGAGTTGGCCCCAGAGAGTGAGTAGGAGACCCCATTTCTGCTATAGCTCCATCATTCGTGTCTCCTACTCATTCTGGTGAATGTAGAGGCACAAGCCCTGGCTTTGAACCCTAAATGAAAGGGATTTTCATTCATTAGAAGTAACTGGAGACTCGAGGCCATGTGGATGTGGATCACAGCTCACATCCCTGCTGTGGCCTGACTCAAGGGAGCTGGGCCCAGACATTAGTGTCACTTGGCTAAATGACCATTGCAGGTGCCTGGGATTATTGCCCTCCTCATTTTCCTAACAGACACCAGGCTTAGGTTTCCTTGGGATTCCAGACAGGCCCTGCTGCAGCACAGGACAGGAGCAGTCACGGTAACTGAAGCCAATATGCAACATAGGACAGCTCCGTTCCTGGGGGGGCCACGTTTGTCATGATCCATGCACTCGTCACGCTCTGGCCAATTAGGAAGCCCTTGAAACACATGGAGAATGAGTCTGTGACTAAAGACACAGTGACTTCATCAAAGGTTTAAGTGATTAGGTTGCTGAAGGAGGTTCCTGGGAAATTTTCCATCCTCTGTGTTGAGGAAAGTGACAAAAAGGTCTGAGTGGCTGCCACTGATGGTGCATCCATTCAGACTGTCCCGAGCACCAGCCCAGGCTGTACCTTGGCCTCTGCTGGGTCTTTGAGAACCCAGAGTGACTGAGATGTTGCCCCTAAGCAACCCACAGGTGACTGGAAATTAATGGTCGTATTTAGATAATTGCAGCTCTTTGTGAGAAATTCTTTAGAGGTGTCTGAATAAGAAATTTCAAGATTCCTTGGCCCAGGTCTCCTTTTAGAGGAAAATAGTAATGTTTTGTCTTGGTTGAATGTATGTCAAATGGAACCAGATGAATTTCCCTAAAAAATTTATAAACAAGGTCAAGCCTTCATTCACAAGTTAGATAATTTGACTTTACTCTCTAGAGTATAGAAAGCAGGCTGCTTTCTTGTGACCCAGCACCTGTGCAACTTTAAGCCATCCAAAACTGGGTTGTTGTGAAAGGTGGTTAGAAAACTCTGCTTATGCTAAGAAGCAGATTCCAGAAGTTCATCTGCCAGGAGTAACTTGGATCCGAGAGATACATTTCTGGTGACCAAGAGCTGTTTTCTGAGGTTGTGCCAGTGAAAGAATAGATAATTGGGCAAAGGAAATGGCAACTTTGTTTCGGCAGGCTGGGTGTTTTCTTGCTTGTACCTATTAGGTCTTTACCTACATGTTCTGCTTACTAGGCTTGTGTGCTTGGTTGAACTAAAGTGTGGCTGCTGTATCCTTGAGGATGAGGTGTTCCATTTCCCTTCAGGGGACTTTGGAAATTCCTTCCCTTGGAGATCTGCATTGCTTTCTGTCTTGGGATGAGTCCTATTTGTTTTTTCAGTACGATTCCTTACACCTTCTGCACACCTCCTAGCCCCTGAACTATCCAAATGTCCTCAGATTTTTTTTTTTTTTTTTTTTTCGTTGCTGGGGATTGAACCCAGGGCCTTGTGCTTGCAAGGCAAGCACTCTACCAGCTGAGCTATCTCCCCAGCCCTCCTCAGATTTTTAAAAAAAATATTTTCTTAGATGTTAATAGACCTTTATTTTATTCATTTATTTATATGTAGTGTGGAGAATTGAACCCAGTGCACCACACATGTGAGGCAAGCGCTCTACCACTGAGCCATGGCCCCAGGCCCTCAGCCAGGTTTTTGAGTGCCACCATTCCCTTCAATCAGTGTTATAGGAACTGTTTGGACTTGTGTGTTTGCATTTCTGAGCATTCTACGTGAGCGAGGGGTGTCCTATTCCTTCATTTATGTGGGCTCGGGTTCTCCCCATGACTTCTTTCTGGAGGCTCCTTTGTTGGAGTGTTAAGATACTTGCCCACCGAGTGAGATGGCATACTCCTGTTATCCCAGCAGCTCGGGAGGCTGAGATAGAAGGACTGCAGATTCCAGGCGTCTCAGCAATTTAGCAAGGCCCCAAGCAACTTAGTGAGACTCTGTCTTAAAAGGTTTTTAAAAAGGGCTGGGAATGTAGCTCAGTGGTAGAGCAGCCCTGGGTTCAATCCCTGGTACCAGAGGGGGAAAAAGAATCTGCTCCAATGTCTTAGTGCCTCGTTCTGACATTTCTTGGAATATGGATTCATTTAATCTGTTTTCTGTTCATATGTCTTACTTTTTCTCAGTTACAAATTTTAGGGTGAGAGTTTTGTCAGTTGACCTATTTAAAATAAATATTCTTTTACAGATAATTTCTGTTAAGAGTGGGCATTGGGGTCAAATCCTGGTTCTAATTCTGCTGCTGCCCGCTGTGATCCTAGGGGCAGATTTCTTTGCATTTGAATCTGTCTGCTGATCCATTAAATGGGGATGCTGATGGATGCAGTGAGAGGAGTACAAGGAGGTGCTATAGAACATTAGCATTGAGTACTGCTTTGGGTCGTCACAGCTCCTCTCAGATACTCAGGCAAGCTTTGGAGTTCAGGAAAGCAGGGCAGATGGTGTGTGGTCTTGGTGAGTGACATGGAGGCACCACATCCTACACTGTGGTTCTCTGCTGAGAAATTAACATCATCTTTCACTCACAGTTTCCTCACATTGCTGGGGTGGTCCCACTCTTTATTTTTTATTATATTTTTTTGGTACCAAGGACTAAACCCAGGGTTGCTCTACCACTGAGCTATATCCCCAACCCTTTCTATTTTTTATTCTGAGACAGTGTCTCGCTAAGTTGCTGAGAATCTTAATGAATTGCTGAGGTTGGCCTTAAACTTGAGATCCTCTTGCTCAGCCTCCCAGGTCACTGGGACTACAGGTGTGTGCCATTGTACCTGGCCCACTTTGAGTTTTAACTTCCTTGGTCCAGGGATTGGATCCAGGGTGCTTAACCACTGAGCATATCCCCGGCCCTTTTTAAATATTTTATTTAGAGACAGAGTCTCACTAAGTTACTTAGGGCCTTTTTGTTTTGTTTTTGATTTTTCTTTTTTTTATTTTATTTATTTATTTTACTTAGGGTCTTACTAAGCTGCTGAGGCCAACTTTGAACTTGCAGTCCACCTGCCTCAGTGTCCTGAGCCACTGGGATTATAGGTATGAGCCACTGCACCTGACTTTAACTTTTTTTTTTTTTGTTGATAAATACATAAAGACTTTATGTATTTATGTATATGTGGTGTTGGGAATCAAACCCAGTGCCTCACACATGCTAGCCAAGTGCTCTACCACTGAACCACAACCACAGCCCCTATTTTAACTTTTTATTATGAAAATTTTTTACCACACAAGTGAAAAGAAAATGATATAATAAACCACCATATACCCACCACCCAGTTTCAATAATTATCTACATTTTGTCAGTTGTGGCTCATTCTACTACTTTGCCTCCCATTTCTGCCTGTTTTAAAGCAACATTTTGCCCATAAATTCTTTAGTATGAATCTGTTTTTCTTTTATACTGGGGATTGAACCCAGGGGTGCTCTACCATCACCCCATCCCACTTTTTAAATGTTAAGACAGGGTCTTGCTAAGTTGCCCAGGGCCTCCCTAAGTTGCTAAGGCTGGTCTCGAATTTGCCATCGTCCTGCCTTGACCTTTGGGGTGCCCAGGATGTGCTCCATTCCACCTGGCTAAGGATTTTTTTTTTTTTTTTTTTTTAATATGATCAGAAAACCACCATCTCTCCTAACAGAATTAGTAATAAGTAGTTAATATTTCAAGTACTCAGTCTAGGTTCAGACTGCTTGAGGTTCGCATCTGGAGGCCTCTGTCAGTCTATAGTCTTGCCCACGCTGAAGTGAGGGTGTGGGTGTCGCCGTCTCTTCTTCCCTGGTGGCATTGTGCCTGCCACTCAAGTGGTGCCATGTTATGGGTATGTTACCATGGAAATGTTGTGACATCACAGAGGGTGTCATGACCTACCCTTAAGAATGCTGAGGAGGGAAAGGGAAAGCGCCCATTTGCTCTTGGTTTCTGATTGATGAACTAGGTAGTAAGGACACTGAAAAACACGTGCAAGACCCAGAGGTTTATTTCAAGAATTTCCTGGTTCTGAAATGCCCTCAGTTTCCCCGCGGGCTGCTCTACCACTATCTAAGTCAGGGGAAGCCGCGGGGCCTTTCGGGCGCAGGCCCTGCTGATGGAAAGGCCTGTGCCTTGGCTCTAGTGAGCGACTGTCTGCAGGGTCGGATTGCGATCCTGGGCTTCTGCACTTAGACTGGTCGTTAAACATTTGAAGAGGTGGAGCCTCCTTGTAATTTTTGTGATTTTGTCCCTAGTTAATGGGTCATTCAGAGCCTACCCAGGCAATTTGTTGAGAGTCTGGGCAGTTAATGATCATAACCCCGACCTTCACATTAACCTAGCCGCCTCATGATCTTCAGGTAATAGCCACTGTTCCCATGAGCTTCCATCTTTCTGTGTTTGCCTCTTTTCTCCCTCGTAAACCAGGTAGAGCCACAGGCCCCTGGCCCCTTTCAACTTTCTCCAGCCCTGCTGTCTAGAGAGTTGCCATGTTGTAAACTTCCTTCTCACCAGGGCTTTTGTCCCTTCTTCCTGGGTCTCGGCTTGCCCCGTTTTTAATTCTTGGCTATCCACTGGGTTGCCTTCTGGTACCACATAGATTAGAGCTAAGAAGAGGAGATGCTGATTTTTTCAGTTTTCGTACAGGATTGGGTGGGAGAGGATGGTTGGGCATAGTTGGAACAAGTGAGTGGGAGCTTGTTGGCTAGCAGGTAGCATTGTCCCCCCAGGAGGAGGTGGCACATGCTTCCCAGAAGCATTCCAGCCAGTGTAGGGTTATCCATGTGAAGTGCACTGATTGTAACTGCTTTCTTTTCTTTCCTTCTTTCTTTTTTTTCGGTGCTGGGCTGAACCCAGGGATGCTTAACCACAAAGCCATATCCTCAGCCCCTTTTAGTTTTTATTTTAAGACAGGATCTCTAAGTTGCTTAGGGTCTTGCTAAATTGTTGAGGCTGGCTTTGAACTTGATCCTCTTGCCTCAGCCTCCTGAGCTGCTGGAATTATAGGCTTGCACCATCACACCTGACTCTTAACTTTTTTTTTTTTTTTTTTTTTTTTTTTTATACTGGGGATTGAACTCAGGGGCACTCAACCCCTGAGCCACATCCCCAGCCCTATTTTGTATTTTATTTAGAGATAGGGTTTCACTGAGTTGCTTAGCACCTCGCTTTTGCTGAAGCTGGCTTTGCACTCATGATCCTCCTGCCTCAGCCTCCCAGGCCACTGGGATTGCAGGTGGGACTGTGCCCAGCTAACTGGTTCTTAAAACCAGTAACTACTGTTTAACTTACTTTGTGCTTGTCCTGTCCCCCTGCCCCAGGGATTTATCCATGTTATCTCATTTAACCCTCACACTCCTAGAAGTAGGTACTGCTGTTACTCCATTCTTCAGACTAGAAAATCAAGGATTGGGTCACACAGCAGTAGTACATTCTAGGGAAGAGGCCCAGATGGTGGCGTACTTGGGACTGCAGGAAAAAACATGTTGTCCCCTCCACCAGCCTACTGTGAAATGAGATCTCATTTCCAAGTACTGTTATTGCCAAGCTCGTGGTGTGTGATGGACCCTGTGTGCTTCCGGGCCCTGTGGAGTTGGCTCCGTAGGTATTGGCTAGGCCAGGCGTCTCGGTCTATTTTTTGACCCAAGAGGAGGAGCAGCCAGCTCTGAAAATGGAAACTTGGATGCCCAGGGAGCTTTGTCCAGGAAGTTGGAGGCAGAGCTACTTTTTGGCCTCTTTTTATTTCTTCCTGGAGGTCAGTTCCAAGAGTTTCCCAGTGCAACTAATTTCTTGTTCCTGGTGGCTCTGGCAGTGCAGGGGCATCGCCATTCTGGGCTATGGGAATGAAGCAGTTTCTGTGCAGGCCGCTGCTGCAGGCTTTCTCCTGCGTGCGTGTCTCAGGAGGGTTTGGCAGGTCTAGATTGAAATGATTAGCGCAGTGGGGCTTCCCCCACTTTTCTTGGGGGATTATGTCACAGTCTATTAAGCGTGCTCCCTTGGTATTTAATCCCACTCTGACACGGATTTTGCTGGCAGCCTGTTAAGTGGCACCGCTTAAACCTGGTTGCTGTTTTGTGAAGCTGCCTTTGTGCAGTGGTGTGGATGGCCCTCAGGACTTTACCAGCTCTCCCAGTGGGCTTGATTTCCTTTTTTTTTTTTTTTTTTGTTTCTGTTGAACAAATGAACAGAGTCTGAAGGAAGTAGCCAGACCTAATATTCATGCAGCCATTTAGCTGGGAGGGTGTCTGATGTAACTATCTGCAGAGATTAGCCTGGGATACTGGGGGGTGAGGGCATGCCATGACTGAATGGCACTGGGAGTGCCCAGCGATCCCAATGCCCCTTTATAAATCAGCAGTGATTTTTTTTTTTTTCTTTAATTCCTGTTTTACTTTCAGCTTTTCTCAACTCTAGGGAAACAAAGTTCTAGATTCTCCCTGCCTGCTTTGTGCAGAGTTGTATTTGATCCGTGTTGAGCCCAGATGTGCCAGGGCTGGTCAGTTTAGGTGGGTTGATGACTCTCTCTGGCTGAAGTCCTTGTAGGCCAGAGCTGTGTGCTGTCCTCTCAGTCTTTTTTTTTTTTTTTAATTGTCTTTAGTTGTAGATGGGTACAATACCTCTATTTTATTTACTGATTTTTGTGGTGCTGAGGATCAAACCCAGTGCCTCACACATGCTAGGCAAGCGCTGCACCACTGAGCTACAGCCCCAGCCCCTCCCAGTCTTGATAAGGCCCTCATAATGGATAGGCCTTCTTCTAGAATCATTCTGCATAGTGGTTAGGCTCTCAAGTTCTTGGACGGTCTTTTGTCACGTCCCTCACCCTCCTATCCCTGTATGGTAGATGTGGAGCAGCTGGCACCTTCGCCCTGGCATGTGGGAGTAGAATGCAGGCCACAGTGGACCCTGGGTAGGACCTTCACTGTCTGTAACCTGGAGAGTGTTTTGTGGATTGAGTTACAAGGAAGATGCAGAAAAGGACGTGATTGGGGCCTGGCACTGAGTATGCACTCAGAAATACCTGGTCTGAACTGCAATAATGCCCCTCTCAGTCTTTCCCTCTCCAGACTACAGTGAGGGGAGTGGTGCTCTGTTCAGCGTTGTTTCCTGGACTTCCAGCCTATCCAGTCTGTCCCCTGTTTCTCCAAGGTGTGGCTCTGACCCGCCTACAGTATTCCCATCAGGGACACGCCCTTCAGTTGGTCTGCTCTAGGAGCCACCTCCCAGTGATTGTAGGGCAGGAAGTTTGCTGTGTCACTGAGGAACAGTTTCTCCCTCAGGACAGAACCAGTTTCCCCAGTCAGGTGTGTGTGTGTGTGTGCGCGCGTGCGGTGGTGCGTGGTGCTAAGGATGGAACCCAGAGCCTTGCATGTGCAGACATGTGCTATGCCTCTGTAGCATGTACCCATCCTCAGGTTGTGCTCTCAACATGGGCGAGGCCATCCTTGTGGGTTGTGCTGAGCAGAAGGTGCCTCACTTGTTAGGAATGCCACCCTCTGCCCCACCCTGATCCCACGTTTGCTCAATATCTTCCTGCAGGGGCATCTGGGGACAAACCTGGTGGTTTAGGAGGGAACAACACAAGCTGCACATGCTCACTTCTCTTTGTTGTTTCTTTTGAAATAGGAGTAAGAGCTCTGTGTCCTACAATCTGTGTTTCAGAAGTGGCCTTGACCTCTGCCTCTGGGTATATGCAGGGCTGGGCCATGTGGCATTGAAACCAGACCTGTCCCCTCTTGAGGGGCTCCTTGGTGTTTGGGAGCAGCCCTGAGGTGGACCAAGGGAGCAGTGCTGGTGAAAGGACCCTGGAAGGTCCTCCGGAAGTGGCAGTTTGTTATTTGTCCAGGGAGCACCTCAGAGCCTTTGGGGATCCTGACTGGCTGCTCCTCTATGTGGCAGCGGCCTCTCTGCTGAAGTCTGTTCCCCTTGAGTTAGCCCTTTGAATACTGGGCTCATTTCATTACTCTTGACCTTACCTTTGTCTCTCTTTGTGCCCTAGTCAGTTGAGATGGTTCATGCTCACATTCGACCCTGCAATGGTCATTCATGAGGAATTTTAGGAACTTTAAAATTTTTACTTTTTTTTTCCTTTACCAACTTCTGTAGTTGTGAGAACTGTCTGTGGGTTTGGCTTGAAGGTTGGACTCCCCTTCCACCTGCCCACTCCTTAGCCCTGTTTCTCCCTCCCTCACTCCACCCCATACATCAGATGTCCTGCTGGTGTGTCTTTGTGTTTGGAGAGCACTTTTACTTTTTAAAGTAGCGGACCTTGGGATAACATGGGGCAGTCGACAAATGCAGGAACACTGTAGGAGGGGGTCCAGAAGAGGTACCAGGAGGCTAGGCATGTCAGGAGGGAGAGAAGGCAGGGTCAACTACCAAGTGAGACCTCAGGAGGGGCCTGGAGCAGTCCCCACTCTGCTACTTGCTCAGTGTCCCTGTCCATCTGTGACCCCCCTCCCCAACCCCAGACTGGTAGTGGGGGACTGACAGGATTGGGTCCAACCCAGAAGCCCAGGGCTGTAGCCTCTTCACCGGTGGTGGTTATGGACCTTCTGGGACTGCACTGGTGTTAAGCCTGTCTGTGGGTGACCAGAAAGCTGAGGGATGGTCCTGGTTGAGAACCATGGCCCTGTCACCCTTGTCCACAGCCACCCTTGTCCTCACTTGGAACAGATGTTCAGCTGGCATCCAGGGGCCAAGGCCCTGGACCAGCAGGTCCCTTTGCTGTGGGAGGAGAATACTTTGGGGTTCCCTGGGACCCCAAGGAGCTTCTGTAGTCAGGGGAGGTTTGTAAATGCTCTAGAGCAGAGCTAAACAGGTGCTGATGGCAGGGCTTCTGGGAACCCTCTGACAGCCCAGGGTGGGACTTTCAGTTCATGTAACCACAGAACCTGCCACTTTTCTTGTTTAAAAACTCAGCCTGTGGAAAATCCCAGTGTAGATTTGTCCCTGTTGGTGGAAGTGCTTTCTGTCTTTCTGTGCTGGGGATGGAACCCAGGGCCTCATACACAGCAGGCAAGCACTTCACCTTTGAGCTGCACCCCTAGTCTGCCAGTGGTGGGGCCTTTAAATTCTAGGATTTCTCTACCTATACCCCTCCCAGCCAAGTTAGAGTCCTAGCACCGTCATGCTGGGAGAGGAAGAGGGGGTGCCCACAGCCTCCCAGGACCTGTCCTGGGGCTCCCTGCTCTTGCCCGTGGCAGTTGGGCCTCCTCCAGCGCCTCCTCCTTGGGGTCTGTTCCCACCCCTGAATTCCCACCCCTGAGTTCACGCTGGCTTTGGGGTTGGTTTGTAGGGAAGATGGTGAGTTGGAGGAAGGTGAACTGGAAGATGATGGGGCTGAGGAGACCCAAGACACCCCCGGAGGGCCTGAGAGGAGCCGGAAGGAAAAGGGGGAAAAGCACCATAGTGACTCGGACGAGGAGAAGTCTCACAGGAGACTGAAGCGGAAGCGGAAGAAAGAGCGGGAGAAGGAGAAGCGGAGGTCGAAAAAGAGGAGGAAATCCAAGCACAAAGTAGGTCCAGGAAGGTTCACTGCACTGCCTGCCTGAGGGCACTCTTAATAAAGATGGTTTTTCCTGCCCTGAAGTGGGTAAAGACTTTTCTTTTAAAGAGCTGGTAGCTCATGCTTCATTGCCACTGAGTGCCCCTAGGTGAGGTCTTTTGGTTAGAGTGCAGAGTCCTTCCGGCACATTTCAGCCTGGTCTGTCCTGGCTGGTTGTGCTGGGTGGCAGCCTGCAGCATGTTGCTAACTCCACTTCCCTTGCCTTGCAGCGCCATGCTTCTTCCAGCGATGATTTCTCTGACTTCTCAGACGACTCAGATTTCAGCCCCAGTGAGAAGGGGCACCGCAAGTACCGGGAGTACAGCCCCCCGTATGCACCTGTGAGTGTCTCTGCTCTGGGCCCCACTGAGCTACCTCCAAGCCACACCCCGTGCCTTCTAGTGGTGGGGTCTTTAAATTCCAGCAGTTCTCTGCCTACCCTCCTCCCAGCCAAGAGAGAGTCCCAAGCATGGACTTTTCTAGGAGAGGAAGAGGGATGGCCCCACAGCCTCCCAGGGCTTGTCCTGGGGCTCACAGCTCCAGGAGTTGTACAGCCACCCCCATTTACTGCTCCTGTCATGTGCAGGGGCATTTTTGCATAGACCTTATTTGGATTTTAATCCTGTGATAGGTATTATTTCATCCCTATGTTATAGATGAGGAAACTGAGTCTTTAGAAAATTTTGGGAAGGTTCCCCAGCTGTGAATGGAGGAGCTAGGAATTGAACCCAGGCAGTGGTTGACATCCACAGGGCTTGCTCTTGAGCCTTCTCTGCCACGTGTCTCCCGGGTTTCAGCAGGACTCTGTGTGTCTTGCTGCCTCAGGTCACAGTTGACTGCTTTCTAACATTCATAAGTGATCTTTTGTAGGAAATTGGCAAGAGAATGAAATGACCAGGAGAATAAATTATCTCAAGGTTTGCATAGTTGAAAGTTAAATACCCCATTACATATCTGAACTTAAGCACAAATTTGTGTTATTTGTTCTGCGTGTGTATGTTTTTTCCACCAGAAAAACCCATAAGATAGAAATCAGTGTGAATTTTCAGATTCTGATAATAAATGTTGAAAAGTTAGTAACTCTTTTTAAAGCCGGGGAGAGAGAGCATCATCCTATGACTCAGCACCATCCATCATAATGGACGATTGATTGTCCAGTGGTATAGTTGAGAAGATTCAGATCTGAGGGAGGCCAGGAATGGAGGGGACAGCATTGGCTGGAATTGTGAATGAGAATTTTGAGACCTTTTGAGATAATGCTCAAGAATTTCTGAGCATGTCTATATATCTGTATTTTGAGTTTAACTATGATAAGTGTGAATTTTTTAAATTAATAGACTTTTATTTTGTAGAGCACTCAGTTAACAGAAAACTGAGCAGGCGGTGCAGGGTTCACTTTTCTTCTCTTCTGTTTCCTGTTATTAACATATTGCATTAGTGTGGCACTGTTGTTATAATTCACTTGCACCTGTGTGGATACATTCATATCCATTAGTGTCTACTCTGGTAGGATTCTGTAGCTATTTGGATTTTGTTACAGTATCACAATAGTTTCTCTGCCCTGAAAACCTCTGTGCTCCAGGCCACTGATCTTTTTACTGTCTCTACAGTTTTGCCTCTTTCAGAAGGTCAAAATTGGAATCAACTGTAACATTTTTGAACTGCCTTCTTTCCCTTAACAATATGCCCTTTTTTTTTTTTTTTTTTTTTTTTTTTTTTTTTTAAATGGGGCCTGCCTTGTTGCCCAGGCTGGTCTCAAGCCATTATTCTGCCTCAGCCTCCCAAGTAGCTGGAACTCCAGGTGTGCACCACTGTGCCTGGCCTTATCAGTATGCATTTAAGGTTCCTGTGTTACTTCTCATTGTTCTGTACCTCATTTCTTTTCATTGCTAAATGATGCACCATTGTCTGGGTAAAACACACTTTCTTTGTGCACCCGTTGAAGGACTTTTTTTTTTTTTTTAAAGGATATCTTGTTTGCGTCCATTTATATGTTTGTTTTTTCTTCATCCAACGCTTTATGGACCTTCCACACCTTTGTAAAACACCAATTGAAACAGCTAATCTAGTTTGGCTAAAAAGCAGGTCATTAATTGAATTTCAAGGCCATAGGGGGAAAACAATTTTTTTTGTACTAGGGATTGAACCACTTTACCACTGAGCTACATCTCCAGCCCTTTATACTTTTATTTGAGGCTGTGTCTCATTAGGTTGCTTAGAATCTCACTAAGTTGCCTGGACTGGCCTCAAACTTGAGATACTCCTGCTTCAGCTTCCTGAGTTGCTGGGATTATAGGCATGTGCCACAGGCCCCCTCCCCAAATGTCCTCACTCTGCATCCTTAGGAAACAACTCCTCTTGCCCTTGGTTTTGCAGGGATTGTGGGTTTTGAGTCTCAGTTTTCTTTCAAGCAATAACCCTTTCTCAAGGATAGAATTACATGGGTCTCCTGATGGATTGGTCTCCAGAGCAATTGGGGCCCAGCAGCACAATCCAGGGACAGACAGTAGAGACACCCATACATGTCAATCCAGAAATCCTTGGGGACCTTGTTGGCCCTGTCCCCAGTCCATGAAAGCTGGCTCACCCTCTCTTCCCAATTCTCTCAGTCCCACCAGCAATACCCCCCATCGCACAACACGCCCCTGCCCAAAAAAGCCTACTCCAAGATGGACAGCAAGGGCTACGGCATGTACGAAGACTATGAGAATGAGCAGTACGGGGAGTATGAAGGGGACGAGGAGGAGGACATGGGCAAGGAGGACTACGACGACTTCACCAAAGAGCTGAACCAGTACCGGCGTGCCAAGGAGGGCAGCAGCCGGGGTCGAGGTGAGCCCTCCAGCAGAGGCTTCTCTAGGGCTAAGCGGCTGCCAGGGATGGGGCCATGCAGAACCAGGCTGATCACCACAGTCCTTACTCATGGAACCCCATGTCCAGGAGGAGAGGCAGGTAGCTGTTTAGGGGTGAGAGACACGAATAAAGAGGTTCTGGGAACTACAAAGGGCACAGTGGCCAGGGTTAGTCACAGAGGGGTGGTGGGAAGAGGATCCCCAGCCGGGCAGGAGGCAGAGTAGAGGCCAGTGTGACTGAGGGTGGCTTTTTTAAAAATTCATTTTCTTGTCAGCTGTGGGAAGAGAGAAGGGACAACTTAGCTTCTACATTACCTGGGCCACAGTAATAACTGGCTGCTGAAACCTTTTGTGGCACTGCCCGCCCACAGTCCTCCCAGCTCCATTACCTGACTTTGTGGCTGCAGCCTGTGCAGCTGCCACCACCTCTGAACCTTGAATCGGTGGCCAGGAAGACGAGAGGGCTGAGCAATGAGACAGCAGCCCAGCCTGATCTCTTAGAACTGTCTTCTGCCAGAAGGGCACCTGGCTCAAGGGCTTCCAGAATCTTACAGCTCAGAGGTTCTTAGCCTTGTGACCCCTGCCAGAGGCCCAGAGTGCCCTTCATTTGTTTCCCTGAGGCAGGCTTTGTGCTTTGGGGAGATCTGTGGCATTGCTGTCCAGTGGCGGTGTATTGTGAGCCACTTGTGTTCTCATGTTCTAGTGGCCACGTTGACAAAGACAGGAAACAGGTTACCAGTTTGATCAACCTGTGCATTCAAAGTGTTATTTCAATATGAATTCAACGTAGACAAATGGGATATTACACATTCTGTCTCTTTCTCCCGCCTAAGTCTTGGGAAACCCGTGTTTGGTTTGTGCTCAGAGCCTCTCTCAGCTTGGACCAGTCATGTTCCAGGTGCTTGTTGGCCGTGTGTGACTGGTGGCTGCTGTGTTAAACTGCATTGTCCAATGTGGCCAGTACCTGTGACCAGGGTAGTAAGTGCTGTAGTCGCTCTGTCAGAAATGCTGAGCGGGGTTGGGGATGTAGCTCAGTTGGTAGAGTGCTTGCAAGGCCCTGGGTTCAAATCCCCAGCACTGTAAAAAAAAAGAAAAATGCTGAGGGCCCAGGGGACTTTTAATCCTCCCAGGGCAGCTGGGAGGGCTTCCTAGAGGAGCAGGAAGATGCAGTGATTGAGGGGCAGGATATGGGTTGTCTTCTTCTTGATGATGGGATCTGCTCCTGTATCAGGCTCACTATCCCAATCCCTGTGCAGGTAGCCGAGGCCGGGGCAGGGGCTACAGGGGCCGAGGAAGCCGTGGAGGATCCCGAGGCCGAGGCATGGGCAGGGGCAGCCGAGGCCGGGGCAGAGGCTCTGTGGGAGACCACGCGGAGGACGAAGAGGACTTCTACGAGGAGGAGATGGAAGTAAGGTTTTCTGTAGCCCTGGAGGGACAGGAGTGTGGCCGGTGGGAGGACACGTGAACATTCTGAAGGAAAGAAGCCTTGAGTGGCTGGTTAATTGCTTTAAAATGTTCATTTATTCTTCCCTCTTTCTTTGTTTTTCCTTCTTTCCTGGGGTTTGAACCTAGGGTCTCACACATGAGAGGCAAATGCCATACCATTGAGCTGCATCCCCAGCCCCAGGATATGTGTTTATACCCTCTGCCCCCAAAGAGGAGAGCAGGCACTGATCTGCTCCTGCCTCCCAGGCCAGAGCACAGTGAGCCGCCACTCTGCATAGCCAGACGGCTGTCATTGTGTACAGGATGCTGTGCTTCTCCGCCCAGTGGCCAGGAGTGGGGAGTCTCCTGGGTGAGGCTGCTCCGGAAGGACTAGGACCACCTGCTGTTGAGGCAGAGACATTCCAGTGCCTGGGGCTGGTCCCTTTCTTGCAGAAGGAGGCAGGGTGTCTAGGGAATGTTCCCTGTTCCTCTGTGACACTCTCCTGCCCTTTCCGTCTCTCTGGAATTCCAGTATGGGGAAAGTGAGGAGCCGATGGGCGATGACGACTACGACGAGTACTCCAAGGAGCTGAACCAGTACCGCAGGTCCAAGGACAGCCGAGGCCGAGGTGCGTAGGGGACCTCAGTGCCATGTGCTAGTGGGGGCTGGCCGCAGCTGCTGGACTTGGGCCCTGGGAAAGGAGCAGGCTAACCCACTCTCACTCTGCAGGGTTGAGTCGAGGCCGGGGCCGGGGTTCCCGAGGCAGAGGGAAAGGCATGGGCCGGGGCCGTGGTCGAGGTGGAAGCCGTGGAGGGATGAACAAGGGCGGAATGAACGATGATGAGGACTTCTATGATGACGACATGGGCGTGAGTTGATTCCTCGTTCTGAGCTGATGGTTTTGGCCAAGACCCCTTCTGGGATTCCCCTCCCCCTTGGTAGTGGGAATTGGACCTAGAGATGTTCTACCACTGAACCACATACCCAGCCCCTTTTATTTCTTATTTTGAGATAGGGACTCACTAAATTGTTGAGGTGAGGCTGGCCCTGAACTCGTGATCCTCCTGTTTCAGCCTCCAGAGGTGCTGGGATTACAGGCATGCATCACCATGCCTGGCCTTATTTTTTTTTCCTTCACCTTTAATGAGTTATTGTGTGAGGCTGATCCTGCCCTCCTTCTCTCATTGGCCCTCACCCCCAGGGGTGACAAATTTAACTGTCTGTCCTGGGGACTCACTGTTGGTGAGTACCTTTGTATGTAAAACCATGTCTTCAGCCAAGGGAGGTGGCACACGCCTGTAAACCCAGTAAACCCAGTGGCTCCGGAGACTGAGGCAGGAGGATCACTGGGTTCAAAGCCAGCCTCAGCAACTTAGTGAGGCCCTAAGCAACTTAGCAAGATTCTGTCTCAAAATAAAATACAAAAAGGGTTGGGGAATGTGGCTCAGTGGTTAAGTACCTCTGGGTTCAATCCCCAGTACAAAAATAACTTGTCTTCCACAGCACCTGCAGCATCTCAGTGAGTCTCTGAGGTTGGGAAGGCTGCATGTGACCCATTCAGTTAGTCCTCCAGGGTCTTCTGGCCCACGCCTCCTCCTCTAGGAGGTGATGTTCCCACACAGCTGCTTTTATCTCTGGATCCCAGCTGCCAGCAGCTCTGAGTGCCAGAGCTTTTTCCCTCCATACCCAGTATTCCACATGCGGGGTTCAAACTCTGTACCCAGTCTTGGTGTGGGACAGATGTGCCTGTCAGTGCCCTTGTGAACGCTCTTCCCTTTGCCTGCTGTTCCCATTTGCCTAGAGTCCACCTCCACCCTTCCTGTTCGTTCCCTTCACTCACACTCTGCATTCTTCACAGGATGGTGGTGGGGGAAGCTACCGCAGGGGTGACCATGACAAACCTCACCAGCAGTCTGACAAGAAAGGCAAAGTCATCTGCAAATACTTCGTGGAAGGGCGGTGCACATGGGTAAGGAGCAGGCTATGTATCCTCTGTGAGTGTCCTGGAAGTCACACTAACTGTTGGAGTAGGTGGAAGAAATTGTGTGATGGTCTGTGTCCTTGGGGGTACATGTTGGTATCCAGAGACACCTGGGCAGGCCTGGAAGACTCAACTTACTTCTCAGAGTGAGGAGGACACAGCAAGGGAACATATTTTTTGGCCAAAACTTAGATACATCCGTATGGCCTCAGATGTATTTGTAAGGGTCAGTGCTAATGTAAAGACAGGTCCTGATGAGCATTCAGGGATGCTACTCCCATGCATCTGTTTTGGGAAGAAATAGGTACCTCAAACAAGGTGTGGTATGCAAAACATTCCTTATTACAGTCACAGTTCATATTCTTTTTAGAAACTTGAGTACATACATATAAAGAAAATTGAGTAGCCATTCCTAGGTATAGAGGAAGCAGATACAGAGCAACTTCTTTCTTTATTTTCTTGTTTTATTGGTGCACTGTAGTCATACATAATGGTGGGCTCTCTGGTTACAAGTTTGTGCATGCACACAGTATAACAGTGTGATTTCGCCAGTTTCCTTCCTGGCACCCCCCACCCTCCTCCCAAACTCCTGGTCCCCTTCCTCTGTTCTGCTGCTCTCCCTTTGGTTCTCGTTTTTTCCTCTGTAGCTTCCACATGTGAGAGAAAACATACTACTCTTGACCTTCTGAGTTTGGCTTACTTTGCTTTACATAGTGTTCTCAGGTTCTATCTGTTTTCCTGCAAGTAACATAATCTCGTTCTACTTTATGACTGAATAAAGCTGTGTTGTGTATACATGCCCCATTTTCTTTATCCATTCTTCTGTTGACGGACACCTAGGTTGGTTCCATATTTTGGCTCTTGTGAATTGCGTTGCTATAAACCTGGGCATGCATTTGCCCCTGTAGTGTGATGACTTTGATTGTTTAGGATAAATACTGAGAAAGTAGTATAGCTGGGTCACGTGGTGGTTCCATGCCTAATCTTTTGAGGAGCCTCCATACTGGGGTCCATACTGGTTGTGAGAATAGCTTCTTTCTTTAGCTCATAGTGATAGTAAATGATTCCTGCAAGGGACTAAAGGCTGAAGAACAGAGAACAAGAACCTTAATTCCTTTTGTTTGAATTATGTTCAAGTAAAGGAAAACCTAACTCTACTGGTTTCAACACATTTGACGTTTGTCTCTTGGAACAAGGAATCTTGGGGGGGGTGGGCAGTAAGAGATTGGTGTAGTGGTCATTGGTATCCTGGGGGACTTATGTTCCTTCCTGCTTTCTGTTCTACCTTGTCATTGTGGCATTCATTCTCATCTTTGCACAATATCTGCTGTGCATCACATCCAAGGTCTAGGAGCAAGAAAGATGAGCAAAGTAAATTTTTTTTAATTTAGGAAGTGTTCTTCCTGGGAACTTTTTCCTATATTTCATTGGTTGGATCTGCAAGGGAGGCTGGGAAATGAGGTACTTTTAGCTAGGCACATTTTTCCCCAAACAAAATTAGGGTTCTGCCAGGAAGGAAGAAGTATGGGACTGGATTGCAGGTAGGTAACAAGCCCTCATTGCCATGCACCCAACAGTAAAAACAGTAAAACACAGATGAAAGCAAGGGGCGAGAAGGAGAAGAAGAGAGTTGGGGAGAAACAGCAGAGGCAGTGGCATGGGGGTGTGGGATGGAAACAGGTGGCAGGCAGGGCAGGGCAAGTTGGGACAGTGCTCTGGAGCCTGCCATTCCTCGACTCTTTTCCAAGGGGCACTTGAAGCAAGCATGGCCTTGCTGCCACCACCTGACCTTTTTAGTGCTTCTCTTCCAGGGAGACCACTGTAATTTCAGCCACGACATTGAACTGCCAAAGAAGCGAGAGCTGTGCAAGTTCTACATCACTGGATTCTGTGCCAGAGCGGAAAACTGCCCCTACATGCACGATATCCTTTACCACCTATACCTGCCACGTAGAGTAGCCGTAGTCACCTTTATTGTGCTTGCCCTTATGTGCTGAACCTTCCCTTCTGCCCAGGCCAGGTCTGCTGATCCAGGCTGCAGCTGAGTAAGCCAGGATGCACTGCTGTATTCTCACATATACTCGCAAGGCCGGCCTCTCTCCGTGCCTGTCTTTCTGAAATCTTTGCAACTGGCTTTGTAACCTTGAGCAAGTCATTTGACTTCCCCACTCCTGTTGAGGATCTGAGGACACAACTCCAAGACCACCTTGGAGGGGCAGAAATTGCTCTGGAACAGGTCTGGAGAACCATGTCTTGTCTTGGGTCAGCTGCCAACCACTGCAATCCTGAGCAAGTCACTTGACCTCTCTGGGCTTCAGTTTCCTCATCTTCAAAACAAGGACATGAATTCTGCCCTTGGGTGGGTTCCGTGAGATGAAGCATTTGCCTTAATTTGTCATGAACGTGATTTTCCATGTAAGTTATACCACACCACTGGGAACTGCATCAATGGTGACGACTGCATGTTCTCCCATGACCCTCTGACTGAAGAGACGAGAGAGCTCCTGGATAAGGTAATGTCTGAGGGCTAACGGGGTTGCCCAGAGCTAACAGGATCCAGGAAGCGCACCTTCCCTTGCCTTGGCACTACAGCTTGCCCATCTGGCCTCTGCAGGACCAGAACTCCCAATTGCATTGATGAGGCGCTGGACCATTTTCAAGAGGCACCAGCAACTTCTTTCCTTTCTGCAAGGGGATAGGGGTGGCCATGCGTGTATCTTGTTTCCAGCCACGGCAGGCTGTTGCTGCATTCACTGGGAACAGTTATGTAAAAGGAATACTGCCTGGTGTTCCTGCCTGGTGCCTGTCTCCAGATAGGTTCTGTGATGTCAGTGTAACAGAGAGAGCAACCCATGACGTGCAGTGGCACATGCCTTGGGTTCCAGTGACTGGGGAGGCTGAGGCAGGAGAAGCACAAGTTTTTTGAGGGCTTTGACAACTTAGGTCCTGACTCAATATTAAAAGTAAATAAAAAGGACTGGGAATATAGCTTACTGGTAAAGCACCTCTGGGTTCAACCCTCAGTACTGCAAGAAAAAAAAAGAGGCCATGGAAGTGTCAGTGTTTGCTTGCAACTCACAGGAACGCTCGTGCAGAGAGGTAGAGGGCAATGGGAAGACTGGAGCGGGAAGCTCCTCAGGTGACACGTCAACATCCACAAGCCAAGTGACATCTGAAACTCCTAGTGTCTGTAGTTCTCTGCCTGAGATGTCAGGATTAGAATTTGGGGGACTACAAACTCCTTTCCTCCCTTCCCTGACACAGCACGTCCAGGGAGTGGAGGGAGACAGAACAGGCTCTTTCCCACCTCCTAGTACACAACGATATTAGGAGATTGACTGTCTTTGAGGAGGGTAAGGACTGAGACCATCAGTACATCAGCCAGTTTGGGAGCCTCCTTCTGAAATTGCCTGATAAACAGGCAGACAGATGCTTAGAGGCTCTCAGGTGAAACTGAGCCAGCAGACTAGGGAGCATGTGCTGTGGGTGGTATGGTGTCCATGGGAAACATGCTCACTTGCTGTTGCCTTTGGAGAGCCCATTACCCTTGGGTTAATTGATCATTAAATAACCTCCAGTCCAGTCATTTCACCACATGAGTGGAAACAAAAATGGTGGTTCCATTTCCCTTTTGAAGGACTAAAGGATATCTGACTGACATCTGCCCCCTGCTGGAGGTTCCAAGTTTGTGCTTCAGCAGAAACAGCCCAGTGGCATAGTTGTTTTATTTTTTTCTAGTAGCACGTTTTTATTTGTAATTTTTTAATACCCACCCTTTTTTTTTCCCCAAAAATAAAAAAGAGCCAGGCACCATGGCATATGCCTGTGATCCCAGCACCTCAGGAGGCTGAGGCAGGAGGATCACAAGTTCAAAGCCAGCCTCAACAACTTAGGGAGGCCCTAAGGAACTCAGCAAGACCTTATCTTAAAATAAAAAAATAAAAAACAGACTGGGGATGTGGCTCAGTGGTTAAGCACCCGTGGGTTCAATCCTTGGTATCAGGGGGAAAAAAGAAAAGAAGAAAGCCAAAGAGGGAATACAGTATTATGGGAGAAGCCAGGGAGGTGAGGGGAGAATGGCTTATCGCAGGCAGTCTGAAGTGTGGGAGGTCTCTGGGAAGGGAGGGGGATGCGTTTAATGAGGTAAAACCTTTACTTTTATCTTTTGCCTGAAGGCACTGTGGCCATGTTAGTAGCCCTGCCAATGTGTCGAGGACGTTGTGGGGTTGACGAGAGGCCTGGTTGGGATGGAGGTGGTGTTCACTCTTCTGCACATAGTTGGCAAGGCGTTCTGGCCCAGTCCAGACGCCAGCCTGTTCTGACCACTCACTGTGCCTCTCCTGCAGCAGGCCCTGTTGAGGTGCTGGGGTGCTGCAGGGAAGGAAGTGTCCCGCCCCCTGGGGTTGGCAGGGTGGGCATACCAGGATCTGCATAGGAACAGGAGTGCATTAAGCAGAGGAGACTGGGACAATCACTCTCAGTGACATTTAATTAGAGACCCCCAAGGCTAGGGGTGTAGTGCTTCCTACTGTGTGTAAGGCCCTGGATTCAATCCCCAGCACTGCAAAAAAGAGAATGAATGTATGGTATACATCATAAGACTTAGGGCGTCAGTGCTTTTATCAAGGCCCTAAGCAATTTAGTGGGACCCTGTCTCTAAGTAAAACATAAAAAGGGCTGGGGATGTGGCCCAGTGGTTAAGTGCCTCTGGGCTCAATCCCTGGTACCAAGAAAAACCCAACTTTCCAGGTGGAGAGGTCTGTTCCCTACAACTGCCTAAGCTTCTCTCTAACCTGTACTCCTTCCTTCCCTCTCCCGTGTAGATGTTGGCTGATGATGCGGAAGCCGGTGCCGAGGACGAGAAGGAAGTTGAGGAGCTGAAGAAGCAGGGCATCAACCCGTTGCCCAAACCGCCCCCCGGCGTGGGCCTCCTGCCCACCCCGCCTCGGCCCCCCGGCCCCCAGGCCCCTACCTCTCCCAATGGCAGGCCCATGCAGGGTGGACCCCCACCCCCACCCCCTCCCCCTCCCCCTCCCCCTGGGCCCCCTCAGATGCCCATGCCAGTGCACGAGCCACTGTCCCCGCAGCAGCTGCAGCAGCAGCAGGACATGTACAACAAGAAGATCCCTTCCTTGTTTGAGATTGTGGTGCGGCCCACAGGACAGCTGGCTGAGAAGCTGGGTGTGAGGTGCGTGCCCTGGCTCACAGCAGCCCACGGGAACCTGGCCTGTGCAGGGTGTTGCCTCTGAACCTGTTGGGGTCCCCATCTGCCACGCACAGCCTTGGACCCCAAGCCCTCCACATCTCATGGGGGTAGTGTACCACCTTCTTTCCTCAGCAGCTGCTTTCATAGTGACCGTTTTCTCTCCTAGGTTCCCTGGACCTGGTGGACCCCCAGGGCCAATGGGTCCTGGTCCCAACATGGGGCCCCCAGGACCAATGGGGGGCCCTATGCACCCTGACATGCATCCAGACATGCACCCGGACATGCACCCCGACATGCACCCGGACATGCACCCGGATATGCCGATGGGCCCTGGCATGAACCCTGGCCCACCCATGGGTCCTGGAGGCCCCCCGATGATACCATATGGTCCTGGAGACTCCCCTCATTCTGGAATGATGCCCCCCATCCCGCCAGCCCAGAACTTCTATGAAAACTTCTACCAGCAGCAAGAGGGCATGGAGATGGAGCCAGGTCTGCTCGGGGACACAGGTATGCACACTCCAGGTGGGGCTCTCTGGGCACTGGGTTTGGCAGAATGGAGCTGGAAGATGTGACTTTTTTCTTTCTTAGTCTGCGTCTCTTTGAAATCAGGACTCCAACTCTCATTTCTGTTCCATTAGTAGTTGAATGTTTTCAGTGACAGGGAATTTAGTATCTTATGGAGACCAACAGGAATATTATGTTTATTATCAGTGTGGCTTATTTAATTTTTAAGAAATTTTACTCAGTGTGCCTATAATCAGGAACATAGCCTTGTCAGAAATAAGTCAGATACCCTGGATGGAGCTCTTCTTTCCAGACAGTTCTGGGCTTGGAGCTGTCTGTGTTGACCCTGAGACTCTGCTTGTCTTGTCCCCATGACTGGCCATTTTCCTTCCTTCCTTCCTTCTTTTCGTGTTGGTAACAACTCCAGTGTCTGACAGCCAGTGGGGCCAAGATGATGTGCTCTGCTGAAGGTGGGAGATGTCTGTTCAGCCCTCAGGAAGGGGAATATTGGCTCCTGACCCCAGGGCTCTGGCATGTGGCTGCCATCTTTGCCTTAGCTGCATTTGTACGGATGGAAGGAGATAGCACGCTTGTAAATAAGTGAATCAGCTCATTTCAGCCTTGGCCGCTCTTAGAAGATAATGTGGACAGTGTTGGGTGGGGCAGGGCAGGGCAGGGAAGGGACCGGCAGCAAAGGCCTGCCTGAGAATCAAAATGACGGAGATAGGCAGAGGGGACTGCATGTAAGCACAGCAGGTTCCTTGGCCACAGCTCACCCACAGAGGAAGGATGAAAGAGGCATCCCAGCGTTGAGGACTGTGGGCCGTGGCAGGAGTGGCCTTGTTGCTGTCAAGATGGTGGGGTAAGCAAGGACGGCGGTGGGAATGGGGAGCTGCCGTGCCGCTGTGGAGCAGGTGTGGAAGGGTTGGCCAAGAGCGGCGGGGTCAGGCTTCAGGGTTTGGGCGGGGCCCCTTAGGGCCAGTGTGATTCCTGCAAGCACAGAGCAGGAGCAGTATGGAAGATGGGGAGCTGGCCAGGGCTATCACCTGATGCAGCCAGGCCTCCTGGGGCTGAGGTGGGTGGTGGCAGCACCTCCATCTTGACTGCAGGAAAGGGAGGTGCCTGTTCGCCAGCCACACGGAAGTTTTGAGGGAGTGGCTGGAGGGGCGTCACGGAGATACCAATCCAGAGATAGAAATGTGAGCGTCAAGTGTCAGAGGAGGAGCAGGGCCTGCAGAAGGACGAGCGGGAAGTCAGGCTTCAAGGTCACGTGCCCGTGGTCCCTGTCAACTTAGGTGTCGTGCCAGGAAGACATGGAGGCGGTCTGCCAGTTGGCAGCGGACCTTTCTAGAGCAGCGTGCCTTCCTACACCATCCAAGTGCAGCACCCATGCCACACACCACCTTGGGGAGCACACAGTTGGTGCTTTCTGCTGCACTCGGAGGTTCAGCCACCGTGCGTTCACTCCCGGCTCTGTTCTGTGGCAGGGCCTCAACTGTCTTGTTCTTGAGTGTCCCCAGCTTCCAGAGGGTGTGGACTGAGCAGGCCCCGTCAGCCCCAGCAGCAGG